>NC_069505.1:578261415-578396415 GCF_027579735.1 Bombina bombina
ACTGTGTTTGTATTTGTGTATGTCTGTGTGTGTGTCTTTGTGTTACTGTGTTTCGTGTTTGTGTTTCTTTCTCTGTGTTTCTGTGTGTGTGTCTTCGCCTGTGTTACTGTGTGTTGTATATTTTTGTCTATGTCTGTGTTTCTGTGTGTGTCTTTGTCTTTGTTACTATGTTGTGTGTTTGTGTGCCTTCTTGTTATTGCGTTGTGTGTTTGAGTGTCTTTGTCTGTGTTACTGTGTTTTGTGTTTGAGTGTCTTTGTCTGTTTTACTGTGTGTTGCATTTGTGTGTCTTTGTGCTTCTGTGAGTGTTTGTGTTGGCCTTTGTGTTACTGTGTTGTGTGTTTAAATGTCTTTGCCTGTGTTACTATGTTGTGTGTTTGAGTGTCTTTGTCTGTGTTTCTGTGTTTGTGTGGGTCTTTGTCTGTGTTACTAAATTATGTTTTTTGTGTGTCTTTGTCTGTGCTACTGTGTGTGTGTCTTTACAATGTTACTTTGTGTTGTGTCTTTGTGTTTCTGTGTGTTTCTGTGTGTGTTTGTGTGGCTCTTTGTTACTGAATTGTGTTTTTGTGTGTCTTTGTGTATCTGTGTGTGTGTGTCTTTGCTATGTTACGTTGTGTGGTGTGTTTGTGTGTCTTTATCTGTGATTATGTGTGTTTGTGGGTCTTTATTTGTGATTCTATGTGTGTGTCGTTGTATGAGCCTGTGGTGTGTGTCTTTCTGTGTTTGTGCAAGTCTCTGTGCTTGTATATGTATGTTACTACCTTTGACTATGCTAAAAAATAAAGTGTGCACACATTTTAGTCACTTGGCTAAAAAATGGATAAGTCAAAGTGGGGAGGGGGCCTGATCAATGGTCTTGTAAGGAGACCCAAAATTTCCAGTTACGGCCCTAGTCAGAAGTAACAAAATAGGATCAATATGTGTAGTGTACAACATAGCACAATTTATGGAACCACATTGACAACAAACAGTAAAGTAACTAAAAAATAGTTTGGATACATTTCTGGTTAGAAACATAATTCAAGGTTTATGATTGTGTTAAATGGATCACCTTTTTAAATGGGATTAAGTTAAGCTCAAATCGAGCTTTTATTGTAAATAAATTAAGATTTTTATAGGTTGAACTCGGACTTCTGTCTTTTTTCAACCTCATCTATTATGTTGTTATGTTACTATGTATGTTTATAGGCAGGAGAATGGTGACACCATAGATTAAAAATCAGTAGATGAAACCTTGAACCTAATTGGACAATCTTGAGGGTGTGACAAAAACAGTGCAGCAAGCCTTCACTGGCTTCCTTTTGCCTCCAGGATTAAACACAAAATTCTCACTCTGACACACAATGCCCTCAATTGCATTGCTCCCCCTACATCTCAGACCTTGTCTCCAGATACTCTCCCTCCCGTCCCCTTCGCTCTACTCATGACCTCCTACTCTCCTACTCTCTTGTCACCTCCTCACATTCCCGTTTACAAGATTTCTCCAGACTGGCTCCCATCTTATGGAACTCTCTGCCTCGCTCTACAAGAATCTCCCCTATTTTTAAAAGCTTCAAGTGCTCCCTGAAGACTCTACTGTTCAGGGACGCTTACAACCTACACTAACTTTCCTATCTCCACTGCTATCCCCTAAAACCCCATAGCATGTAAGCCTATGAGCCCAGCTGTTTGTAGTTCACCGTCATAAGAGCCGACTTCAACAGTGCAACTCTCGGCAGGACCCTATGGGTAGCCATTTGATCCCTGTAATCGTTTTTTATATATACCACCTATGTTCATAGCGCTGCGGAACATGTTGGAGCTCTACAAATACCTAATAATAATAATGTTGCTGCTCCATTAAAGGGACATGAAGCACAACAAATGATTTAAGGATTTAGACAGAACATTCAATTTTAAACATTTTTCCAATTTAGTTCAATTATCAATTTTGCTCCATTCTCTTGGTATCCTTTATTGAAGAAGCAGGAATGCACTACTGGGGGCTAACTGAACATATTGGGGACTCAATGACAATAAGCATATATGTGCAGCTACCAATCAGCATTTAGCTCCCAGGTCTCCTGACCTTACCTAGTGATGCTTTTCAACAAATGATACCAAGAGAACAAAGCAAATTATATAATGGAAGCAAATTGGTAAGTTGTTTAAACTTTTATGTTCTATCCAAATCATGAAAGAAAATGTTTCCTGTCCCTTTAATGATGTAGCATAGCAACAGTGTGTGGAACATGGCACAAATAGCAGCCGAATACCAGCACCATAGCATAGAAAGTCCCTCTTTGCCTAGCACCCTGATGCTATAGCATTAATCTGATTACGCTATGTGGATTAATACTGTGCTGTTTTTATAATAACTCTGATTATTTGGAATCTACCCTATACTGTTTGTGATTTAATGTATTGTTATGCTGGTTGATATTCAATAGGGCAGAATGCTGACTGTTGCCAAGTTGTGCAATTCCAAGTTTCTTCTAACTATTTAAATTAATGTAACACGAGTTTGCCTTTTGCTAAGGGCACCTTGTGACTTGGCTGAACATTAACTTGTTGTGTTATACTGTTCTTTCAGCCATGTGTATTATATCCATATAAGGGCTGATAAAAGAGCCTTAAAAGTACAGTAAATTTTATTTATTATGTCTCCTACTCCCAAGGCAAACCTTTCCCCCCTTTTTTTTCTATTTTCTTTCTTTTTCCTCTTCACCTTCCTTCTGCTCCCACCGATACCTACCCAAGGCAACACTCTATTTTGTTGCATGAAGTTATATGTCATGATCCGATCATTGCCGTGTCGCCGCGGCTCCCGGATCCCTCTCTGTACTTGCGTGTCACGTTGCCTAGCAACGTGACGTGGCCTTCCTGTTTCCTGCCTCCTACGTCACCAGGCTTTTAAAAGCCTCAGCGGGACTTCACTCCGGTGCCCGTTTGTTGTTAGCGTTCCTGCTTTCCTTCCTGGCTTGTGAGTACTATTTATTAAAGGGACACAGACCATTGCTTTGCCTGACCACTCCGCTGTCTCATCCTTATACTTGATTAAAGGGACACAGACCATTGCTTTGCCTGACCACTCTGTCGCCTCATCCTTATACTTGATAAAAGGGACACAGACCATTGCTTTGCCTGACCACTCTGCTGCCTCATCCTTATACTTGATTAAAGGGACACAGACCATTGCTTTGCCTGACCACTCTGCCGCCTCATCCTTATACTTGATTAAAGGGACACTGACCATTGCTTTGCCTGACCACTCTGCTGCCTCATCCTTATACTTGATTAAAGGGACAGTGACCATTGTTTTGCCTGACCAATCTGCTGCCTCATCCTTGTATGTGATTAAAGGGACATTGTCCACTGCTTCATTCGATCTCTCAACTGCCTTATCCTCTGCCTGTTTTAAAACTCCAACCCGAATACCTGCATCTGTGAGTACAGTTTTCTTTTTCTACAAATTAACCTGTTCATTTTTATTCCTGAGTGGGTCACGTCCTGGTTTCCTCTCAGCGTGCTAGCGTGTGTTTATTTTTTCAAGCTAGCAGTTGGGTCCAATCCAGGACTGATTCTATACAGCTGGCATTATATACATCCATGCATAGGGGTCTATTTATCAAGCTCTGAATGATGCTTGATGCCCCGTGTTTAAAGACCGCTGCTTCCATAACCTGTTCACTTGCTCTGAGGCAAGGACAGAAATCAACCCGATCGAATATGATGGGGTTGATTGACACCCACTGCTAGCGGACGATTGGCCGTGAATCTGAAGATCATGTCCATCCGCACAATGATAAATCTGAATCTGAATATGAAGATCATGTCCATCCGCACAATGATAAATGGGACCCCACAGTCTCCTGGGAGGCTGGCCTCCTAACCAATAGACCACTTACCCACTCTATGCAACGTTCTACTCTTCTGATACACCATCAGCCTGCCCCCACAACTGACCTTACTGTTTAAGCCTAGGAAAATATATCCTATAGAACTTCCTTTTAGTTATAAAGGTTTATACTTCATGTTGTTGAAACCATTGATTGACTTGGGTGACTGAGTGATACCAAAATAAAATTTACATTCTAAACATATTTTTTACAGGTGCTCAGTACAATATAATAGGTATCTATCTCAACAAGAAGTGAAATAGACACTACTTAAAGGGACAGTCAAGTCCAAAATAAACTTTCATGATTAAGATAGGGCATGTAATTTTAAACAACTTTCCAATTTACTTTTATTACCAATTTTGCTTTGTTCTCTTGGTATTCTTAGTTGAAAGCTAAACCTAGGAGGCTCATGTGCTCATTTTTTAGACCTTGAAGGCCACCTCTTATGTGAATGCATTTTGACAGTTTTTCACCACTAGAGGACGTTACTTCATGTGTGCCATATAGATAACATTGAGCTCATGCACGTGAAGTTACCTAGGAGAAAGCACTTATTGGCTAAAATGCAAGTCTGTCAAAAGAACTGAAATAAGGGGGCAGTTTGCAGAGGCTGAGATACAAGGTAACCACAGAGGTAAAAAGTATATTATTATAACTGTGTTGGTTGTGCAAAACTGGGGAATGGGTAATAAAGGGATTATCTATCTTTTTAAACAACACAAAGGGGCCTAGTTATCAAGCCGTCAACCTCAAATACGCTGGAATTCCGCAGCGTATTTGTGGCGAGGCTGATTCGCCTTAGTTATCAAAGGCTCGAGACCGGCAAAAGTAGAATTTTGTGACGTAAGCATCGATCCGCCGGACTCAGTCCGACACAGATCGATTCTTACGTCACTCCAGATGTTCCGCACACAAGTGCGGCACATTCTCACTACTTTTGCTAGTTATCAAAAAACTAGCAGGTACGCTCGGCACTTTTACGGCCCAGCGTACCTGGTTTTCAATCCGCCACCCCTGGATGCGGCGGATCCCATAGGAATCAATGGGAGTCTGACCATAGCGAAAGTACAAGTTCGCTGCTGACAGACATCCCATTGATTTCTATGGGAGCTGTCTACACCTAACACCCTAACATGTACCCCGAGTCTAAACACCACTAATCTGTCCCCCCTACACCGCCGCAACTAAATAAAGTTATTACCCCCTAAACCGCCGCTCCCGGAGCCCACCGCAAGCTACTCTATACATATTAACCCCTAAACCGCCGCTCCCGGAGCCCACCGCAACTATAATAAATGTATTAACCCCTAAACCGCCGCTCCCTGAACCCGCCTCAACCTATATTAAATGTATTAACCCCTATCCTGCCCCCCCTACACCGTCGCCACCTATAATAAATTTATTAACCCCTAATCTGCCCCCCCCCTACACCGTCGCCACCTATAATAAATTTATTAACCCCTATCCTGCCCCCCACTACGCCGCCGCCACTGTAATAAAATTATTAACCCCTAAACCTAAGTCTAACCCTAACCCTAACGCCCCCCTAACTTAAATATTAATTAAATAAATCTAAATAAATTAACTCTTATTAACTAAATGAATCCTATTTAAAACTAAATACTTACCTTTAAAATAAACCCTAATATAGCTACAATATAAATAATAATTATATTCTAGCTATCTTAGGATTTATTTTTATTTTACAGGTACCTTTCAATTTATTTTAACCAGGTACAATAGCTATTAAATAGTTATTAACTATTTAATAGCTTACCTAGCTAAAATAAAGAGAAATGTACCTGTAAAATAAATCCTAACCTAAGTTACAATTAAACCTAATACTACACTATCATTAAATTAATTAAATAAACTACCTACAAATAACTACAATTAAATACAATTACATAAACTAACTAAAGTACAAAAAATAAAAAAAGCTAAGTTACAAAAAATAAAAAAATAAGTTACAAACATGTTAAAAATATTACAACAATTTTAAGCTACTTACACCTAATCTAAGCCCCCTAATAAAATAACAAACCCCCCCAAAATAAAAAAATTCCCTACCCTATTCTAAATTAAATACATTTCAAAGCTCTTTTACCTTACCAGCCCTTAAAAGGGCCATTTGTGGGGGCATGCCCCAAAAAGTTCAGCTCTTTTGCCTGTAAAAGAAAAATACAACCCCCCCAACATTAAAACCCACCACCCACATACCCCTAATCTAACCCAAACCCCCCTTACAAAAACCTAACACTAATCCCCTGAAGATCATCCTACCTTGAGTCGTCTTCACTCAGCCGAGCCACCGATGGAACTGAAGAGGACATCCGGAGCGGAAGAAGTTAATCCTCCAAGCGGCGCTGAAGAAATCTTCCATCCGATGAAGTCATCATCCAGGCGGCGCTGAAGAAAAGTCTTCGATCCGGCCGATGTCATCTTCAAAGAGGCGATGAAGAGGTCTTCTATCCGGGCGAAGTCATCTTCCAAGCCGGGTCTTGAATCTTCCTTCCGCCGACGCGGAACCACCTTCTTCACCGACGGACTACGACGAATGACGGCTCCTTTAAGGGACGTCATCCAAGATGGCGTCCCCTCAATTCCGATTGGCTGATAGGATTCTATCAGCCAATCGGAATTAAGGTAGGAAAAATCTGATTGGCTGATGGAATCAGCTAATCAGATTGAGCTCGCATTCTATTGGCTGTTCCGATCAGCCAATAGAATGCGAGCTCAATCTGATTGGCTGATTGGATCAGCCAATCGGATTGAACTTGAATCTGATTGGCTGATTCCATCAGCCAATCAGATTTTCCTACCTTAATTCCGATTGGCTGATAGAATCCTATCAGCCAATCGGAATTGAGGGGACGCCATCTTGGATGACGTCCCTTAAAGGAGCCGTCATTCGTCGTAGTCCGTCGGTGAAGAAGGTGGTTCCGCGTCGGCGGAAGGAAGATTCAAGACCCGGCTTGGAAGATGACTTCGCCCGGATAGAAGACCTCTTCAGCGCCTCTTTGAAGATGACATCGGCCGGATCGAAGACTTTTCTTCAGCGCCGCCTGGATGATGACTTCATCGGATGGAAGATTTCTTCAGCGCCGCTTGGAGGATTAACTTCTTCCGCTCCGGATGTCCTCTTCAGTTCCATCGGTGGCTCGGCTGAGTGAAGACGACTCAAGGTAGGATGATCTTCAGGGGATTAGTGTTAGGTTTTTGTAAGGGGGGTTTGGGTTAGATTAGGGGTATGTGGGTGGTGGGTTTTAATGTTGGGGGGGTTGTATTTTTCTTTTACAGGCAAAAGAGCTGAACTTTTTGGGGCATGCCCCCACAAATGGCCCTTTTAAGGGCTGGTAAGGTAAAAGAGCTTTGAAATTTATTTAATTTAGAATAGGGTAGGGAATTTTTTATTTTGGGGGGGTTTGTTATTTTATTAGGGGGCTTAGATTAGGTGTAAGTAGCTTAAAATTGTTGTAATATTTTTAACATGTTTGTAACTTATTTTTTTATTTTTTGTAACGTAGCTTTTTTATTTTTTGTACTTTAGTTAGTTTATGTAATTGTATTTAATTGTAGTTATTTGTAGGTAGTTTATTTAATTAATTTAATGATAGTGTAGTATTAGGTTTAATTGTAACTTAGGTTAGGATTTATTTTACAGGTACATTTCTCTTTATTTTAGCTAGGTAAGCTATTAAATAGTTAATAACTATTTAATAGCTATTGTACCTGGTTAAAATAAATTGAAAGGTACCTGTAAAATAAAAATAAATCCTAAGATAGCTAGAATATAATTATTATTTATATTGTAGCTATATTAGGGTTTATTTTAAAGGTAAGTATTTAGTTTTAAATAGGATTCATTTAGTTAATAAGAGTTAATTTATTTAGATTTATTTAATTAATATTTAAGTTAGGGGGGCGTTAGGGTTAGGGTTAGACTTAGGTTTAGGGGTTAATTATTTTATTACAGTGGCGGCGGCGTAGTGGGGGGCAGGATAGGGGTTACTAGGTATACTGTAGGTGGCAGCGGTGTCCGGGAGCGGCGGTTTAGGGGTTAATACATTTATAAGACTTGCGGCGGGGTCTAGGAGCGGCGGTTTAGGGGTTAATACATTTATAAGACTTGCGGCGGGGTCTAGGAGCGGCGGTTTAGGGGTTAATACATTTATAAGAGTTGCGGTGGGGTCTAGGAGCGGCGGTTTAGGGGTTAGTAACTTTATTGAGTTGCGGGAGGCTCCGGGGGCGCCGGTATAGGGGGTAGAGCAGTGTAGTTTAGTGTGAGTGCTTAGTGACAGGCTAGCAATAAAGCTGGGAAAAAGCCGAAGGGCAGCGAGATCGGATGAGTGATAACTGTCACAGTCCGCTGCTCATCACCCCGCGGCTTTTTGACAGCTTTATTTGATAACTTAGGCGTATTTTTTCAGGTCCGCGGCGGCGAAGGTAGGCGAGCTTAGGCGGGCGTATTGGGCCGGCGAAGCCAGAAAAGTAGACGGCTTGATAACTACCCCCCAATTTCTGGTGTTGACTGTCCCTTTAAGGAAAATTTTCCTTCACCTTAGTCTGTTATGAAGCGGGTTTTGTAACCAACATAGCATTATAAACAGGGAATGCTGATTACAAAACCCTCTTCACTCTTTGCAAGTTACATCTATGGATGTGTACCATTAGCATCCTATGTTCAACAACTAACGTCTGTATCAAAAATGGTTATAAATATCTGTACACTGTTATTGATACTGAAAATTGAATGAGTATATCTCTAAACTGATATATCTAAAGATTGTACTATTGTTTTGTACTGAAAACTAAATAAAAATATTTAATTACATTTTTATTTTTATTTATTATTTGTTAGGATCTGAACGCGGAAGTAGGAGGCGATTCGTATATATATATAACAACAAGATGTGTTTCAGCGCTAAGGTACCCCTAAGCTGTAAAAAGCAATCACAAAAGTTATACTCAAATGCTGCTATCAGAAAAAAGACTGAACCTTTAAGGTCACTACAATAAAGGAAGTCTATACAAAAACAATGCTCGTGAGAAAATCAGACAGCGCTCTCAAATATTATGCCAAAAGACAAAGGATTAAAGGAAAGAAGAAGAAACAACAAAAAGAAAAAACAACATAGTGTAATCTGATAAATGATATGTATCAGAAATAAGTGTGAGTTATTATGCTCACCTGACTAAACCTCAACAGCATGAGGTATAGTAAAAGCATATAAGGGAAAATAAAGATATCAGCAAGTCATCTGTAACTTCTGTTTGACCATGAATCTGAGGTGGTAAATTCTGTGTATCACTTATTAATGATGAATACAAGTTAAGTAAGAACTGTTTTCTTAGCTCAAGACACCAATATGGTGTAGTGTATAAAGGTTAGAGTAGAAACACTGCCATGATAATGGTAAACAAAAAATATATTTTTTAATGTAGATAAAAACATACAAGTGCAACAGCTCGGTTGGCGATCACAAAAATAAAAACCAAAAAGAGTAAAAAAGGTTGGCGGGTAATTTAGACATCCTGAACCCACAAAATTCCTTAAAAATGATTCAACCAAATATCCAAAATCTTATTAAAAACCTGTAGCTTGGGAGGGTGGAGCCGGCATCCAAGAGGAATGGCCGTACTGTAGGTGAGCTGTGACGGTCATCTCTCCAGAAATCCCATAAACGAGGGTTATATCTTCGATACTCCAGTCCTGGAGTGAGAATAAGCTGCACAGAGTAGGATATAAGGTCTGAGCACTTCGAACATACAGCACCTGAAGCCAGATCCCACTATTAGGAAAACGGGGCATACTAAACCGCCGCCATCTTGAAGCCCTGACAGGCTGTAAATTGAAAGTGCACGTAGCTCATATAAAGCATCCGGCTCAGCCTGCAGGCCTGCTCCTTACTACAAAGTGCCATATAATGAGTCTCAACAATCCCATCTAAGGACAATGAGGTATGAACTTTCTACACCTGCCTGATAACATTAAAATATGACTGTAAACCTCCTGCTCCTGGACAAGGTACCTCTAACCGTCATAATATGAGCACACCTAGAGGGAAAAGTTTTGGATGACACTGTTCTTAGCATAATAACCCTGGGACTAATTTATACTTAAACTCTAAGCTGGTGTCAAAGGCCTTAGGACCCTTACCCTTACAAAGTCCCAAAATGTCGCCAAAGAAGCTTAATAAAGCAGAGAAACCTGGCAAAACTACTTCCATATCCCACCAAACAGTGAGCTCATACTTCAGTCTGCCAGACCAGAACCCTGTGGGTAAATCTGCATCCTCAAAGAACCAAAAACCAGACATTTCATCCTCAGAAGATGAAGAGATAGACGCGACAGACATCACTCATATACCTAATTCCTTGCTACGTTCTATGCCGTCTAAACAAGATTTTGACAACTTGGTGACCCAGGTTCGCCAATGCATCAAAGAGGAAATAGCTGGTTTACGGAAAGAAGTGATGGAGATTGGCAATAGGGTGGAGGCCCTAGAAGAGGATAATGACTCTAACCAGTCGGAGCTATCTAACTTGCAAACTACCGCCAACGTCCATGACTCAAATTCTCCAGCTCCAGGATAAAATCGAGAACATGGAATACAGAGAGAGACGACAAAAATAAGAATAAGAGGTATCTCAGAATCCATATTACCGAACACTCTCTTCGAATTATTAACAGGTCTATTCTCCCATATATTGGGGCCCTCGGCTACCTGCGACACAGCAATGGACAGAGCCCACAGGGCCTTACAGCTTAAACCCATGGATGGCGCCCCACCAAGAGATGTTGTCCTGAGGATGAAGGATTTTCAAGCAAAAGAGGAGATCATGAGGGCGGCGAGGCAAAGTAAGCAGATCACATATCAAAACTGCCACATTCAGGTGTTCACGGATCTCGCACCTAGAACATTGCAAAGGAGACGGGAGTTTCGGCCCCTTACCACAGCCCTCAGAACACAGGGTATCTTGTACCACTGGGGTTTTCCCTGCTCCCTCATAGTGACTCATCAAGGTAGTCAACATATCTGCAAAGGCATGTCAGAAGCACACTCCTTTTGCTCATCACTAGGTATTCCCATACCGAAAGACCTCCCTCCATCAGAGGATCAAACTACGCCAGGACAAGTAACATCACCGAGACCACAATGGCAGGTAGCTCCTGCAAAAAAGTCAAAGAAACACCAGATAGCACCCACGGCTGAACCCACATGAAATGAGGACACTGTAGACTGCTTTAAGGGACTCAAATGTAAAGAGCATATAGCTATTTCTAACCAGCCCCAAATCTGAAGGCAGGCAGGTAACCTCTGTATGCTATATGTTTCATGGTTGACATTTATTGTTTACACATCATACATGTTACCCTGGTTCAATTACCCTAACCCTTACCTAATGTGTTACACATTCAGAAGTTAATGGAGAGATATACCATTCTCCCCACATTTTTTTCTTATGACGTATGTCAATTTTGTTGTATTTGTTTTTTTGTTTGTTAGTTCAATGTTATTTTGATGTTGTTGACATCTTTTAGCTTTTTTCTACCTATTCTATAGGCCTTTACTACAAACAATAATACAGTCTTGTTTATACAGCGTTACCAACTGTAAAGCGAATATAATGTACCGATACACAGGTATGATGCTAAGCACATTACTTTTACAACAGTGTAATGGGTAAGCCTCTAAAAATTCTCACACTAACGTTAAGGGGTTAATGATCCACAAAAAAGGCGCATATCCATCAAAGATATCTCCTACAAATGTATCAATATCCTCCTTATACAAGAAACACATTTTATAGCCGGGAAAGAACCCACCTTTTTTGCCTCCACATACCCCACACACCATCACAGCAGCCACAACACAAAAAAAGGTTTGTGGGGTTTCCATCCTGATACATAAAACAACTCCATTTCAGGTTCAACAGATAGAGAAAGATGAAGAGGGGAGATACCTGGTGATTACCGGGCTCTTGTTCGGCAGATTAATAACTTTGGTTAATATATATGCCCCCAATACACAGCAGGCCTCTTTTATTCATAAAACTACTAATTCTACCCTATCCTTCTCCAAAGGCCCTTTCATTATAGGAGGTGATCTTAACGTCCCCTTAAATCCTGTAATGGACAACTCCACATTCACCTCACACATCTCTAGACAGGCCCTCAAATCTATTCATGAGGACATGCTTTTACTAGGTGTCCACGACACCTGGAGGCACATGCACCAGACAGTAAAAAACTATACATATTATTCAGCACCGAATCAAACATATACGCGTATTGACTATATCTTATTAGACCATATCACGCTATCCGGCTTGTTAGAAACAGAAGTAATCCCCATAGTTTGGTCAAACCACTCTGCAGTTTCCTGCAAGCTAACATGGGCCCAGACCCCATTAAAACTCTTCCGGTGGCGTTTAGATAAACTATTAATCCAGCAGACTGAACAATTGCTCAAAGAATTTTTCCAGATTGACAACACCCCTGAAATTGACCCGTTCGTATTGTGGGAGACACATAAGTGTTTTCTGAGAGGAGAACTAATTAAGACAAAATCGACCCAAACTAAAGAAAAGAGAGCACTCCACAATTACTTGATTACAGATTTAACCCTATGGGACAGGTCCCATAAATTGCACCCTAAATATGAGACTATTAAGACAAAACTGGACCAGGCCGCCAATAGGCTTAGAGAATTCCTTCAACAAGCTGCTCACACCCAAGCCTTTAAACTACAGCAAAAATTCTTTATCAAGGGCAACAAACCTGGAAAATTACTGGCCAGGGTGCTTAGGGCCAAACAAAAGACCAACTAAGTCTCCCACCTTCAGACACGTCTAGGTAACAGAATAGCAGATTCACTGGGGATTGTGGATGGTTTTCGTGACTTTTACTCCAAGTTATACAACCTCTTCCCTGACAGAGACAAGTACCGACATGTACGTGACTGTCAGACATACCTGGGACATGTAGAACTACCGAAATGAACACAGGATCAAACTGATCTACTAAAATAATCTTTTACAGCCAGAGAAATTGAGTTAGCTATCAAGTCATTAAAACAGGGTAAGAGTCCGGGACCAGGCGGTTTTACAGGCGGCTATTACAAAAAAAATTAACATATCCTGATACCACATCTACTAGCTGTCTTCAGACATATAGGTGAGGGCAACGTCGTCTATGCTTGAAGCAATGGTCACCGTGATTCCTAAGTCAAATAAGGACCCAGTGCTCCCATCTAGCTATAGACCCATTTTGCTGTTAAATGTAGACATAAAAATCTACTCTACTAACAATACGGTTAGAGTCCATCTCCTACAGTATTCTAAAGTACAACAACTCCCTTTTATATTACTGTCTACTGACGCTGAAAAAGCTTTCTACAGACTTGACTGGACTTTTCTTAAATTGACCCTAGAAAAATTTTGCCTCCCGGACAGCTTCATAAATTGCGTATTCGCACTATACTCTTCCCCTACAGCCAGAATACGGGTCAATGGTATCCTGTCAGAGCCCTTCCAAATTTGAAATGGAACTAGACAGGGGTGCACTCTGTCACCACTATTATTCATGTTAGCAATGGAGGTAGTTGTGTCTGCCTTGCGCGCAAACTCAGAGGTTCAGGGAACCATGTTATATAAAACCCAGTATAAGTTAGCACTCTACACGGACAATTTATTATTAACACTGACCTCACCCAGATCCTCTCTCTCTGTGGCACAGACCACTCTTGGAGATTATGGTAGAGTATCTAATTACTCTGTTAATCTCATCAGAAATCTTAGCGGCTAACCTCAATGAAAGGGAAACACTGAAATTGGCACAACGGACCCCATACTTAATTCAAACATCATCCCTAAAATACCTTGGAGTACACCTAACGACCTGTCCCCAAAGACTAGTAGAACTTAATTATGACGCCCTTCTAACGACTTTAACTAGGGAGACCTCTAGCTGGCTGAACAAAAACATTTCATGGATAGGTAGAATTAATGTTGTCAAAATGACACTCCTCCCCAAATTCCTTTATATATTCCAAACCCTACCAATTCCCCTCCCGGAAACTTATATACCCAAACTACAAAGCATGATTAACTCATACATCTGGAAAAAAAAGCCTCCTAGAATAGCCAAAGACACATTGTATATGACCAAACTGAACGGACGCTTAGGAGTTCCTGATATGGCAAAATACAGAGCAGCGGTGTTTATTCGTAGAGTCCTTGACTGGTGCACATTTGCGGTTGACAGCAGTGGATTGTGGATCCGCTTAGAACATTCGATCACTGCTACACCCCAGTTAGGGGCTTTTTGCTGGCAACAGCCAAATAATCACCCAAACTCCATTAAAAAATTACGCAATTATCAAAGTAACCCTGGATCTGTGGCTCAGCCTGATCCGTAAATATACTCATATCTCCTCGATCCCATCTCCACTGACGACAGTCCTGTCTAACTCAGAATTCCCGATAGGTCTCCCCCTTATGTCTACACAACCGTCTAATATACATGGTCTACTACCCTTTCACGACCTTATTGACTCAGGGAATTTGATCTCCAAACAAAACCTTTCATCGCTGCACATTACGCACTTCACACAATGGTTCAGATACTTTCAGTTGAGGCATTTCTTTGATACCCATAGACAAAAACACCTTTTAGTCAGAGACCTCACTGTATTTGAGAAACTGTGCTGTGCTGAAGAGACACCCCTTCACACAATTTCAACTCTCAATGCACTTTTAAATAATACGCCCATGATCATGCATACCAAAACCATAATTTCTTGGCACAAAGAGCTACCTTACACTTTAGGTGTGGATGAGTGGGCAACAATATTTTGCAAAACGAGTATAGTGGCCCACTCAGCATCACTTCTAGAAACGAACTACAAATTTCTACTCAGGTGGTATCTTACACCACAACGTCTGAAATAAATCTTCCCCCAAGCCTCATACCGCTGCTGGCGTAGATGCGCAGTACAGGGATCTCCATATCACCTGTGGTGGACATGCCCAAAGATTACCCAGTTCTGGGCTAATATACATTCTACACTTAGTAAAATCCTAGAATGTGAATTTGACTTAGATCCATTAGTGTATTTATTTAATGTTACCCCTAGACTACCTTCCAAACAACATGAAGCTCTCTTACAACCAGTAATTTTTAGCACCAAACAGGTGATTCCACGGATGTGGAAATCAGAATCTCCCCCGACACTGAATATGTGGGTCACACAGATGACTACCAACCTGAAACTAGAAAGGTATTACTATTATTCAATGGATAGATTAGATTTCTACGCTGAGATAATGTTTTACTAGGAAACTAATTATCTATATAGGAGAGATGCACCATAATAGAATCTTGTGTAGATGATTAATCTGAGTACTATATACCCCTAGCCGATGGGGTTGGACGTGGATACTTGATTCCAGCCTCCTAGCTCTAGGGACACTCTATGGGAGAGGCAGTATATTAAAGATAGGAGATGAGTTGTAACTAACAGGCTTATATGGTGTCTTGACCGCACACCTGACCAACCCAAAAAACATCCCCCCCCCCTCTTTATGATCATCAATGCTGAGACTACCCCCTGAAGCTGACCCTCTCAAGGGCAATTCATTGTTATTTAAAGAAGCAAAGCAATGTGATACCTGACACTGCATTCATAGATCTGGGTAACTATTTCAACTAACTGCATTATTTCCATTTGCAAAAGGACTGTATGTACATGAACTCTGTCACATCGAAACTTGGTATTTCCTTTTTTCTGTTCTTGTTGTTATGTTTAAAATAAAAGAGGTTTGAGGATAATTACAGATATATTATATTTTACGCAATTATCTTAGCAACGTACACAACTGTATTGAACAAACAACAGCAAACAAGAAAAAGAGCGTGTCTGGGCAACAGGCTTTAAAAATTAAAACATAGCTTTTACTGTGCCAAAAACGTTTGATCAGTTACATCTAGTCAAAACAATGTAAAGAGCCAGAGCAGTAGCGGCCTTACGCGTTTCAGCTACTGCCTTACTCATAGACCGTGCTGCTACTGGCTCACAGTCTCCTTAAATCTATCTAAGTAGCACTGACGTAACTCAAAGCATACAAAGCATACAATTTTAACCATATAGGTATTGATGCAAGATTAGGCAGTGTGTTAAGTATTAATTCTGTAGTTCAATTAGCTTTAGCTAAATGTTAATAAACACTAAATAATTGTCCTCAAACACGTTACCCTACCATTGCACTCAGTACCTTTGGGCTTGATCAATTGAGAACTATCAATAAAACAATAACAGATTACTTGTTGATCATAGTAATTACAAAGAGATATGAACATGAATGACTATACAAAGTATCATATCAGTATCCAAATTATTAAAGGGAGACATACTATGTACAGCACAACATATTGAAAGTATTTAAGACTATCTATATAAGTTGATCTATGCTTAAGGAATACAATCTTTGTATTTATATATATATAATATATTTATATATACATATATATAATTTTACCAAGAACATTGTTTGTTCCTTATAGAGAATAGTTATATATGTATTCACATGCTTTAATATATTCATGAATCATATATCTAAGGAAGCAAGTTAAGTGTATACCATATCTCCTTTAGTATGTTCATGTGTTAGATTACATGCTCTTCATAACCTTGTATTATGTCTCACATACTGCTAGATTACGAGTCTTGCGTTAGCCTTAAAAAGCAGCGTTGAGAGGTCCCAACGCTGTTTTTTAACGACCGCTGGTATTACGAGTCTTGCAGGTACAGGTGTACCGCTCACTTTTATTCCGCGACTCGAGCATACCGCAAATCCCCTCACGTCAATTGCGTATCCTATATTTTTAATGGGATTTGCCTAACGAGTCTTGGAGAAAGTGAGCGATACACCCTCTCCTGTCAAGACTCCTACCGCATTTAAGTTAAGAGTTTTATGGGCTAACGCCGTAACATAAAACTCTTAACTACCTATGAACCCCTAAACCGAGGCCCCCCCCCCACATCGCAAACACTTAAATACATTTTTTAACCCCTAATCTGCCGACAGGACATCGCTGCAACATTAATAAATATATTAACCCCTAAACCGCCGCACTCCCGCCTTGCAAACACGAGTTAAATTTTATTAACCCATAATCTGCCGTCCAACATCGCCGACACCTACCTACATTTATTAACCCCTAATCTTCT
Source organism: Bombina bombina (assembly GCF_027579735.1). Taxonomy (NCBI): domain Eukaryota; kingdom Metazoa; phylum Chordata; class Amphibia; order Anura; family Bombinatoridae; genus Bombina; species Bombina bombina. The sequence continues at coordinate 578,278,530 of NC_069505.1, forward strand.
GTCCCCAATGTCGCCGCTACTATATTAAATTTATTAACCCCTAAACCTAAGTCTAACCTTAAGTCTACCCCCCCTAACTTAAATATAATTTAAATAAAACGAAATAAAATTACTACAATTAAATAAATTATTCCTATTTAAAACTAAATACTTACCTATAAAATAAACCCTAAGATAGCTACAATATAACTAATAGTTACATTGTAGCTAGCTTATGGTTTATTTTTATTTTACAGGCAACTTTGTATTTATTTTAACTAGGTACAATAGTTATTAAATATTTATTAACTATTTAATAACTACCTAGCTAAAATAAATACAAATTTACCTGTAAAATAAATCCTAACCTAAATTACAATTACACCTAACACTACACTATCATTAAATTAATTTACTAAATTACCTACAATTAATTACAATTAAATAAAAAAAAACTAAAGTACGGAAAACCCCCCCACTAAATTACAGAAAAAAATAAAATAATTACAAGAATTTTAAACTAATTACACCTACTCTAATCCCCCTAATAAAATAAAAAAGCCCCCCAAAATAATAAAAATCCCTACCCTATACTAAATTACAAATAGCCCTTAAAAGGGCTTTTTGCGAGGCATTGCCCCAAAGTAATAAGCTCTTTTACCTGTAAAAAAAAGACAATACCCCCCAACATTAAAACCCTACTCTAAAACCCACCCAATCCCCCCCTTAATAAAACCTAACACTAACCCCTTGAACATCACCCTACCGTGAGACGTCTTCACCCAGCCGGGCACAAGTGGTCCTCCAGAGGGGCGGAAGTCTTCATCCGATCCGGGCAGAAGAGGTCCTCCAGATGGCCAGAAGTCTTCATCCAGGCGGCATCTTCTATCTTCATCCATCCGGAGCGGGGCAGGTCCATCTTTAAGTCAGCCGACGCGGAGCATCCATCCAGACCAACGACTACACGACGAATGATGGTTCCTTTAAATGACGTCATCCAAGATGGCGTCCCTTGAATTTCGATTGGCTGATAGGATTCTATCAGCCAATCGGAATTAAGGTAGGAAAAATCCTATTGGCTGATCCAATCTGATTGGAACAGCCAATAGAATGCAAGCTCAATCCTATTGGCTGATTGGATCAGCCAATAGAATGCAAGCTCAACCCTATTGGCTGATTGGATCAGCCAATAGGATTGAACTTCAATCCTATTGGCTGATTGCATCAGCCAATAGGAGTTTTCCTACCTTAATTCCGATTGGCTGATAGAATCCTATTGGCGGCGGTGTAGGGGGCGGCAGATTAGGGGTTAATAAGTGTAGGTAGGTGGCGGCGACATTGGGGGTGGCAGAGTAGGGGTTAATAAATAAAAAGTAGGTGTCGGCGATGTTGCGGGCAGCAGATTAGGGGTTCATAGGGATAATGTAGGTGGCGGCGGTGTCTGGAGCGGGAGATTAGGGGTTAATAATTACAATGTAGGTGTCGGCGATGTTGGAGGCGGCAGATTATGGGTTAATAAGTGTAAGATTGGGGGTGTTTAGACTCGGGGTTCATGTTAGGGTGTTAGGTGTAGACATAACTTTTGTTTCCCCATAGGAATCAATGGGGCTGCGTTAAGAGCTGAACGCTTCTTTTTTGCAGGTGTTAGGTTTTTTTTCAGCCGATTCTGCCCCATTGATTCCTATGGGGAAATCGTGCACAAGCACGTTTTGCCAGCTCACAGCTACCGTAAGCAACGCTGGTATTGAGGTGAGATGTGGAGCTAAATTTTGCTCTACGCTCACCTTTTTGTGGATAACGCCGGGTTTAAAAAAAACGTAATACCAGAGTTGTCTTAAGTAAGCGGTGAGAAAAAAATGCTCATTAGCAACGCACCCCTGGATCAGCCAATAGGATTTTTCCTACCTTAATTCCGATTGGCTGATAGAATCCTATCAGCCAATCGGAATTCAAGGGACGCCATCTTGGATTACATCATTTAAAGGAACCTTCATTCTTCGCTTGGACTTCGTTTGAAGAGGATGGCTCCGCGTTGGCTGGATTGAAGATGGACCCACTCCACTCTGGATGGATAAAGATAGAAGATGCTGCCTGGATAAAGACTTCTGCTGCTTGGAGGACCTCTTCTGCCCGGATCGGATGAAGACTTCTGCCCCTCTGGAGGTCTACTTGTGCCCGGCTGGGTGAAGACAGCTCAAGGTAGGGAGATCTTCAGGGGGGTAGTGTTAGGTTTTTTTAAGGGGGGATTTGGGTGGGTTTTAGAGTAGGGTTGGGTGTGCGGGTGGTGGGTTTTAATGTTGGGGGGGGTATTGTATTTTTTTTACAGGTGAAAGAGCTGATTACTTTGGGGCAATGCCCCGCAAAAGGCCCTTTTAAGGGCTATTTGTAATTTAGTGTAGGGTAGGGAATTTTATTATTTTGGGGGGCTTTTTTATTTTATTAGGGGGATTAGATTGGGTGTAATTAGTTTAAACTTCTTGTAATTCTTTTCTTTGTTTTCTGTAATTTAGTGTTTGTTTTTTTCGTAATTTAGTTTATTTTATTTTATTGTAATTAATTGTAGGTAGTTTATGTAATAAGTTTAATTATAGTGTAGTGTTAGGTGTAATTGTAACTTAGGCTAGGGTTTATTTTACAGGTACTTTTGTACTTATTTTAACTAGGAATTTATTAAATAGTTAATAACTATTTAATAACTATTGTACCTAGTTAAAATAAATACAAAGTTGCCTGTAAAATACATATAAATCCTAAGCTAGCTACAATGTAACTATTAGTTATATTGTAGCTAGCTTAGGCCTAGATTTGGAGTTTGGCGTTAGCCGTGAAAACCAGCGTTAGAGGCTCCTAACGCTGGTTTTAGGCTAACTCCGGTATTTGGAGTCACTCAAAATAGGGTCTAACGCTCACTTTTCAGCCGCAACTTTTCCATACCGCAGATCCCCTTACGTAAATTGCGTATCCTATCTTTTCAATGGGATCTTTCTAACTCCGGTATTTAGAGTCGTGTCTGAAGTGAGCGTTAGAAATCTAACGACAAAACTCCAGCCGCAGGAAAAAGTCAGTAGTTAAGAGCTTTCTGGGCTAACGCCGGTTCATAAAGCTCTTAACTACTGTGATCTAAAGTACACTAACACCCATAAACTACCTATACACCCCTAAACCGAGGTCCCCCCACATCGCCGCAACTCGATTTATTTTTTTTAACCCCTAATCTGCCGACCGCAAAGCGCCGCCAGCTAAGTTATCCCTATGTACCCCTAATCTGCTGCCCCTAACACCGCCGACCCCTGTATTATATTTATTAACCCCTAACCTGCCCCCCACAACGTCGCCGCCAGCTACCTACAATAATTAACCCCTAATCTGCCGACCGCAAAGCGCCGCCACCTACATTATAGCTATGTACCCCTAATCTGCTGCCCCTAACACCGCCGACCCCTATATTATATTTATTAACCCCTAATCTGCCGCCCTCAACGTCGCCTCCACCTGCCTACACTTATTAACCCCTAATCTGCCGAGCGGACCGCACCGCTATTATAATAAAGTTATTAACCCCTAATCCGCCTCACTAACCCTATAATAAATAGTATTAACCCCTAATCTGCCCTCCCTAACATCGCCGACACCTAACTTCAAACATTAACCCCTAATCTGCCGACCGGAGCTCACCGCTATTCTAATAAATGTATTAACCCCTAAAGCTAAGTCTAACCCTAACCCTAACACCCCCCTAAGTTAAATATAATTTAAATCTAACGAAATTAATTAACTCTTATTAAATAACTTATTCCTATTTAAAGCTAAATACTTACCTGTAAAATAAATCCTAATATAGCTACAATATAAATTATCATTACATTGTAGCTATTTTAGGATTAATATTTATTTTACAGGCAACTTTGTAATTATTTTAACCAGGTACAATAGCTATTAAATAGTTAAGAACTATTTAATAGTTACCTAGTTAAAATAATAACAAAATTACCTGTAAAATAAATCCTAACCTAAGTTACAATTAAACCTAACACTATACTATCATTAAATTAATTAAATAAAATATCTACAATTACCTACAATTAAACCTAACACTACACTATCAATACATTAATTAAATAAAATACCTACAATTACCTACAATTAAACCTAACACTACACTATCAATAAATTAATTAAATACAATATGTACAAATAACTACAATGAAATAAACTAACTAAAGTACAAAAAATAAAAAAGAACTAAGTTACAAAAAATAAACAAATATTTACAAACATAAGAAAAATATTACAACAATTTTAAACTAATTACACCTACTCTAAGCCCCCTAATAAAATAACAAAGACCCCCAAAATAAAAAATGCCCTACCCTATTCTAAATTACTAAAGTTCAAAGCTCTTTTACCTTACCAGCCCTGAACAGGGCCCTTTGCGGGGCATGCCCCAAGAAGTTCAGCTCTTTTTCCTGTAAAAAAAAACATACAATACCCCCCCCCCCAACATTACAACCCACCACCCACATACCCCTAATCTAACCCAAACCCCCCTTAAATAAACCTAACACTAAGCCCCTGAAGATCATCCTACCTTGTCTTCACCTCACCAGGTATCACCGATCCGTCCTGGCTCCAAAATCTTCATCCAACCCAAGCGGGGGCTAGACATCCATCATCCGGTGGCTGAAGAGGTCCAGAAGAGGCTCCAAAGTCTTCATCCTATCCGGCAAGAAGAGTAGATCCGGACCGGCAACCATCATCTTCCAAGCGGCATCTTCTATCTTCATCCGATGAGGACCGGCTCCATCCTGAAGACCTCCGACGCGGACCCATCTTCATCCGGCGACGTCCAACTGAAGAATGACGGTTCCTTTAAGGGACGTCATCCAAGATGGCGTCCCTCGAATTCCGATTGGCTGATAGGATTCTATCAGCCAATCGGAATTGAGGTAGGAATATTCTGATTGGCTGATGGAATCAGCCAATCAGAATCAAGTTCAATCCGATTGGCTGATCCAATCAGCCAATCAGATTGAGCTCGCATTCTATTGGCTGTTCCGATCAGCCAATAGAATGCAAGCTCAATCTGATTGGCTGATCGGATCAGCCAATCGGATTGAACTTGATTCTGATTGGCTGATTCCATCAGCCAATCAGAATATTCCTACCTTAATTCCGATTGGCTGATAGAATCCTATCAGCCAATCGGAATTCGAGGGACGCCATCTTGGATGACGTAATTTAAAGGAACCGTCATTCGTCGTTCAGTCGTCGGGCAGGATGGATGTTCCGCGTCGGAGGTCTTCAGGATGCTGCCGCTTCGCTCCGGATGGATGACGATAGAAGATGCCGCCTGGGTGAAGACTTCAATCGGATGGAAGACCTCTTCTGCCCCGCTTGGATGAAGACTTCAACCGGATCATGGACCTCTTCAGCCCCCCGCTTGGGCTTGGATCAGGACATCGGAGGAGCTCTTCAGGACGGATCGGTGAACCTGGTATGGTGAAGATAAGGTAGGAAGATCTTCAGGGGCTTAGTGCTAGGTTTATTTAAGGGGGGTTTGGGTTAGATTAGGGGTATGTGGGTGGTGGGTTGTAATGTTGGGGGGGGGGGGATATTGTATGGTTTTTTTTACAGGCAAAAGAGCTGAACTTCTTGGGGCATGCCCCGCAAAGGGCCCTGTTCAGGGCTGGTAAGGTAAAAGAGCTTTGAACTTTGGTAATTTAGAATAGGGTAGGGCATTTTGTTATTTTGGGTGTCTTTGTTATTTTATTAGGGGGCTTAGAGTAGGTGTAATTAGTTTAAAATTGTTGTAAAATTTTTCTTATGTTTGTAAATATTTTTTTATTTTTTGTAACTTAGTTCTTTTTTATTTTTTGTACTTTAGTTAGTTTATTTCATTGTAGTTATTTGTAGAAATTTTATTTAATTAATGTATTGATAGTGTAGTGTTAGGTTTAATTGTAGGTAATTGTAGGTATTTTATTTAATTAATTTAATGATAGTATAGTGTTAGGTTTAATTGTAACTTAGGTTAGGATTTATTTTATAGGTAATTTTGTAATTATTTTAACTAGGTAACTATTAAATAGTTCTTAACTATTTAATAGCTATTGTACCTGGTTAAAATAATTACAAAGTTGCCTGTAAAATAAATATTAATCCTAAAATAGCTACAATGTAATTATAATTTATATTGTAGCTATATTAGGATTTATTTTACAGGTAAGTATTTAGCTTTAAATAGGAATAATTTATTTAATAAGAGTTAATTAATTTTGTTAGATTAAAATTATATTTAATTTAGGGGGGTGTTAGTGTTAGGGTTAGACTTAGCTTTAGGGGTTAATACATTTATTAGAATAGCGGTGAGCTCCGGTCGGCAGATTAGGGGTTAATGTTTGAAGTTAGGTGTCGGCGATGTTAGGGAGGGCAGATTAGGGGTTAATACTATTTATTATAGGGTTAGTGAGGCGGATTAGGGGTTAATAACTTTATTATGATAGCGGTGCGGTCCGCTCGGCAGATTAGGGGTTAATAAGTGTAGGCAGGTGGAGGCGACGTTGTGGGGGGCAGATTAGGGGTTAATAAATATAATATAGGGGTCGGCGGTGTTAGGGGCAGCAGATTAGGGGTACATAAGGATAATGTAAGTAGCGGCGGTTTACGGAGCGGCAGATTAGGGGTTAAAAATAAAATGCAGGTGTCAGCGATAGCGGGGGCGGCAGATTAGGGGTTAATAAGTGTAAGGTTAGGGGTGTTTAGACTCGGGGTACATGTTAGGGTGTTAGGTGCAGACTTAGGAGGTGTTTCCGCATAGCAAACAATGGGGCTGCGTTAAGAGCTGAACGCGGCTTTTTTGCAGGTGTTAGGTTTTTTTTCAGCTCAAACAGCCCCATTGTTTTCTATGGGGGAATCGTGCACGAGCACGTTTTTGAGGCTGGCCGCGTCCGTAAGCAACTCTGGTATTGAGAGTTGAAGCTGCGTTAAAAATGCTCTACGCTCCTTTTTTGGAGCCTAACGCAGCGATTCTGTGGACTCTCAATACCAGAGTTATTTTTATGGTGCGGCCAGAAAAAAGCCGGGGTTAGCTACGCGGGTCCTTACCGACAAAACTCCAAATCTAGCCGTACGGGTTTATTTTATCGGTAAGTATTTAGTTTTAAATAGGATTAATTTATTTAATTATGGTAAATTTATTTCGTTTAATTTAAATTATATTTAAGTTAGGGGGGTGTTAGGATTAGGGTTAGACTTAGGTTTAGGGGTTAATAAATTTATAATTGTGGCGGCGACGTTGGCGGCGGCAGAATAGGGGTTAATAAATTTAATATAGTTGTGGCGACGTTGGGGGGGGGCAGATTAGGGGTTCATAAGTATAATGAAGGTGGCGGCAGTGTCCGGAGCGGCAGATTAGGGGTTAATAATATAATGCAGGTGTCAGCGATGTTGGGGGTGGCAGATTAGGGGTTAATAAGTGTAATATTAGGGGTGTTTAGACTTGGGGTTCATGCTAGGGTGTTAGGTGCAGACATAAAATTAATTTCCCCATAGGAAACAATGGGGCTGCGTTAGGAGCTGAACGCTGCTTTTTTGCAGGTGTTAGGTTTTTTTTCAGCCAGCTCAGCCCCATTGTTTCCTATGGGGAAATTGTGCACGAGCACGTTTAGCCAGCTCACCGCTGACTTAAGCAACACTGGTATTGAGGTGAGATGTGGAGCTAAATTTTGCTCTACGCTCACCTTTTTGCGACTAACACCAGGTTTAAAAAAACCTGTAATACCAGCATTGTCTTAAGGGAGCGGTGGGAAAAAAAGGCTCGTTAGCAACGCACCCCTGTTACCGCAAAACTCGTAATCTAGGCGTATGTGAGACATAATACAAGGTTATGAAGAGCATGTAATCTAACACATGAACATACTAAAGGAGATATGGTATACACTTAACTTGCTTCCTTAGATATATGATTCATGAATATATTAAAGCATGTGAATACTAGACCTGAAATGCTTTTGGGAATATAACTATTTCTTGGTAAAATTATATATATGTATATATATATATATATATATATATATATATATATATATATATATATATATATATATATATATATATATATATATATATATATATATATATATATATATATATATATATATAAATCCAAAGATTGTATTCCTTAAGCTTAAGCATAGATCAACTTATATAGATAGTCTTAAATACTTTCAATATGTTGTGCTGTACATAGTATATCTCCCTTTAATAATTTGGATACTGATATGATACTTTGTATAGTCATTCATGTTCATATCTCTTTGTAATTACTATGATCAACAAATAATCTGTTATTGCTTTATCGATAGTTCTCAACTGATTAAGCCCAAAGGTACTGAGTGCAATGGTAAGGTAACGTGTTTGAGGACACTTATTTAGTGTTTATTAACATTTAGCTAAAGCTAATTGAAACTACAGAATTAAAACTTAACACGCTGCCTAATCTTGCATCAATACCTATAGGGTTAAAATTGTATGCTTTGTATGCTTTGAGTTACGTCAGTGCTAATTAGATAGATTTAAGGATTTAAGGAGGCTGTGAGCCAGTAGCAGCACGGTCTATGAGTAAGGCAGTAGCTGAAACGCGTAAGGCCACTGCTGCTCTGGCTCTTTACATTGTTTTTACTAGATGTAACTGATCTTACATTTTTTTGGCACAATAAAAGCTATGTTTTAATTTTTAAAGCCTGTTGCCCCGACACACTATTTTTCTTGTTTGCTGTTGGATGTTATTTACAGACCATTGGAGGGTCTGAGAGCGGTTTGCGGTGCACCACAATAACGGTTTGTTTGGTGGAGGAGGAGGAGCTCTGGAGTATACACGCTGAAAGCGTCTGCGAGAGAAAGGTAACTGCACAGCTGAGCAACTGTGAATTTGGCTGCCGGTGTAAACATACACGCCGGAGGAGTCCGAGGTGGAGCGGAACAGCTTAATGACTATACACCTGGCTGTGGGGAAAAAATCCTGAAGGGGACGGAACACCTTATCCCGAATAAGAGGAGTGAAGGTAAAAGTTTTTTCTTACTTACTGTTTATGGTAAGATATTGATGCTTGAGTCACCTATAATCAGGATTACAGGATTACAGGTTACGGCCTGAACAGCTTTTCTCATACCATAACTACTTGAGCACTGATTAAGGTTTTTCTTTTGTATATGTATTAAACAAACTATTGCAACTGCACAAGATTATGATATTCTCACTTTCTGTACTTTTGTTCTTTGTACCATGTGAAAACCTCAATAAAAAGTTTTATACAAAAAAAAAAACCTGTAGCTTGAAACACACAAACGGAAAAGTCACTTAAAGGGACATGAAACCCAAATTTTTTCTTTCATGATTTAGAAAGAGCATACAATTATAAACAACTTTCTAATTTACTTCTATTATCTACTTTGCTTCATTCACTTGATATTCTTTGCTGAAAAGCATATCTAGATATGCTTAGTAGCTGCTGATTGGTAGCTGCACACAGATGCCTCCTGTGATTGGTTCACTGTGTGCATTGCTATTTCTTCATTAAAGCATATCTAAAGAATGAAGCAAATTAGGTAATAGAAGTAAATTGGAATGTTGTTTAAAATTGTATTCTCTACCTTAATCATGAAAGAAAATGTTTGGGTATAGTGTACCTTTAATAAGCACAAAGAAAAACGATTGACAAAGTTATTGATTTTTAAAAGGGTTCGTGTGGTAATCCTACATTTTCCAAAGTGCTTGCAATCAATTTGTGGTAAAGTGCAATGTGCAGAGTGTAAATTACCCAAACAGTTAGTTGGTAAAAATCCAATAAAGTTCCAATATTGATATATTACATTTAGTTCTGTATACTTATAGTATTTAAGTCAGGTCCGTTTAGGCTCGGTATATTACTCTTGGTTGTGGAGGAATGGATAATCCTATAAGCAATTGAAAGAGCAGCTCCGTTGATGGTCTCGATACTCCGGATGTGACGTCACTCACTGTGTAGCTCCGCTTTTAATTTAAAGTTAGGAGGGTGTTAGGTTCAAGGGTTAATAGTTTCATTTAGTGTTTTGCGATGAGGGGGGCCGGCAGTTTAGGGGTTAATAGGTTTATTTATTAGTTGCGATGTGGGGGGCCGGTGGATTAGGGGTTAATAGGTTTAGTTTATTAGTAACGATGTGGGGGGCTGTGGTTTAGTGGTTAATAGGTGTAGTTTATTAGTTACGATGTGGGGGGCTGGCGGTTTAGGGATTAATAGGTTTCGCTTATTAGTTACGATGTGGGGGCCAGTGAATTAGGGGTTAATAACTGTATTTAGCATTGGTGGTGTCGGGGAGTGCTGGATTAGGGGTGGCTAGACTAGGGGGTTATGTAAGGGTGTTTAAACGTAATTTTCTTTCCCCCATAGACATCAATTGGGTTGCGTTACAGCGATTTTCCATTCCGCGATCGCAGGTGTTAGTTTTTTCTAACACCTTCTCCCCACTGATGTCTATGGGGGAAAGTGTGCATGAGCACATAAACTCAGCCCTTGGCTTTTGTGCGGTATGGAGCTTAATGCACCATAACACACAGCACAAGGACGTTTTTCAGTAACTCATAATGGCAGCGCTATGTAAAGTGCGATACCGCACATTTTTTTGCATTCTTTACGCACCCAGTTTAGCACAAAACTCGTAATCTAGCTTATAGTTGGTTTATTTGATGATGAGCCAATAAAACATGAAATGAAACTGGGGAAGATGATACCTTACATAGGATATTGCTCTTATATTATTTGAAGCACTCCTAGATGAGTCTATTGGTCTCCCCTAAATAGACAAGCCCACAGGGGCATATAATCAAATAAACTACAAAACAAGTGTTACAGGTGTGAGCAGTTTGGGGAGGTAAAAAAAAAGGGCTCCTAATAATGGAACTACAATTGGCACAACACAAACACGGGAAACATCCCAAATTCTTCTTGGCAATAAAAGACTACTGTTTAGATGGAATTATATCAGCTTTTTTTTCTTTTCTTTATTCCAACAGTGTAAACAAATTATACGACTCACTTTTACATTCTCAGTACACCTCGCAGGATGTCTTAAAATAATCAAGGCAGGTAAATAAATACACATCCGTAACAATGTACAAAAACAGCGTAGATTAACCTGGTCCTTCTTGGGCCAAAGTACATAATACAATGTAAGTCAAACAAAACATAATTTGGTTATCATACATAGAAAAAGAATAAAGGCCCTGAGTTATATATATATATATATATATATATATATATATATGTGTGTGTGTGAGACATTTTACTCATTAAACCAGAATACACTGTTGGGGTATTTTAAATTAAATAAGATAATCAAAACAGCACAACAACAACAACAACAAAAATACATCAAGGTGCAGATATGAAATAGATTTACATGTTGTATTTTCCAATAATCAGTTACACATCCTTTCATAAAAAGACAAATATATGCTTGACGTAAATTTCTACTATAAAGGGTATAAAATTAAACATCATACATCCTACAATTTTGTGTATATTTCTTCCTGGAAATAATATTATATTTCAAAAAACAAAAATCTCATATCTATATAGCAAAAAAAAAAAAAAAAGGGAGCCTTCTCCTCCTCCTCTCCCATCCCCCCTCCCACCAAGTCTCCGATTCCTGGTTAAAGGATAACTAATGCCATTCAGCTGGAAAGATATTCCACAAAATTAATCGTTCCAAATATTCCGTTTTATGATAGTGAGATGTCAACAGAAATTGCGTTGAAAGAGGATAAGACAAGATAACCTTTAACCATTTTTAAAAAAAAACTTGAATTTTTTTATTATGTATAGATGATATAGTAAATTGTTAAAAAAATATTTGGTCATACATGGAATGTGAAATGCTCACTATTGATGGTGCTGTCTTATTTTTCCAGTTTTTCAGTATCAAGCTAAGACCCACCATAATTGCAGTATTTATTAAATTGGCATTTCCTCTGTTGGAGTTTATTGTTAGAAGGAGAAAAATATCTGTGGGTTTAAGTTTCAGCCTGTTTTCTAGCTTTTTATTAAGCCAATAGTCTACTTTGTTCCAGAACTGCATAATTTTAGTGCAGGGCCAGAAACAATGTATTAAATCCGCAGGGGGGTTGATACATTTAGGGCATTTGCTTAGTATATTTAGATTCCATTTGATCATTTTCAGAGGTGTGATATCGACTTTGTTAAAGGGACAGTCAAGTCCAAAAAAAACTTTCATGTTTCAAATAGGGCATGTAATTTTAAACAACTTTCCAATTTACTTTTATCACCAATTTTGCTTTGTTCTTTTGGTATTCTTAGTTGAAAGCTAGACCTAGGAAGGCTCATATGATAATTTCTAAGCCCTTGAAGGCCGCCTCTAATCACAAGCTTTTGTATTTGCTTTTCACAGCAGGGGAGAGCTAGTTCAGGTAAACCCTATAGATAACATTGTGAGCACGCCCGTGGATTGTGGCAGACACTGCACTAATTGGCTAAAATGAAAGTAAAGAGATAATAAATAAAATGTCATGTGATCAGGGGGCTGTCAGAAGATGTTTAGATACAAGTTAATCACAGAGGTAAAAAGTATATTATTATAACTGTGTTGGTTATGCAAAATTGGGGAATGGGTAATAAAGGGATTATCTATCTTTTAAAACAACAACAATTCTGGTGTAGACTGTCCCTTTAAGTAATTTTATATGGCACTCTTTCCAAGCTATAGAGATAGGAGCACTCTGAATCCATTTATAACTTGTCTTAATTGTATCTATAGAGACATCACTATAACGAGTTCTCCATATCTCTACTAGCCTATTAAGAGCTAATTGGCCCTGTTTTGCCAATATAATTTTATATAATATAGCTATGTTATGATTTCCTGTCTTATAAATAGCCATATATGTACTAATTTTCTCCCAGCCAACCGTTTCCACGCTATGCTTTTTGAGACCTCGTATAAAATGTCTAATCTGTAAATAGGTGAAAAAAATCTTATTAGATAAATTAAATTCTTTAGAAATATTTTCAAAAGATCTCAGTTGGCAAGCGTTATAAAAACACTGATAAACATTGGACAATCCTTTTTGAGCCCAGATTTTAAAGACTTCTGACAATAAGCCAGGTACAAATTTTGGATTACCTATTATCGGGAGAAAGGGAGATCGTTCATAATTCACATTTAATGCTATGTTGAGTTTTTGACAAGCGTCAACATTTCATATTATATTTATGCTTTTTATGTAATTTGGGAGTTGTGAAGCTGGACAATGTAATATAGCTTTCAACCGAAATGGAGAGACCATTCCCTCTTCCAGTGATAAAGACGTAAGATAATTAGATTCCGTTATCCAGTCAACCGCAAAGCCCGCTAATGTTACTATATTGTATTTTTTAATACTTGGGAGGGCCAATCCCCCGTCTTCAAGACCAGGAGGCCTATTTATCAAGCCATCAACCGCAGCGTAATTGTGGCGAGCCTAATTCGACCCATTTATCTTATTTTTTAAAGCCTACAGACCGGCAAAAGTTGAAATTTGTGACGTAACATACGATCCGCCAGTCTCAATCCGACACAGATAGATGGTTACATCATTACCGATGTCCCGAATACAAATTCATCTCAGTCCGATACTTGTGACTGAGAGGATTGCAGAGGAACCGAGTTCATAGCGGTAAGTAGGCTTTTGCTTTAGAAAACAAACATCAGACAGTACACCATCCGTCCAGCACACAGCACCTTAGTGACTGACAACACAGCAGTGTATTAGCATTAGTTCCTGTTTCATGGGTCTATCACCACAATGCCACATTGTTCTCACTGTGTCTTGCTGGTGCTCTGAGCAGGGATGGGCGAATGTTTGTAAAAATTCAAAATTTAAAAAAAAATGTATACATTCGTTCGTTCGAATCAAATTTTGAATGTTTATATAACATTCTAACATTCTATTTTGGAATTTTTGCTTTTGAATTTTTCAATAAAATTCGAAAATATTCGTTAGAATAATAGAATGTTTAGCTATTTATTCATTCAATTTCGAAATGTAATATTTAAATTCAAATGTGACATTCAAATTCGAAATAGTATTTCTAGTCTACAACTGTGTTTAATAAATGTAATATTCGAATTCGAATGCTACATTCAAATGTCACATTTGAATTCGAAATAGTATTTCTAGTCTAATACTGTGTTTTTTAAATGTAATATTCGAATTCGAAATAGTATTTCTAGTTTACAACTGTGTTTAATAAATGTGATATTCAATTTGAATGTAATATTCGATTTGAATGTGACATTCGAATTTGAAATAGTATTTCTAGTCTAATACTGTGTTTTATAAATATAATATTCAAATTTGAATGTGATATTCTATTCGAATGTGACATTCAAATTCGAAATAGTGTCTCTAGTCTACAATTGTGTTTTATAAATGAAATATTTGAATTCGAAAGGGATATTCGAATTCGAATGTGACATTCGAATGTGACATTCGAATTCGAATGTGACATTCAAAAACTGTAAATAACATTCAAAAATCGAATTTTTAAGAATATTCATTCTTATCAGCATTCTATTATGTAAATCGAATTTCTACAATAATATTCGTTCTAACATCCACATTCGAATATAAACACATTTGCCCATCCATATCTCTGAGCTCCCTGCTCCGTAATTACTGCATTTTACACTGCTGTGTAATAGAAGCAAGTTGGCTTTCTGGGATCTCTCCCCCCCTTTTTGCCTTTCCACAATGTGTGTTATTTACACCCTGTCAGCTAACAGGCAACACACAGAAGAGAGGTAACAGGGGAGGTCAGTGCAGTAAAATAAAGTTTCTGTGAACGTTATGTTGCCTGCCTTTCCTGCTCTCAGTCAAATCAGATAAGATCCCCTCCTCCTCCTGCTAATTACCTTCACGGAGCTTTACAGAGTTGCAGACCAAAATGTCTTCTGCTGTACTTAGGTGAGACTTCTCAGCCTTATTTTAACCCTTTGCTGCCAGTGGCAGATATTTGTAAAAAATACAGCACAATTACTCAGCTTTCAGAACAAGCCTTTTTGCAAGAGCCACTTGATGGGATGTTTTCTGAATGTCATTTGCTATTTTACTTAGATAAACCTTGCAGCCCTGAATGATCTTGCTTGATCTTCACAGAATAAGTGTATTCAAAATTTCAAAAATATGAAATAAAAACAAAAATAAAGAAAAAATCCCCATAAAAATGTCTCTATTCCTGGGATGTGTGTGTGGGAAAATGCCAGTGCCTTTGAGAGAGAAAGAGAGAGTTATGAGAGTGAGATAGGGTAGAAGAGTGTGTGTGTGTCTGTGAGAGAGTTTAAGAGTTTGTGAGTGTAAGTGTGTTTCAGACTGAGAGAGTCTGTGTGTCTCTTTTCTCATCTCCCTCCTTTCTTTCTGTCCTCTCCCTCCATTTTCTCCTCTGCCACTAATTTTTCTCTTTCCCCCTTTTTTCTCTCCCTCCAAACCTTCTGAGGTGCATGCAGACTTAATTCAACCCACCTGAGTGTATGCAAGTGTTTTGCTAGCGGTGATGAATATTTACTTTGCAAATGCCATGGGAAAAAAAAATGTCATGAAACACCCAGACCAAAAAATATCAAGGCTGAAAAAGGCCTAAAAGCTAGGATGGTGGGAGGTGTGTGTGTGTGTGTGGGGGGGGGGGGGCAGCAGAATTTTGAGTGCCTAGGGGATTACATGCACCTAAAAGGTGCCAATGTTTATAAATTGCTTTAAGTACTTGATGACTCTGTTTAGAAAACTCTAAAGCAAAAGTTAATCTCTGTGTTTCCTTATTAGGTTTATGTGATCTCAATAAATCATCTCTTGACATGTGGCCAATGACTTCAATCACCTGCTCAATCAACTCACTCGAATTGCCCGTTTCCAAAAATCTCTCACCCATTTCATTAAGTCTCACAGGAGCCATCTTGTTATCAGAAACATTTTTTTTAACCCTTAACATCTGACTGCAAGACAGAGATTTATTTAATGATGTATGAAGGGCACTATCAAAATAAAGAAGGCTAGCTAGTAAAAAAAAGCAGGCAATGTATTATTTAAATGGGACTAGACTTAGCCAACCAGAGGAAGAAAGGGATTTAGGAGTAGTAATAGATAACAAGCTAAAGATGGGTGCACAATGTAGGGCAGCGGCTACAAAGGCTAATAAGATACTAGCATGTATTAAAAGAGGCATTGATTCAAGAAAGGAAAGCATAATTCTGTCACTATATAAATCCCTGGTAAAACCTCACCTTGAGTATGGAGTGCAGTTTTGGGGACCAATCTTAAAAAAAGACATTGCAGACCTTGAAAAAGTTCAGTGAAGGGCAACAAAGCTAATAAGGGGAATGGAGAATTTAAGCTATGAGGAGAGGTTAGCCAAACTGGGTCTGTTTTCTCTAGAAAAAAGGAGCTTGAGAGGCGACTTGATTACTTTATATAAATATATTCAAGGCCCATAAACAGAGATGGCAGAAGCTCCAAGAAAATTGTTTGTTACAAGAGGTCACAATTTAAGGCTGGAGGAAAGGAGATTTAATCTCTTGCAACGGAAAAGTTTTTTCACTGTAACAGCAATAAAATCATGACACTCATTACCAAAGGAGGTAGTAAATGCCAATACCTTAGATACATTTAAAAATTGTTTGGATACAATTCTGGCTATAAACAGAATTCATGGATATGATTGCTTGTGTTAAATGTGTCATCTTTTAATGGGATTAATTTAAGCTCAACTGGAGCATTTTTGTATATTTTTTGTCTTTTTTTCAACCTCATCTACTATGTTAACTATGTAAAGGCTATTACAATCTGTCTCCTTCTTATAAATATTAGTTTTGAAAATAATGTTTTGATTGTGGAGAGTGGCATGTCACTTCCAGTCCTGTGAGACGTCCAAGATGCCAAGATTCTGTAACCGAAAGCAACCTAGACTCATTAGATTTTTCGTGGGGGGGGGGGCAAAATCATCACCCCCAACAAAGGAATTCGGGAGAGCAACAAGGACGGAAAAAATGCCCAATGCCAGACAACATTGAGTATAGTTGTGCATATAGTTGTGCATATAGTTGTGCGTATAGTTGTGCATATATCTGACACTGGACTATCAGAAGCCAAAGCGGCTTTACTGCAAAAAGGTTTGTCATTTTGTTCAGCTATCACCTGTGACTTTTTTCATTTACAATAATATCTGCATCGGTTCTTTAGAACTGTAAGGCTGAAATACCGGCATGCTCAGTTTGGGAAACACACTGCTGAGAAAGAATCATGTAATGTTTAGGATGAATAAGGGACAGTAAACACCAAAAATGTTATTGCTTAAAAAGATAGATAATCCCTTTATTACCCATTCCCCAGTTTTGCAAAACCAACACTGTTATAGAAATACCCTTTTACCTCTGTAATTACCTTGTATCTCAGCTTCTGCCGACTGCCTTCTTATCTCAGATCTTTTGACAGACTTACATTACAGGCAATTAGTGCTGACTCTTAAATAACTCCACAAGCATGAGCACAATGTTATTTACATGAAACACATGAACTAACCCCCTCTAGCTGTGAAAAACTGTCAAATGCATTCAGATAAGAGGCGGCCTTGAAGGGCTTAGAAATTAGCATATGAGCCTACCTAGGTTTAGCTTTCAACTAAGAATACCAAGAGAACAAAGCAAATTTGATGATAAAAGTAAAATAGAAAGTTGTTTAAAATTGCATATCTTAATCATAAAAGTTTAATTTGGACTTTACTATCCCTTTAAATATTAAACAACTTGGTGTGCATAATAAAAGTGTGGTATGTCCTAGCAATACTCATCATAGCATTGAAACTTTTGAACCCTTGGTACTATCTGAAGTTGCTAAGTTACAACAAAAGGAAATTTGGCTCCAAGCCCAAAGATTATGTCCATCCTGTTAATTTCACCACTGTTGACAGTTCGGCTCATAAGAGTTTGAGAGCTAAAAAAAGGTTAAACTTGAAACAAGCAGAGAATGGCGAGGCCACTATGGTGATGAATAAACAAGATTATAGATAGCAGATTTACCAACAATTGAATATGAGTAATGTTTATGCTTTGATTGCTACCAATCTTAATCTGAAGGTAACTAAAGAAATACGTGTAGCAATTTTTTAGATAAGATTTTGTGCCCTTTGGTTGAACAATCTAATACATTTATGAAGAACACTGGTGAATTTATAAATAAATTGGATAGTTTGCAGATGATTACTGATCAACTTATACAGTTTAGTTTAGACATCACCATCACCAGTTTATATGTGGTCATTATTCATGAGAGTGGTTTAAGTGCCATTAGATCTGTACTAATTTCCACTGGGATTTATAAAATTGGCCACATTTATTTTATTATACAATCTCCATCTGAAGAAGATACCTGTGTGGTCTTGAAAGCTTATGGAATAAAAAAATAAACTTGATTTGTTGGTCTATTAAAAGGTATCACAATCTACTAAAGGAATATATTAGAAACAAAATTGTATAGGGACACAAGTTATTATAATGAGGTTAATTAACAGTTATTGAAAGTATTTATATATTCTGAGTGAACATGATCCAAATGATAACACCATTTCTGTATTTGAAAAAGTTTGGATCGGATCCCAACTGAAGGATAATCACCAAGCAACAGCAACGGCTTCAGCGACTACAATAACCACGACCACAGGTATTTGCACTTTATTTAAGCAACAAAATAGACAAATGGTGTTGATAAAGTGTTAAAAGGGCCTTTTTTTCCCATTTTCTCCTGTCTGCACTGTTCTGCTGCCCTGACCTCCTCCCCTCGGCAGCTGCTTCCAGGTATCTATCTAAAATGGCAGCTGTATGACAACCCTTGACACGTGCACAGATTACTTTCCTACATTAATTCCCCAGGTTCGCCATCACCCTGTGACATTGCTGCGTCACGCTCAAACTCCCTGGAAGTTGCTACTACAGTCCTGACAGCCGCTACTATAGGAGCTAGCATCACAAAGAAACCACTTACTGCCCTTGTTGCTGTGAAAATAAGAGTGTGCAGCACCTCCTACCATAGTTCCTTCTTGATATGCTGGGCTCCACACTGGCATAGGCTGTAGAGAAGTCAGGGATGTCCTGCAGTGAAAGGGTTATTCAATGTGAGCAGAAAGGAAGGAAACTGCATAGAGGCCAGAGCCCTGGTCATTCACAGCACTGAAGAGGCAGAAAATAAATGCCCAGGAACCCGGGGCACTCTGCAGCTCCTTCAGAATGCGTGGGTATAGAAAGAACTAGGGGGAAGTAGGAGTCACTACTCCAGTTGCCTCATTGATACTCATCCTGTGTTCCTCCTGTCTTATTGAAGGTCCTGGATCCTACTCCTTTACAATTTGTCCCAGCCAACAAAATGGTAAAGGTCCCTTTTTAACCTCCAGCATCCCAGAAAGATATGGGAAATGTTGATAAATGATTTTATCAATAAGAGTTTGTGAAAATGTGTTTTCTCTTGTTATACAAGTACCGACATAATATCAACGATGTTGCCTCTTGGCCAAGAAAACCTAAATTATTTACACTCTGGCCCTTTACAGATAATCTGTAATGCATATTTATTTTTTAAATAGAGCTTTATGTAATGTATTTTTCTGCATTGTTTCTTCTCTCTAATGCAGAATCTGGCAGGGAGAGTAAATGTGATTAGATTAGTGTTAAAGCAAATAGAAATTAGATTGTGTTGCTTTATGCGTAATTCACGGAAACTTGATTATTTTCTTCCAGGATAAAGCGACATGAAACCCATTTTTTTTTCCGGATTCAGAAAGACCATAGAATATAAAACAAGTATCAGATTGACTTCTTTTGTCTAATTTGCTTAATTCTCTTGGTATCCTTTGTTGAAGCAGCAATGCATTACTGGGAGGTAGGTGACCCAATGACAAGAAGCATATATGTTCAGCCGCCAGTCAACAGCAGCGTACATTTTAAACTCGTGCACATGTTCAGTAGTACCTGCTAAATCACAAAGTGCACACACAAAAGATAGAGAGAGAAGGGAGACTATGAAGGGAGACACGGAAGGGAGAGAAGGGAGGGAGGCATTTACTGAGTGTAAACTGTGGCACATACAGTGCATTCTAAAAGTGTTATTTTTTTTTTACATTTTGTTGTGTTGCAGCCTTATGCAAAAATCAATCTACGCTCCATACGCCATAACTTTAAAGCAAAAACTAGATTTGTACTAACTTTGCAAATTTATTAAAAAGAACATATGTGAATAAAATGAAATATCACGTTAACAGGAGTATGCAGACCCATTGCTATGACACTTTAAATATAGCTCAGGTGCATCCCATTTTTAAGGATCATCTTTAAAGGGACACTGAACCCAAATTTTTTCTTTTGTGATTCAGTTAGTGCATGCAATTTTTTTTTAATTGTTTTATTTATAATCCAAGTCACTGTCCAAAAACAATATCAACCATTTTGAAAACATGGCATAATCAAAAGATACAATAAATTTGACAACATAGTACTATGTTCATTTATACATGTAGTTAAATTTAGGCTAATCATCACATTAATGAACACAAACATTTTATTTTCCTACAATGCTTGGAGTTTTTGATTTTCAGTATAACCCCCCCCCCTTGTTCCCCCCCCCCATGCGAAGAGAAAACATAACCAAAAAAAAAAACCCCAAAAAAAAACCAAAAAAAAAAAAAAAAAAAAAAAAAAAAACCAAACAAAAACAAAAAAAAAAATTACCATCACTTTCTTCCTCCTGAAGCTTTACCAGTTCCCTAATAGAACAATTTCTGTATTTCTAAAGGGGAAGATTATATAATCTATTTCTGCAGCCGGAAAGATTTTTAAGAAGGCAGCCCATTTATCAAAGAACCTTTTAATGTCTTGTTCATTATTTATATCCGCGTTTCTCTGGTCTAAAATGCATTGTTTTTTCATGCAGTTTTTAATTTCAGTAATACTTGGCATTGCATGACTTTTCCACTTCTTACAGATTAAATACCTGGTAGCAAGAATAGCGGAGATTATTATTTTTTCATCAGTTTGCTTACCAGGCTCTTCCTTAAGGCAGAGTATTATCTGATATATTGTCAAAGAGACATAGCCTATCTTAAGCACCTTTTTTAGCCAGTATTCGAGCCTAGCCCAGAGATTTTTAATCTTTGGACAATACCAAAACATATGTATTAAATCAGCTGCCTGATACGAACATTTAGGACATTTATTAAACCCTACATTCACACATTTGAAACCTCTCTCGGGGGTAAAATATGCCCCATGAAGGAGCTTAACATGTGCCTCCCTCCAAGTTGCAGAGAGCGTTACTTGTGCAATTTTTTTAATTGACAATTGAATAGTTTTAGACTCAATATTACTCTGAGGGATTGCTGTATTCCAGTAGAGGGCAATCTTTGCCAGTACCGGTTCTCCTTTATTTGTACCCAGAAGATGATAACATGGTGCAATTGACATATGACCATTTCTTGTTAGAGCAAGCCAATCATCGAGTTTACCTAGTCCCCATTCCCAACCAGCTTTCTTAACTAGGTCCTGTGCAAAATGCCTTAATTGCAAATACGCAAAGAAGTCTTTATTGGGCAAATCAAAATCTCTTTTTAATTCCTGGAATGTTTTGATATATTTTCTCTCTTTATCAATTATTTGTTATACCTTGGTTAACCCCCGATTATGCCATTTCCTAAAGACTTCGGAATGCAATCCTGATTGAAAAATAGGGTTACCTATTATAGGCAAAAGACAGGTAGCACTATTATTAATTGAAAGAAAGGTTACTATCTTGTGCCAAGCTTTAAGTGGGTTAAGAATTGTTTTAAATCGTTTAATTTCTGAGGGGATTTCTTTAGGTACTAAGTGTATTAATGCAGATAGAGAATATGGGTAGCAGACACTGGTCTCAAGATAATTATTCAAGACATAGTTATTAGATGAGATCCAGTCTGTTACGACACAAGCCAGAAAGGAGAGGTTATATAGCCTTATGTCTGGTAAGGCAAGACCACCATCCTTTCTTGGTATTGAAAGTTTCATAAGAGATATCTTTGACCTCTTATTCTGCCATAAGAACTGTATAAGTGAAGTATTGATTGAACGTATATCCTTACCTAATAGAATTATTGGTGTATTTTGAAGTATATATAAAAGTTTTGGAAGAAGAGCCATTTTAAAAAGGGCAATCCTTCCAGAAAGTGATATTGGGAGATTTTGCCATAACAAAAGCTTTTCTTTGATCATTTTTACTACTGGGGGTATATTCAATGTATAGAGATCTACGGACCTTGTCGGAATATGAATCCCTAGATATTTAAAAGAATCTTTTACTTGGCGAAAAGGAGTTTTTAATATTGAAGTTTTATTTTTCCTGAGCCACACTATCTCTGATTTTGTCATATTTACTTTGTATCCAGAGAATGTACCAAATTGTTCCAAGATCTGAAGAAGTTTTGGTAAGTTCAGTTTGGTGTTAGCCAAATAAAGCAGCAGATCATCAGCATACAGACCGATTTTTATTTCGCAGTTACGAATTTTTATACCATCCAAATGATGGCGTATTTTAATTGCCAGAGGTTCAATGGAAATATTAAATAAGAGCGGGGAAAGAGGACAGCCCTGCCTTGTTCCTCTACCTAACAAGATAGAGGGGGAAATGTTGTTATTCACTATCAATCTTGTAGATGGGTGTTTATATAGATTTTCGATAAATTCAAGAAAATTACCTCTGATGCCAAATTGTCTTAACGATGTTTTGATATGTTCGTAAAATATTGAATCAAAGGCTTTTTCAGCATCTAAGGAAATAATAGCAAGGTCAGGTATGTCCTCCCCCCCGCTAGTTAAATTAGATAGTACCTCAAAATATTCTGTCACCAATAGGGCTTCCCTAATTTTTGAGGCTGAGTTGCGGTTATTTAGAAAACCTGCTTGATCAGTATGTATAATTTCTGAGAGGGGTCTTTGAAGTCTAGATGCTAGAATTGCAGTAAGAATTTTGTAATCTGAATTTAACAGTGCAATTGGTCTGTAGGATTCCTTGTATTCAGGGTTTTTTCCGCCTTTTAATATCAAAGTTGTGTAAGAATTGGTAAATGAAGAGGGGATCATTTTACCACTAATAAAGAAGCTGTTAAAGAGCGTGCAAAGATGTGGGGTGGCTTCACCAATCAGGATCTTATAGAATTCACTAGGCAAGCCATCTGGACCTGCTGCTTTATTTGAGGCAAGCTTGGATATTACTTTCTCTATTTCTTCTATGGAAATAGGGACATTGAGGCTATCAGCCATTTCTGATGTGACAGTAGGATACGTGATATCTCTCCAAAAGTCATCAGATGTATGCGTATCACTTGTTTTAAATGAATATAATTCCTGGTAATATTCATTAAATGCAGCTAGTATGTCTTCGGCTTTAGAAAGCTGAAGACCTTTATTATACAATTTGTCTATGATTGGTTGTTTTTTCTCATTTTTTATTAATTTGGCCAGCATCTTACCTGATTTATTACCATATTTATATAGCTTAGCCTGCATTTTTAATTCCTTTTGAGTTTCTTGCAGTAAAACAAAAGTATCCCTTTCATTTTTTGCTTTAACGTATTTTGCCCAATTTAAGGGGGTTTTGTCAAGCAGATAATGATTATAAGTGTTAGTTAAACATTGGCATGATTCTCTTTCTCTAGATCGAATTTTCTTATGCAGGGCTGAGCTATATGAAATTATTTCGCCTCTCATTACTGCTTTTGCAGTGTCCCAAAATACTTCAGGGCGGTTTAAATAGTCTTTATTAAAATGTACAAATTCCTTATATCTATTTATAAGCCAGTTCTTGAATTTTACCTCAGTCGTCAGATAGTAGGGAAAAAAGAAACGTGTTGCAGCAGAATACAAATGTGAAAGCTGAAACTCAAGTACAATCGGTGCATGATCTGAAAGAAATATTGGTCCTATATCTGTTTTTACCCCTCTCATCACCATACGTTCATCAATTAGAAAAATGTCGATTCTGGAGAGCGTCATATGCGCCTTGGAAAGACAGGTAAAATTTTGAGTAGAAGGATTTTGCTGTCTCCAGATATCCCGCAGTGCTAAGTTCTGCATTATTTTTTTAAACATCTTACCCTCTAGATTATCTTTTTTTTGTTTTAACTGTTTGACATTATGTCTTAGCCTATCGATCGGGCATTGTGGTGCCATATTGTAATCTCCTCCCATAATTAAAGAGCCTTCCGTGAAGGATAATAATTTGGTCTGCAAAGTGTTCCAAAATTTTGGATCAAATACATTAGGGCTAGTGCATGCAATTTTAAGCAACTTTCTAATTTACTCCAATTATCAAATTTTCTTCGTTCTCTTGCTATCTTTATTTGAAAAAGAATGCATCTAAGCTTTTTTTTTCAGAACTATGGACAGCACTTTTTTTTATTGGTGGATGAATTTATCCACCAATCAGCAAGAACAACCCAGGTTGTTCACCAAAATTGGGCCGGCATCTAAACTTACATTCTTGCATTTCAAATAAAGATACCAAGAGAATGAAGAAAAATTGATAATAGGAGTAAATTAGGAAGTTGCTTAAAATTTCATGTTCTATCTGAATCACGAAAGAAAAAATTTGCGTTCAGTGTCCCTTTAAGAAGTTTCTAAACTTTGATTGGAGTCCACCTGTGGCAAATTCAATTGATAGGATGTTATTTGGAAAGGTACACACCTGTCTATATAAGGCCTCACAGCTGAAAATTGGTTGCATTGAAGGTCCCAAGATCACAGTGGCTTCTATAATTCTTAAATGAAAGAAGTTTGGAACAACCAGGACTCTTCCTAGAGTTGGCTGCCCGGCCAAACTGAGCAATCTGGGGTGAAGGGACTTGGTAAGAGAGGTGACAAAGAACCCAATGGTCACTCTGGTTAATCTTCAGGGATCATGTGTGGACATTGGAGAAACGTGCAGAAGGACAACCTCTCCTCACTGCAAGCCACATGAAAGTCCGCTTGGGATTTGCAAAAAAACTCCTAAAGGACTTACAGACTGTGAGAAACAAGATTTTATTTTCTGATGAAACAAAGATTGAACTTATTGACCTCAATTCCAAGCAACATGCCTGGAGGAAACCAGGCACTGCTCATAACCTGCGCAATTCCAACCTAATGTTAAAGCATGGTGGTAGACTTATGCTGTGGGGGTGTTTTTTAGTGGCAGGGACTGGTTGACTGGTCAGGGTTGAAGGAAAGCTGAACACAGCAAAATCGGCCAATAGGATTTAAGTAGCTCTCATCCTATTGGCTGATTAGAAATTTTCAGCCAATAGGAATGCAAGGAACCCCAATATACCTTGCATTCAATCTTCAGTGCAGAGATCGCATTAAGAGGAGCCTCCATGTCCCTGATGACCGCCGCTACCAACAGCTCCGCCTCCGCCCCACATCAGCTCTGCGACCCCTGGATGAAGATGGAAGATGGCTCCGCGACACCGGGATGAAGATTGAAGATGGTGCTGCCCTGGAAGAAGATCTTCGCCGCCTGGATAAAGACTTTGCTCCACCCGGAAGAAGATGGATGTCCGGACTTCAGGAATGGTGAGTACATTTTTTGGGGTTAGTGTTGTTTTTTTTTGGTGGGGGGGTTAGATAAGTTCATTTTTTATGTTTTAATGGGCATTAAAGAGCTGATTGCCCATTTAAGGGCAATGTCCTTGAAAGAGCTTTGGGGCAATGGGTAGCTAAGGTTTTTTAAGAGGTTTATTTTGGAGGGTTGGGTGGGTGGTGGTTTTACTACTAGGGGGTACTTAGTATGTTTTGGTGTAAAAAACTGTAAAACTTAGGGCAATGCCCTACAAAAGGCCCTGTTAAAGGGACAGTATACACTCATTTTCATATAACTGCATGTAATAGACACTACTATAAAGAATAAGATGCACAGATACTGATATAAAAATCCAGTATAAAACTGTTTAAAAACTTACTTAGAAGCTCTCAGTTTAGCTCCGTTGAAAAGGTAGATGGAAAGCCCACTGCAAGTGGGAAATAAGACACTCCCCCCCCCTCCCCCTTCTTTTGCATATGAAAAGACCATTTACACAAGCAGGAGCAAGCTGGAGAAGGTAGCTGACAGTATTCACATAAAACTTTGGGGCTTGGTTAGGAGTCTGAAAATCAGAGCAATGTTATTAAAAAATAAGCAAAACTATACATTTTTTAAAAAAAAAAACCTTTATGGGCTATATAAATAGATCATCTGCAAAACATTTATGCAAAGAAAAAATGAGTGTATAATGTCCCTTTAAGGGATTTAAAGTGATGCTTAATGTGGGACAATAAAGTTTTTAAAATATTTAGGCCTAGATTTGGAGTTTGGCGGTAGATGGGCTGTTAACGCTCCGCGGGCTTTTTTCTGGCCGCACCATAAAATTAACTCTGGTATCGAGAGTTCAAACAAATGCTGCGTTAGGCTCCAAAAAAGGAGCGTAGAGCATTTTTACCGCAAATGCAACTCTCGATACCAGAGTTGCTTACGGACGCGGCCAGCCTCAAAAACGTGCTCGTGCACGATTCTCCCATAGGAAACAATAGGGCTGTTTGAGCTGAAAAAAAACCTAACACCTGCAAAAAAGCAGCGTTCAGCTCCTAACGCAGCCCCATTGTTTCCTATGGGGAAACACTTCCTACGTCTGCACCTAACACTCTAACATGTACCCCGAGTCTAAACACCCCTACCCTTACACTTATTAACCCCTAATCTGCCGCCCCCGCTATCGCTGACCCCTGCATTATATTATTAACCCCTAATCTTCCGCTCCGTAAACCGCCGCAACTTACATTATCCCTATGTACCCCTAATCTGCTGCCCTAACACCGCCGACCCCTATATTATATTTATTAACCCCTAATCTGCCCCCCACAACGTCGCCGCCAGCTACTTACAATAATTAACCCCTAATCTGCCGAGCGGACCTGAGCGCTACTATAATAAAGTTATTAACCCCTAACCCGCCTCACTAACCCTATCATAAATAGTATTAACCCCTAATCTGCCCTCCCTAACATCGCCGACACCTAACTTCAATTATTAACCCCTAATCTGACGACCGGAGCTCATCGCTATTCTAATAAATGTATTAACCCCTAAAGCTAAGTCTAACCCTAACACTAACACCCCCCTAAGTTAAATATAATTTACATCTAACGAAATTAATTAACTCTTATTAAATAAATTATTCCTATTTAAAGCTAAATACTTACCTGTAAAATAAACCCTAATATAGCTACAATATAAATTATAATTATATTGTAGCTATTTTAGGATTAATATTTATTTTACAGGCAACTTTGTAATTATTTTAACCAGGTACAATAGCTATTAAATAGTTAAGAACTATTTAATAGTTACCTAGTTAAAATAATAACAAAATTACCTGTAAAATAAGTCCTAACCTAAGTTATAATTAAACCTAACACTACCCTATCAATAAATTAATTAAATAAACTACCTACAATTACCTACAATTAACCTAACACTACACTATCAATAAATAAATTAAATACAATTGCTACAAATAACTACAATTACATAAACTAACTAAAGTACAAAAAATAAAAAAGAACTAAGTTACAAAAATTAAAAAAATATTTACAAACATAAGAAAAATATTACAACAATTTTAAACTAATTACACCTACTCTAAGCCCCCTAATAAAATAACAAAGACCCCCAAAATAAAAATTTCCCTACCCTATTCTAAATTAATAAATGTAAAAGCTCTTTTACCTTACCAGCCCTGAACAGGGCCCTTTGCGGGGCATGCCCCAAGAAAATCAGCTCTTTTGCCTGTAAAAAAAAACATACAATACCCCCCCCCCCCAACATTACAACCCACCACCCACATACCCCTAATCTAACCCAAACCCCCCTTAAATAAACCTAACACTAAGCCCCTGAAGATCTTCCTACCTTGTCTTCACCATCCAGGTATCACCGATCCGTCCTGGCATCCGGTGCTGAAGAGGTCCAGAAGAGGCTCCAAAGTCTTCCTCCTATCCGGCAAGAAGAGGACATCCGGACCGGCAAACATCTTCTCCAAGCGGCATCTTCGATCTTCTTCCATCCGGTGCGGAGCGGGTCCATCTTGAAGCAGCCGACGTGGATCCATCCTCTTCTTCCGTTGTCTCCCGACGAATGACGGTTCCTTTAAGGGACGTCATCCAAGATGGCGTCCCTTGAATTCCGATTGGCTGATAGGATTCTATCAGCCAATCGGAATTAAGGTAGGAATATTCTGATTGGCTGATGGAATCAGCCAATCAGAATCAAGTTCAATCCGATTGGCTGATCCAATCAGCCAATCAGATTGAGCTCGCATTCTATTGGCTGTTCCGATCAGCCAATAGAATGCGAGCTCAATCTGATTGGCTGATTGGATCAGCCAATAGGATTGAACTTGATTCTGATTGGCTGATTCCATCAGCCAATCAGAATATTCCTACCTTAATTCCGATTGGCTGATAGAATCCTATCAGCCAATCGGAATTCAAGGGACGCCATCTTGGATGACGTCCCTTAAAGGAACCGTCATTCGTCGGGAGACAACGGAAGAAGAGGATGGATCCGCGTCGGCTGCTTCAAGATGGACCCGCTCCGCACCGGATGGAAGAAGATCGAAGATGCCGCTTGGAGAAGATGTTTGCCGGTCCGGATGTCCTCTTCTTGCCGGATAGGAGGAAGACTTTGGAGCCTCTTCTGGACCTCTTCAGCACCGGATGCCAGGACGGATCGGTGATACCTGGATGGTGAAGACAAGGTAGGAAGATCTTCAGGGGCTTAGTGTTAGGTTTATTTAAGGGGGGTTTGGGTTAGATTAGGGGTATGTGGGTGGTGGGTTGTAATGTTGGGGGGGGGTATTGTATGTTTTTTTTTACAGGCAAAAGAGCTGATTTTCTTGGGGCATGCCCCGCAAAGGGCCCTGTTCAGGGCTGGTAAGGTAAAAGAGCTTTTACATTTATTAATTTAGAATAGGGTAGGGAATTTTTTATTTTGGGGGTCTTTGTTATTTTATTAGGGGGCTTAGAGTAGGTGTAATTAGTTTAAAATTGTTGTAATATTTTTCTTATGTTTGTAAATATTTTTTTATTTTTTGTAACTTAGTTCTTTTTTATTTTTTGTACTTTAGTTAGTTTATGTAATTGTAGTTATTTGTAGCAATTGTATTTAATTTATTTATTGATAGTGTAGTGTTAGGTTAATTGTAGGTAATTGTAGGTAGTTTATTTAATTAATTTATTGATAGGGTAGTGTTAGGTTTAATTATAACTTAGGTTAGGATTTATTTTACAGGTAAATTTGTTATTATTTTAACTAGGTAACTATTAAATAGTTCTTAACTATTTAATAGCTATTGTACCTGGTTAAAATAATTACAAAGTTGCCTGTAAAATAAATATTAATCCTAAAATAGCTACAATGTAATTATAATTTATATTGTAGCTATATTAGGATTTATTTTACAGGTAAGTATTTAGCTTTAAATAGGAATAAGTTATTTAATAAGAGTTAATTTATTTCGTTAGATGTAAATTATATTTAAGTTAGGGGGGTGTTAGTGTTAGGGTTAGACTTAGCTTTAGGGGTTAATCCATTTATTATAGTAGCGATGAGCTCCGGTCGTCAGATTAGGGGTTAATAATTGAAGTTAGGTGTCGGCGATGTTAGGGAGGGCAGATTAGGGGTTAATACTATTTATGATAGGGTTAGTGAGGCGGGTTAGGGGTTAATAACTTTATTATAGTAGCGGTGCGGTCCGCTCGGCAGATTAGGGGTTAATAAGTGTAGGCAGGTGTCGGCGATGTTGAGGGGGGCAGATTAGGGGTTAATAAATATAATATAGGGGTCGGCGGTGTTAGGGGCAGCAGATTAGGGGTACATAAGGATAACGTAGGTGGCGGCGCTTTGCGGTCGGCAGATTAGGGGTTAATTATTGTAAGTAGCTGGCGGCGACGTTGTGGGGGGCAGGTTAGGGGTTAATAAATGTAATACAGGGGTCGGCGGGGTTAGGGGCAGCAGATTAGGGGTACATAAGTATAACGTAGGTGGCGGTCGGCAGATTAGGGGTTAAAAAATTTTAATCGAGTGGCGGCGATGTGGGGGGGACCTCGGTTTAGGGGTACATAGGTAGTTTATGGGTGTTAGTGTACTTTAGGGTACAGTAGTTAAGAGCTTTATGAACCGGCGTTAGCCCAGAAAGCTCTTAACTCCTGCTTTTTTCCGGCGGCTGGAGTTTTGTCGTTAGAGCTCTAACGCTCACTTCAGAAACGACTCTAAATACCGGCGTTAGAAAGATCCCATTGAAAAGATAGGATACGCAATTGACGTAAGGGGATCTGCGGTATGGAAAAGTTGCGGCTGAAAAGTGAGCGTTAGACCCTTTAATCACTGACTCCAAATACCGGCGGTAGCCTAAAACCAGCGTTAGGAGCCTCTAACGCTGGTTTTCACGGCTACCGCCAAACTCTAAATCTAGCCGTTAGAAAATAAAAGACTCCTGTCCTGCTATTGGCTATGTATGCCATGGAAAATTGCACTTTCATTTTATATGGTATTTATATATATAGTTTGTGTGGGTACCTCACAGAAAAAGAAAGTTAAAATGTATGTGTATCGGGAAAATCGCTTAGCAACAAAAGGGTTAAAGGGACACTGAACCCAAATTTTTTCTTTTGTAATTCAGAAAGAGCATCCAATTTTAAGCAACTTTCTAATTTAAACCTATTATCAAATTTTCTTCGTTTTCTTGCTATCATTATTTGAAAAAGAAGGCATCTAAGCTTTTTTTTGGTTTAAGTACTCTGGACAGCACTTTTTTATTGGTGGATGATTTTATCCACCAAGCAGCAAGGACAACCCAGGTTGTTCACCAAAAATGGGCCGGCATCTAAACTTACATTCTTTCATTTCAAATAAAGATACCAAGAGAATGAAGAAAATTTGATAATAGGAGTAAATTAGAAAGTTGCTTAAAATTTCATGCTCAATCTGATTCACGAAATAATTTTTTTGGGTACAGTGTCCCTTTAAGCACATGGTAAACCAATAGATACAATTGTTATTAATTAAATGAACATTCTATTTGTATATAAGGATATAATATTACTGGTACATTCATGTTTAGTTGTGCATCCAAAGTAAACGTTTCTTCATCTCTATGTGTACAGAGATTAAAGAATGTGTAGGTCTATTATAGAAAATAATGTGGACAACAATCTTCTCTAGCTTTGAGATGTGATTTGGTGATGTCTGATTGGATCCTTTAGTTATTAAGGAAGAATAAAAGAGTGTGCGAGTGTGAGTCTGAGCTATAGAGAGAAGAGGGAAGAGAAGAAAAGAGAGATAGTGACGAGAAGGAAAGAGAAAGAAAGAAAAAAAGAAAGAAAGAAAGAGAAAAAGAAGAAATGAAAGAAAAGATGAACAGTTTTTTTATTGTTCTTTGTGTCCTTCTGAGCTGCCACATAGGTAAGAAAAACAGTGATTGGGTTCTGCTATCTTTGCTGTGGGTGCAACTGTGTATACTATACATGATATGGTGCAGTAGGTAACTGGGAACAGTTAATAACTGGTGGTCACACAGTAACTTACTAATCAGACATTTTACCTCTTTAGCTGCAAGTAACCACACACATAAGTGATAAGTCTCTTCTTAATTTACAGTAGCACACACAGAGAGTTTTACACAATAACCATTAAAGGGACATAAAACCCCATTTTTTTCTTTCATGATTCGGATAGAACATACCATTTTTTTTTTTAACTTTTATTTAAATCCAGCATTATATTGAGAAAAAAAATGAAATCAAATTACAGATTTTGCGCCACGCAGGGCCCAATATTACATTTTGCAATTAATATAGACAATACAAGAAAAATAAAAAAGTTGTCAGTATTTCACAGAATTATACCAAAACATAGATTCAAAAATAGATTATATTCTCTGCTGGAGTCTTTTCTTTCCTTTTTTAATCCATTCTCTCAACATTACAACAAGTTAGACCTTTTACTATACAGTAATCTAAAAAAAATTTAAGAAAGAAGTAACAAAACAGTGACAAAAAAAAAAAAAAAAACACACACAACAAACAAACAAAAAAAAAAAAAAAAAAAAAAAGGGGAGAGGGAAGGGATCAGTTTGAGGCTTGAGCAGAGCGGATTACCAAACCCCCAGCAAGACTAGCTCTGAATTTCTGAAAGGATAAATCATATATTCTATCTCATTCGGTGACAACGTTTTAATAAATACTGACCATTTTTTAAAGAAACCTTCGATATCTGTTTCCTTTTCCATATTGGTATCTTTTTGTTCTATGATACACTGTTTTTTTAGACAGTTTTTAAGCTCGTTTATACTAGGGTTCCTACTTCCTTTCCATTTCTTAAAAATCAAATACCTTGCCGCTAAGATAATCATATTCACTATTTTATTGTGCATCCGCAGATTGTTAGTCGCATCCCATAGAAAAATTACATCAGTCACTTTTAATTTTAAAGGGGAAATTTTTAATACTTGATTGATCCAGTACTCAATCTTAAGCCAAAAGCATTTGATTCTGGGACATTCCCAGATCATATGAATGAGATCTGCCGATAAAAATGAACATTTTGGACATTTACAGAAATTAATGTTCCCATATCTAGACCCCTTCTTCGAGGTATAGTAGGTCCTATATAATAGCTTTGTATGAGTCTCTCTCCATGTAGCTGATAAGGTAATTTGTAAGACTTTTGAAATGGAAGCATGAATTTTACTTACATTTATATCATCTTGGGGTATTATTAAATTCCATACAGTTGATAAGTTTCCTAAATTCTTTTCCCCTTTGTTAGATATTAAGAATTGATAACATTGGGAAATTGACATAAATCCGTTCCTTGCTAACACAAGCCAATTCTCCAATTTTCCCAGGGACCAATTCCAGCCCGATTCATTTACCATCTTGGAGATAAAATGCCTTATTTGTAAATATGCAAAGGTTAAATTCTCGTTTCAAGTTCTCAAATGTTTTAATGCAATATCTATTCTTATCTATCATCTGAGAAATATTATACAGCCCTAAGGTGTGCCAGTTCTGAAAAGAAACCGATTGTAGTCCCGCTTGAAATTTAGGATTTCCTTTAATTGGCATATAGTCAGAAATACTGCTTTTGATGGATAATATCTTACAGATCTTCCACCATGCTTGTAAAGGATACATTAATGTTTTGAGTCTTTTAATTTCTTGGGGAATTAATTTGAAATTACAATGTATTAAAGCTAAAGGAAGAAAGGGAGAGCTTACACTTTTTTCAAGTTCATTATTTATTGTATAATCTTTATTTAAAATCCAGTCGACTACTATTCGAGCAAGAAAAGCCAGGTTATATAATTGTATGTCTGGCAGTGCCAATCCCCCATACTTTCTAGGTAACGATAGTTTCAGTAGCGATATTCTGGGCTTTTTGTTCTGCCATATAAAGTTTCTTATCATGCTGTTGATTTTACCAACATCCTTCCGTTTAAGCATTACTGAGGTATTCTGCAAAATATATAGTAATTTCGGGAGAAGTATCATTTTGAATGCAGCAATACGCCCTGAGATTGAAAGTGGAAGGTTCTGCCATACTTTCATGCTATCCCTGATCTCGTTCATCACTGGTATTATATTAAGATCATAACATTGATCTATATCAGGTGATATTATTATCCCTAAGTATCTGAAAGATTCAGAGACTCTGAAGGGTATATCCAAAAGAGAACCAGAGGTCTTTCTGATCCAGAGTAACTCCGACTTAGACGCATTGATCCTGTAGCCCGAGAAGGATCCAAATTGTTCTATGATTGACATAATTATAGGTATATTGTTTTGTGTATTGGAAATGTATAGAAGAATATCATCAGCGTACAACGCAATTTTGAGCTCTGTTTTACCTATTTTTATACCTTCCATTTGATCCCTTATCATTATTGCCATAGGTTCAATTGAAATATCGAAGAGAAGAGGAGAGAGGGGGCACCCCTGACGTGTCCCTCTTTCAAGTGGTATCTCAAGAGATAGAATATTATTAACAATTATCTTTGTATGTGACTTATTATATATGTTCTCAACAAATTTAAGAAAGTTTCCCTTAAGACCAAATTTAACTAAAGACATGACCAGATGATCATGATGAATTGAATCAAACGCTTTCTCAGCATCAATTGAGACAATTGCTAAATCTGAGGGATCCCCCTCTCTCCCCAGTCCCACCTTTTCTGCGAACTTGAAATAGTCTATTGTGACTAAAACTTCTCTGACTGTTGCTGATGAGTTCCGTTTCTGCAGAAACCCTGCTTGATCTTTATGGATTATTTCAGGGAGTACCAGCTGCAATCTTTTAGCTATAATGGAGGTCAGAATTTTGTAATCAGCATTCAATAGTGCTATGGGTCTGTAGGACTCTTTATTGATAGGATCCCTCCCGGGCCTCAAGATCAAAGTTGTATGGGAGGCACAGTATTGAGGAGAAACTGTATTCCCTTCTATATAGATGTGATTAAAAAGCTTACTCAGGGGTGGAGCGATCAATGGCGTGATAATTTTATAAAATTCGTTGGGCAGTGCGTCCGGCCCTGATGCTTTACTTAATGGGAGATCTTGGATAACTTTTAAGATTTCTGTCTCAGAAATTGGAGAATTTACTATTGTCATCTTTTCACTATTGAGTGTCGGATGAATGATTTTACTCCAGAATTCTTCAGATTTGACCTTGTCTGAATTTTTCAAGGAGTAGATCTTTCTAAAATAGTCTGAAAAAATATTGGAGATATCTTCCGTATTTATATGGATTTTCTCTTTGTGACGGAGTTTATCTATTAATGGGGATCTTCTTTCCCTTCTCATCAGATTAGCCAATAGTTTTCCGGCTTTATTCCCATGTCGGTAGAGTCTTGCCTGAAGCTTTAGCTCCTTCTGCGTCTCTTTATAAATTTGGAATGTATCTCTTTCACTTTTTGCTCTATTATACTTAATCCAGTTTTCTTGAGAATTATTAAGTAAATAATTATTATATGAGTTAATTACTGATTTTGTCACTTCTGTCTCTCTCATCTTTAGTGTTTTAAGTCTGTTAGCACTATATGAGATTATTTCTCCCCTGAGAACTGCCTTTGCGGCCTCCCAGAAGATATTCGGACGATCAACATAATCTTTGTTTATCTCCGTATATTCTTGAAATTTCTCTTTCAGCCAAGTTTTAAATTTTAAGTAATTTGCCAACCATACAGGAAAGAAGAAGCGAGAAGATCCTGATTTGGAGTTTTTATATAAAATTTCTATTGTAACAGGACTATGATCTGATATATTTATAGGAAAGATTTTAGCTTTAATTTGCATTTTACAAAGTCTTTCGTCGATAAGAAATAAGTCTATCCTAGATAGAGTTTTATGAGCTCTGGATAAACAGGTATAGTCTCTTACCTCTGGATTCTGCAATCTCCATATATCCCTTATTAATAGATTTTGAAACATTTTCTTAAACATTTTGGTTTCCAAATTATCTCGCTTGTTCTTCCCTGCCATCGGCTTCTGTCTTAACCTGTCTAATGGATAATGTGGAGCCATGTTAAAGTCCCCACCTAAAATTAGATATCCTACTGATTCAGTGAGAATTTTTGCCTGCAGATTATCCCAGAATATTGGGTCAAACACATGGGGTGCGTATAGATTGCAAAGTGTATATAAAGTTCCCTTTATTTTTAGTTTTAGAATTACATTTCTCCCTTCTGGGTCTAGAATACTATGAAGAATTTCATAATTAATATTTTTTCCTAACAGAATTGCCACTCCTCTCTTCCTTTCTATGCCTGTGGCAGCAACTACCTCTTTTACCCAAGAGGACTTCAGTTTCAGCACTTCTTCTAGATTTAAATGAGTTTCTTGCAATAGAGCTATGTGGGTATCAATTTTTCGTAGATGTGCTAAAATTAACTTTCGCTTAATGGGGGAAGTAAGACCTCCAATATTCCAAGAGGTTATTTTGCATTTATCCACTCTGCTCATTCCTCACCCATCCAGGCCAAAAAAAAACCAAAAAAAAAACCCAACAGAAACAGGAGGAAAAAAAAAAAAAAAAAAAAAACACAACGCCCCCCCGAAGGGAGACCAAGGGAGACCAACTGAACCAAAAACACAACGTAACTGAGAAAAGATAAACCATAACAAACAAACAACACCCCCCCACTGCGGAAGATTCCCCAGGGGCCCCGTATGGCCCCTTGTTGGCCCTTGAACCTTATAACCTATATCAACCGATAAAATTCAAAATGTAAGGCTATTTTACCTTCTATCACCTGTTATCTTGGTTCCCTAGCTTATCTACAAATTTTTCCGCTTCTTTGGCAGATTCAAAGAAATGAACTTCATCATTGACTATGATCTTTAACTTAGCCGGGTAAATTATCGTTGCACGATATCCCGCATGAATAAGTTTTGTGCAAATTGGGGATAGCTCTTTTCTTTTCCCTGCTGTTTCTGCGGAGAAATCTTGGAATAGATATATGTTAGTTGTCCCTAATACAATGGGTTGGTTTTTCCGATAGTACTGGAATAGTGTAATTTTATCCTGGAAATTCAGTAACTTTGCTATGACTGGTCTTGGTCTTACATTTCCTTTACCCCCCTCTGTCTGTCGCCCCAGCCTATGGGCTCTTTCCACTATTATTGGGGGATAAGATGAAGGCAGGCCTAATAATTGCACTAAAGTTCTAGATATGAATTTTCCCAGGTCCTCGTACTGTTTCCCCTCTGGGACCCCGATTATTCTTACGTTATTCCTCCTAGACCTGTTCTCTAGGTCCTCAATTTTAATTTACATTTTAGATAGAATTGTGTCTATATCTTTTAACTTAGAGCTATGTGTCATGCTAATATCTTCCAAGTCTGACACTCTTTGTTCGACTTCTTCAAGCCTATTTGAGAATTGCCTGACTTCATTGGTTAAGGAAAGAATATCTTGTTTGATTTCAGATTGCATAGAATCAAATCTTGGAGCAAGAGCCTCTGTTATACTAGTTATTAATATTTGCCTAGGTATATTCTTATCCAAAACTAGATATCTCCTGTCTTTAAAAAACTAGTTTTTAGGTTGCAATTGCTAGCTCATCCTTATAATCCTAGAGAGAATAGTATCCCTACAGTTTTTAATTTATCTCTCCTATTCTTTCCTTTAGTTTAGATAAATTTGTCTAAGGAAGAAGGAGAAAGGGGACAGTTACCACTTTACATCCTTTCTTCCTACTTCTTTTTTGTCTAATCAATTATATGTTCAAAATATATCTGATAGTGTACAGTCTATGTGCTACTTATCTACCAATCAATAGATTGGCTATATTTTATTATAGGCTTCCAGTTAATTAGTATATTTTATTTCTATATACCCATATTAAAGCAAAGTACAGCTTTATGTATACCACAGGTAAAGATTATTTACTGGTTACACTTAGACTTGTGCAGCCTCATCTCACGCAATAAATAAAAGTATATTGTGTAGCAGATAGATGTAGAAAGTGCAGAGTACCCTGACAGTCTGAAGCCACTATAAATGTCTGAATGAGTCAATTTGCCCTAATAATAATTGGATCAGGAAAATGTCTTTATACTTTTTGCAAATAGATAAGAATATTTTGATTAGTTGGAAAAGAGTAGAAGTATAGCATTATACATGTTAGTGCTCTGTTTATCCGAATTTGGGTCTCAAACCTTCTTTCAGTTTAATTTAGTATATGTTTGGAAGGGGTTAATTACCTCAAACAACCATAAGAAAGACAAAACCATATGTAGATGCCAAACAGAAGTTTTCCTATTTCCTGCAAAAGGGAACAAGAATAAGCCTTGACTACCCAGGAAACAGAACTGATATCAGTATTACAACAGATGATTAATATTTGCATCTATTAAGCCAAGGATAATAATTAGGCATTTTTAACGAAAGGTGTTATTTTACCAAAAAAGCACAGTATTTAATTTTCTTTGCACCTTTTGAACATTAAACGCCTTTTTATATATCTCTTTCTTTCTTTTCTTTTTTTTCCCCCCTTTTTCCCCCTCCTTTCCTTCTCGCTCCCCTCTTTTGTATTAGTTCTCCTAGGACCAACAAATTTTGTTTTTCAGGTAATAGTTAACAAGCCATAATCTGTTTGTCAGTGTAAATAAGCATAGAAAACAGAGGGGAAAATCACAGAAGATGATTAGCGTTTAGAAAGATTAGTAACACATGCAGTTTACAACTAACCAAAATAACACAATGTTTCTTATTCCCCTTAACATTGAGTTACTGTGTGTCTGTTTATACTTTGTAATCAACTTGCCAGTGTTTCTTATGGCTTATACAATTAAGATACTGTTTGGCAGTTTAAACTTTATGCAATAACTCCCCTAAGACCTGAGATACTTATATTTACAGAACTTTGCATGGTAGGCGGCCAAGGGTTTATTTATATCATTAATAAACATAAAAACATAATTTATGTAAGAACTTACCTGATAAATTCATTTCTTTCATATTAGCAAGAGTCCATGAGCTAGTGACGTATGGGATATACATTCCTACCAGGAGGGGCAAAGTTTCCCAAACCTCAAAATGCCTATAAATACACCCCTCACCACACCCACAAATCAGTTTAACGTATAGCCAAGAAGTGGGGTGATAAGAAAAAAGTGCGAAAGCATAAAAAATAAGGAATTGGAATAATTGTGCTTTATACAAAAAAATCATAACCACCACAAAAAGGGTGGGCCTCATGGACTCTTGCTAATATGAAAGAAATGAATTTATCAGGTAAGTTCTTACATAAATTATGTTTTCTTTCATGTAATTAGCAAGAGTCCATGAGCTAGTGACGTATGGGATAATGACTACCCAAGATGTGGATCTTCCACGCAAGAGTCACTAGAGAGGGAGGGATAAAATAAAGACAGCCAATTCCGCTGAAAATAATCCACACCCAAACTAAAGTTTAAATCTTATAATGAAAAAAACTGAAATTATTTAGCAGAAGAATCAAACTGAAACAGCTGCCTGAAGTACTTTTCTACCAAAAACTGCTTCAGAAGAAGAAAACACATCAAAATGGTAGAATTTAGTAAAAGTATGCAAAGAAGACCAAGTTGCTGCTTTGCAAATCTGATCAACCGAAGCTAGACGCCCACATTATTTGGCGCCTAAATGCTCTTGGCGCCAAAAATGACGCCACATCCGGAACGCCGACACTTTTGGCGCAAAAAAAACGTCAAAAATGACGCAACTTCCGGCGACACGTATGACGCCGGAAACAGAAAAAACTTTTTGCGCCAAAAAAGTCCGCGCCAAGAATGACGCAATAAAATGAAGCATTTTCAGCCCCCGCGAGCCTAACAGCCCACAGGAAAAAAAGTCAAATTTTAAGGTAAGAAAAAAATTGATTTATTCAAATGCATTATCCCAAATATGAAACTGACTGTCTGAAATAAGGAACGTTGAACATCCTGAGTCAAGGCAAATAAATGTTTGAATACATATATTTAGAACTTTATACAAAAGTGCCCAACCATAGCTTAGAGTGTCACAGAAAATAAGATTTACTTACCCCAGGACACTCATCTACATGTAGTAGAAAGCCAAACCAGTACTGAAACGAGAATCAGCAGAGGTAATGGTATATATAAGAGTATATCGTCGATCTGAAAAGGGAGGTAAGAGATGAATCTCTACGACCGATAACAGAGAACCTATGAAATAGACCCCGTAGAAGGAGATCATTGAATTCAAATAGGCAATACTCTCCTCACATCCCTCTGACATTCACTGCACGCTGAGAGGAAAACCGGGCTCCAACTTGCTGCGGAGCGCATATCAACGTAGAATCTAGCACAAACTTACTTCACCACCTCCATCGGAGGCAAAGTTTGTAAAACTGATTTGTGGGTGTGGTGAGGGGTGTATTTATAGGCATTTTGAGGTTTGGGAAACTTTGCCCCTCCTGGTAGGAATGTATATCCCATACGTCACTAGCTCATGGACTCTTGCTAATTACATGAAAGAAAAGATATTTTTGTAGCTTTCTTTCCTTTCTCTTTATGCAAAAAGAATTGAAAAGTAATCAAAGTAAAAAAATAAGCAAGAGAGGAATAAGCAAGCAGTTCATAGCATTTGGAGAAAGTTATTAGCACATGCAGTTAGTGTGCAGCGTGTAATTTCCTCTTTTTCTGCTGCCTTTTTCCTGGTGTTTGTGAAAGATTTAATCTTGGAATGTCTCTCACTTTAGGAAGTGGCTTATGTATTCTTCACTCTAATGTTGTGCAAAGACTTTTTTGTAGGTTTTTTGAGGTTAGTTCCCCGTGGAAAAATAATTATATTTCACAACACCTTCTTTATGTGGTAGCTTTTTCCCAACTTTTGAGCCATTATTCCTTTAAAGTAAAGTGTACCTTTTACCACGCAGCTCTGTGCGATAGTTATAACCAGGCATCCAATTTCCTGCTCCTTTTTTGCCTAAGCTGGATTGTTGTTTGTATTTGTTTTCCTCTCCAGCTCCAGCTAGGATATCAGCCGCACTTTCACCAGCAGCACCGGTGTAAAAAAGAATGTGGTGCGCTGGCTGTTCCTTCTCCAGCTCTAAGTGGTAGCCTCCTCTGCAAAGTCAGGATCTCCTCCACTCCCTCACGCAGCACCGGTGGGAGGGGTGGGGACCGATAGCCGAGTTCAAGCAGTTTTACTTCGGCTTAGGGAACAGGCGAATCCATTAAAGCTTAAACCTTGTAGGAGGCTGTGTTTGAGCCATTACGTAGCTTGAGGGATATGTTCAAACGGCTGTGCGCTCTGTATCCACGCTCTTTACAGTCTGAAGCCGTCAGTCTTCTGCCGTAGTGTCCCTTCTACCTCCTCATGCAGCACCGGTGAGAGGGGTAGGGGCGAGCCGCCAAACCGACACTCAGATTCAGGCAATGTTATTTCGGCTTGGGAAACGGAACAAATCTTTGGGGCTTAGACACCGCAAGGGGCTGTGCATGAGCCGCCACGTCACCTTAGAATTGTGTACAGGTAGCTGTGCGCTCTGTGTCCGTGCTCCTCTTAACTTAAAAAGATCAGCCTTCTGTAGCAGCGTCCCCTCTACCACGCAGCACCGGTGGGAGGGGTAGGGGTAAGCCGGTAGACTTCAATTTTTCCGTAAAGTTTAAAAAAAATGCCCAGCTCAGTACAGGCTATAAGGGCCAAAGCATTATGGTGCGATGTACCTGCACCAGTGTGGAACCGGTATCCAGTTTTCTTTCAGATAATAGCCTCCCAGGACCAGGGTTTCAGCGCGAATTACCGCCAATTGGCTGTTGTGGGAGTCTCTAGAGAGAGCTTGCTCAGAGCCTGTCCTGCATTCAGTCTCCTCCCCCGGAACCAGACCAGAACATACAATTTTAAACAACTTTCCAATTTACTTCTCTTATCAAATGTTCTTCATTTTTTTGTTATCATTTGTTGAAAAGCAGAACGATAAGTTCAGGAGTGTGCACGTGTCTTCAGTGCTATATGGCAGCAGTTTTGCAACAATTAAAGATAAAAAAGACTACTTATAGATAGGGTGACCATATTGCCGCTTTAAAAAGGGACACATATGAAAAATACATATGTCAGGGCTGTTTTTAAGACTGTTTAAAGAAATGTTTTGTATAAGAACCCTGACATATGTATTTTTCATACGTGTCCCTTCTTAAAGCAGTAATATGGTTAGCCTACTTATAGATATTTTACAAATGTCTACTTATTAACCTTGTTAAATAAGTGTATGGGTTAACATAAGTACTTTAAGCAACACATGTAAATAAGAGCAGATCTCACTTGAAAGAGTGAGTATGCTCAAAGAATGGCTTTTATGTACTATCTGTATGTACTAGAATATTACATTGATTAAAATATAACCTT
The DNA here is from genome assembly GCF_027579735.1 of Bombina bombina. NCBI lineage: Eukaryota > Metazoa > Chordata > Amphibia > Anura > Bombinatoridae > Bombina > Bombina bombina. The sequence continues at coordinate 578,320,522 of NC_069505.1, forward strand.
TAATTGATTTTAAATAAAAAGGCAGCAAAAATAGAACAGGCTTCTTGCTGCTCACACACACATAAAAAAACACTCCTCCAGTGTGATAATATTATTTGTGTAGTGTAAGTCAATTCTGTTGTGACTAGAGCAATATTATTGATATGTTAATCGAGACGAGAATGCTACATAAGTTCTAGACACCAACAAGTACTGTGTCTTTAAATAACCTTAAAGGGACACTGAACCCAATTTTTTTCTTTTGTGATTCAGATAGAGCATGTCATTTTAAGCAACTTTTTAATTTACTCCTATTATCAATTTTTCTTCATTCTCTTGCTATCTTTATTTGAAAAAGCTATTTTTTGGTTCAGTACCCTCGACAGCACTTGTTTATTGGTGGGTGAATGTATCCACCAATCAGCAAGAACAACCCAGGTTGTTCACCAAAAATGGGCCGGCATCTAAACTTACATTCTTGCTTTTCAAATAAAGATACCAAGAGAATGAAGAAAAAATGATAATAGGAGTAAATTAGAAAGTTGCTTAAAATTGCATGCTCTATCTGAATCACAAAAGAAAAAAATTTGGGTTCAGTGTCCCTTTAATCAATCGCTCAGCATTTGCTCCCAGCTTTGTTAAAGGGACACTGAAACCAAATTTTTTCTTTCATGATTCAGATAGAGCATGACATTTTAAGCAACTTTCTAATTTACTCCTATTATCAAATTTTCTTCATTCTCTTGGTATCTTTATTTGAAATGAAAGAATGTAAGTTTAGATGCCGGCCCATTTTTGGTGAACAACCTGGGTTGTTCTTGCTGATTGGTGGATAAATTCATCCACCAAAAAAAAAGTGCTGTCCAGAGGTCTGAACTAATTAAGAAGCTTAGGTGCCTTCTTTTTTAAATAAAGATAGCAAGAGAACGAAGAAAAATTGATAATAGGAGTAAATTAAAAAGTTGCTTAAAATTGCATGCTCTATCTGAATCACGAAAGAAAAAATTTGGGTTCATTGTCCCTTTAAAGAAGTAATTTAACACAGTTACACTACTTATTGTGCTAGTAGTTCTAGGAGAGTACCGGTTTGGTTAATGCACCCTTCTCTAGCTGAAGGTATTCAATGTTAGTTTGTTATATAAAACTAGTTCAACATTGTTAAATTTAAATTAACAACAACTGGAGAGCAGTTCAAAATACAGAGAATCCCCTCTGCCTTTTTATTTAAAATCAATTAAAGGTTATACTGGTGAAACTCGAAAAATTTGAATATCGTGCAAAAGTTAATTTATTTCACTAATGCAACTTAAAAAGTGAAACTAATATATGAGATAGACTCATTACATGCAAAGCAAGATAGTTCAAGCCGTGATTTGTCATAATTGTGATGATTATGGCTTACAGCTCATGAAAACCCCAAATCCACAATCTCAGAAAATTAGAATATTACATGCAATCAATAAAACAAGGATTGTACATAGAACAATATCGGACCTCTGAAAAGTATAAGCATGCATATTGTATGTACCCAGTACTTGGTTTGTGCCCATTTTTCAGCAATTACTGCCTCAATGTGATGTGGCATGGAAGCTATCAGCCTGTGGCACTGCTGAGGTGTTATGGAAGACCAGGATGCTTCAATAGCGGCCTTCAGCTCTTCTGCATTGTTCGGACTCATGTCTCTCATCTTTCTCTTGGCAATGCCCCATAGATTCTCTATGGGGTTCAGGTCAGGCGAGTTTGCTGGCCAATCAAGCACAGTAATCCCATGGTCATTGAACCAGGTTTTGGTGCTTTTGGCAGTGTGGGCAGGTGCCAAGTCCTGCTGGAAAATGAAGTCAGCATCCCCATAGAGCTCCTCTGCAGAAGGAAGCATGAAGTGCTCCAAAATCTCCTGGTAGACGGCTGCGTTGACCCTGGACTTAATGAAGCACAGTGGACCAACACTAGCAGATGACATGGCTCCCCAAATCAACACAGACTGTGGAAACTTCACACTGGACTTCAAGCATCTTGCAGTGTGTGCCTCTCTATTCTTCCTCCATACTCTGGGTCCTTGGTTTCCAAATGAGATGCAAAATTTGCTCTCATCAGAAAAGAGGACTTTGGACCACTGAGCAACAGACCAGGTCTGTTTTTCTTTAGCCCAGGTAAGACGCTTCTGACGTTGTTTGTTGTTCAGGAGTGGCTTGACAGGAGGAATACGACATTTGAAGTCCATGTCCACGATTCGTCTGTGTGTGGTGGCTCTTGATGCACTGACTCCAGCCTCAGTCCACTCCTTGTGAAAGTCCCCAACACTTTTGAATGGCCTTTTCCTGACAATCCTCTCCAGGGTACGGTCATCCCTGATGCTTTTGCACCTTTTTCTTCCACACTTTTCCCTTCCACATAACTTTCTATTAATGTGCTTTGATACAGCACTTTGGGAACATCCAACTTCTTTTGCAATTACCTTTTGAGGCTTTCCCTCCTTATGGAGGGTGTCAATGATGGTTTTCTGCACAACTGTCAGGTCAGCAGTCTTTCCCATGATTGTGATTCCTATTGAACCAGACTGAGAGACAATTTAAAGTCTCAGGAACCCTTTGCAGGTGTTATGGCTTAATTATCTGATTAGAGTGGGACACTTTGAGCCTAGAATATTGCACCTTTTCACAATATTCTAATTTTCTGAGATTGTGGATTTGGGGTTTTCATGAGCTGTGTAAGCCATAATCATCACAATTATGACAAATCCCGGCTTCAACTATCTTGCTTTGCATGTAATGAGTCTATCTCATATATTAGTTTCACCTTTTAAGTTGCATTAGTGAAATAAATTAACTTTTGCACGATATTCTAATTTTTCAAGTTTTACCTGTATTTTAATCAATGTAATATTCTAGTACATACAGATAGTACATAAAAGCCTTTCTTTGAGCATACTCACTCTTTCTAGTGAGATCTGCTCTTATTTAAAGTTTTGCAACAATGTTATACATTAGCAAGAGCACTAGATGGCAGCACTTTTACAACAATGTTATACATTGGCAAGAGCACTAGATGGCAGCACTATTTCCTGTCATGTAGTGCTTTAGAAATGTGCACGCTACCTAACTAGATAACTCTTCAACAAAAAATAACAAGAGAATAATGCAAATTTGATAATAGAAGTAAATTGGAAACTTCTTTAAAAAAATATTCTCTATCTGAATCATGCAAGAAAAATGTGGGTTTCATGTCCCTTTAAATAAATATATATATAACAAAACAGAAATGTTCCCCAAGTGGCTACACATAACACCCACAAGAGCAGTGTTTTTCACAGTTACCAGAAAAAACACAAAGGAGTAATGTTATCCTAGTGGGTTCTGCATGCCCAGAACGTTGGCCCATGTGTGTTATTAGTCGATCTGTGACATTGGCTGTTGAACTTGATGAGTCCATTTTGTGGTCTATGTTTAGTCAATAACTTGAGTTTAAATGGGTTGTATTTGCAGATGTAGATGTTCTCCATGCCATGAATGGGTTATTCTTCTGAAATCTGCTCAGGTTTTGGTAACTACATGACAATGGTTTAAAATAAGTTATTTGCATGCAGAGCTTTTTCACAATACTGTGCTTAATTCTACCCACCCTTCTATTCATGAAACTCGCTGTTACTCTCTTGTATAAGAGGAAGAAGTCTTCACACTCTTATCTTCTGCTCATCTCACAGCCTGTCCCTTGAACCCCATTCCGTCACATCTTCCCTCTCTCTCTGTTTCTTTAACCCCTTCAATACCTAATCTTTTTAACCAGTCACTCACCACTGGCATATTTCCTGACACGTTCAAGCATGGGTTGATCCCACCAAAGCCCTCCCTTGACCCCAACACTCCTAACTATCGTCTGGTTTACTAACTTTCCTTTGCCTCCAAATTATTGGAACTTTTAGTCTATAATCACCTCAATTTCTCTCAACTAATGCTTTACTTGATCCCCTCCAATCTAGTTAGCCAATCACAAGAGACAAATGTGTGCAGGCACCAATCATCAGCAAGCTCCCATTAGTGTAGAATATGTGTGTATTTGTTAACAAGAGAACAAAGCACATTTGAAAATAGAAGTGAATTTAAAAGTGTCTTAAAATGACATGTTATATCTGAATCCTGCAAGTATAATTTTGACTTTCCTATCCTTTTAACATTTCTTCCCTAACAATATTTCATCCTAACAAAAATAAATCTTTAATTGCTTAGTCTCACTGGTGCACCGTGCAACTAAAATCCATGTGACAAGCTACCCCAAACCTTATGTCAGCACTCCCTCAGCTTGTAGGGCTTTCCTCCTTTTATATTAATTTATTGTGTTTAGTTTGTTCTCATGTATCTTTATCTTACCACAAATTATACTCATTGTATATCCCTACTATTCTACCCAGTGTTACTGAATCTTTCATACTTTTAGAGCTTAAGAGTTCCCTTCTTTCTCATTCTAGTCCCAAACACAAGTTAAAAACATATAAAAATGCTATGACAGCTTCATTATGAAATAAATATTCATAAGGGGAAAAGACATGTATACCTGCTGGTCAGGTCATTTCTAAACACCAATAAATTCAAATTTATCACCTTGACCTATAAAGTCCTTACCAACACCGCTCTCCACTAATTGTCCTCACTAGTGAACAAATATACTCCAGCCCACCCCCTAAGGTCCAACAATGACCTGCTCCTTGCATATTCTACAATCAAATGAGGAAAAAGGAATGCTGAGACTTGAGGTAGATGAAAAGAAGTTTTTATTCAGGAGCAGGCTTATCATCAGACACAGGGTAAGCTCCTATCTTACGCGTTTCGCGCATGGGCACATGCGCTTCATCAGAGATAATGGTCTCTGCTGGTCAGGATCCTTAAAAAGGTGTGAGTGACCAATCATGGGTGGTGTTTTGTTAACCCTTTTAGTAGATGAGAATTTTCACAGATTGGTTTTCTATTGATATCGTGCACACCTGGCTTAGTGGTCCTGGGCAGCAGAGTACCCTCTTGAACAGATGGTATGTTAAGCAAATATTTAAATACTAGGTACTTGTTAGCAAACAATTTTCCAATAATTGACTTTGAAGTTGTTGCAATGCTTCTACTTATGCCTTAAAAATTGGGAAAGGTAATAGCTTGGTGCTTTTAAAAGAGAGCTGCAGATAAAAGTGTGTGTGTTTATAGATAGTTATTTTCCCCCTTTTTTTTATAATTATATATGAAATGGGCAGTTGTATAAAAACACAATAAACTTTGTCTGCTTTTGTCAAAGTGAACCAAAACTGTCACTTGCAGAAAAAAGATTGTATGTCTCTCTTTAAAATCTCAGCACTGTGTTTCTTTTTTTTGTGTAAGGGATGGCACAGTTACATATAAGTATGGTAGACTTTATCTGCTTGTGTTAGAGTGGACAAAAAAGGTCACTAGCAGAGAGAAGACATTATGTAACTCTCTATAAAGTCATAGTTATATAGCAACTATTATGTAACTTACTATAAAGAAGCAGCAATATGCAAGACATGATTGTTCGTTAAAATGATTAATAACATTTCTGGGACGTTGAGAAAATATCTAAAAATAGCACTCTATTGGCTATGGTTTCTATATGAAACCCCTAGCTAATGTGATATTGTGTATAATATATTTCACATTGTTTGTTATGAAACTATAAGAAAGACTGGATAGTGGTCTTGATTACAAATGTACTTGTAAATCTAACCCTAAGGAGGAAATATTGGGTTACATTAAATAGTTGGTTCATAACTTGATAGTTTTAACTATGCTAAAATTAGATGGATATGGCTAATGGATAAGTTATGTTAAAAACATTTTCTTATGAAGGATTGTAGGAAAGATTATTTTTTAGCTCATTTTTTAATTCCTTTTTTAATTAGTGAGGGATAGGTTATGCTTAAATAAATAAAGCATAGACAATTCTAGCAAACCTTTGGTGGGAGCAGAGAGGATAGAGTTAGAGACTAATAGACTGAACCCTATGGATTGTTGGTTTGATTATTACTAGATTCAAAGTAATTTTATCTATATAATTGGTGAACCTGAGATATGATGTTATGTATATGAAGTGTATTGATGTTAGTTGTGTTTGTTTAATGAAGCAGTATATGAAAGTTATTTATGATATAGAAGTGAAACATACATTACTTACTCTATATATAGATTAACATCATATCTTTTGTTCATGCCTTGTGGTGCTCTAGTTTGCAACATGAATATCCAATATACTTCTCTTTTGGATAACATCTTATTTCTGTCACCCCCTAATGGATTATTTGTTATGTGTTCTATGGCTTTAAATGAAAAATGGCTAAGTTTATTATCATGTGTATGAAAGTGTTTCGCCACAGGTGTCCTAGGGAATTCCTCTTCTATTGATAAGAGATGTTCTCTTATACGGTCCTTCAGTGGACGTGTCGTGATGCCTATGTATTGTTGTTGGCAATGTGTGCATGTAATTAAATATATTATGTGAGTGGACGTACAGTCCATTCTATCGGTTATTGGATATGATTTATGTGTTTCTGAAGAGCTAAACGTTAAACATTTTTCAGTATATTTGCAACTTTTACATGGTACATGGCCACATCTGTAATTACCTTTGGTGGGGGTTAGCCAATTGGTGGTTGGTAAAGGTTTTTTATGAAATTTATGTGTGATCTTATCACGTATAGTTGGTGCTTTTTTGGCTACAAATCTTATATGTTTTTGTAATTTATTTCTCAAAGTGATATCACTATTGAGAACTGGTAAATATTTCTTAATGATCTTTGTGATGGTGTAGAATTGATTGCTATATTTTGTTACAAAGCAAATATCTTCTGTAAATGTGGAGTTTTTGTTGCTACTGCTGATTGTTCCTGTTGTGGTTTTTTTGTTGTTAAATAATGTGGTCCTATCTATCCTTGCTACTTGAGATTTGATTTTAAGAAGCACACTTTTTTTTGTAGCCTCTGGATATGAGTCTATTTGTAAGTTCTTCTGCTTGTTTAAAGTATAATTGGAGAGAACTGCAGTTTCTTCGCAATCTTAGATATTGGCCCTTGGGAATGCCTTTTTGCATGTGTGGGGCATGGCAGGAGTCTGCTCTAAGTATTGTATTTCTTGACAGGGGTTTTCTGAATGTACTAGTTGTAATCTTCCCTTCATCGTTGTGCTCTAATGTAAGATCTAAAAAATTGATGGTCATGTCATTATTTTGGTGGGTAAATGACAGATTGAGTGTATTGTTGTTAAAGAAATCAACGATTTCCTGGACAGTGAGTTCAGTGTTTTTGTTATAGATGAATATCCGGTTGTCTATAAACCTGCCATATACTACTACTTTGTCGTCGAGGGCCAGTCCACCCCCAAAGAGATACAGATGTTCAAAATACCCCATATATAAGTTTGCATAGGAGGGGGCGAATTTGGCTCCCATGGCCGTGCCACATTTTTGGAGGTAGTACTGCCCCTCGAAGACAAAGTAGTTGTGTGTGAGAAGGAATCTTGTAAGTTCTTCTAGAAATATGATGAATTCTTCTGGATAACTGGTGTGTCTCTTTAACATGTATGTAAGGGCTTTAAGGCCTTCCTCATGGGGGATACTAGAATACAGAGCTGATACATCTACACTTAGCCAAGTGTAGTCTTGCTGCCATGTAATGGTTTGGATTTGTTGTATGAGATGTGTGCTGTCTCGTATGTATCCTGGTAGGGACTTAACTATAGGTTGTAGTATGTTGTCTAGCCAATTACCTATCCTTTCGCATAGTGAGCCTCTGCTGGCTACAATAGGCCTGCCAGGTGTATCAATAAGAGATTTGTGTATCTTCGGTACTATGCGAAAGGTGGGAATGATGGGATATTCTACCAGGCAATGATCTGCTGTTTCATGATTTAGAAACCCTTCCTCTACTGCTGAATCTAACAGTGTATGAAGTTCTTGTTTATACTTATTGGTAGGATTGTAGGTAAGTTTGTGGTATGTCTCTCTGTCATTAAGTTGTCTATATACTTCTCTTCTATAATCTTCAGTATTGAGGATCACAACTGCTCCGCCTTTATCTGCTGAGGTGACTACTATGTCATTGTTGTTACTAAGTGACTTTAGTGCTTGTTGTTCACTGATAGATAAGTTTTGTTTACTCATAAGGTTAGTGATTGTGGTAGAGGCAGACTCTGTGGTGGAGTGCAGACTAGTGAGTTCTAACTCTACAAGATTCTGAAACATTTCTATTGCTTCACTCCTGCTGTGTACTGGGTAAAAATACGATTTAGTGTGTGTTGAAATTTTAGGTTTGGGAATGGGATCATAAGTGCTGACTTCTCTAAGTGTGATTGCTTGCAGTGTAGTTAATGTGTTCAGATCACATAGATCAGTATATTTTAGACCTATAGAGTATGCCTCTCTATGTGGTATGTTTTCTAACAATGTGCAGTTCTCTTGTGTATCTGTAGTGTTTTTTATTTGTGTGAAGTGTTTATATAGAGTGATTTTTCTAACCAGGGCATTAATGTCCAGTATGGTAGAAAACAAATCAAAATTGGTGGAAGGTGCAAAAGATAACCCTTTATTTAATAAACTAATTTGGGAGCTAGTGAGAGTAGTGCTAGACAGATTGATTACTGATCCTACTTCTTTTGTGTTGTCTTTTTTATTCTGCTTGGGTAGCGTAGTGGTAAATCCTTTTTTGGTGTACTGCTAGTGATGGGTATTTGTACTAATGTTGATAATTTTGGTCTGCCTTCTGGGATTTCATGACTAGTTATTTCTTCATTAGAAGTGTGTGCTTGTGTGTCTTCTGTAGTCAGTGATCCCTCTGTATTGTCTGTGTCAATACTTGAGAATGTAACTCGTTTGGCATTTGGTGTGTGATTAAAAGTACCTTTTCTTTTGTTTTTATTTTTATTCTTATTTCTATGATTGTTATGTTGAGAATGGCTCTTTTGTCTATTTGGTCTATCTTTTTGCCATGAATAAACGATGTCTAATTCGTAATCTTTTACATCCCTTTGGTACTTGCTCACTTTTCTTTCTGATAGTGTAGAATCTAATTGTTGCATGGTAGTGTCTAATTGTGTTTTGTAATCTATGTATTTCTTTGTCTGTTCAAATGGTTTTAGTGACTCTACAATCTCCTCTATTTGTGCTAGTAAAGAATCCCTCTCTTCTTTTTTATGTTTTAACAGCTGTTTCATCAGGATGATGGAGCAGTTGGTCAAATTATTATTCCATTCATCCATGAAATCCTGGTTATTTAATGCAAAAGAGGGATACTTTTTCATCCTCAGTCCCCTAGGGACTTTTCTTTCATTAATATAGAGTTCTAAGAACTCTATGTCCCACCAAAGGTTGCTTTCTTTGTATTTCTTATTTTCTAAATCTGAAAAGATATTAGTTAAATCCCCCTCCAAAGGTTCATCTGTTCTGGTGGAGTTACCTTTAAGTGCACTACTCATTATTAGCTTTCTTCTGTCTATATCTACTACTCCTGTGAGAGTGTTACTTTCAGCCATAATGGTAAGCAAATGTGTCTATATGTATTGGTATACTAGTGTATAAGTAGAGATAAATAGTGTTGTTGGGGTAAGCCTGAAAAATTGTGTTTGACTAGAAACTTGAAAGGCTAGAGATCCTGGAAAAGGGATCTTGGGATATGGTTTCTAGGTTAGAAGCTGGCTCACTATGTGTGAGAGTGTGTTCACAATGCTGGTGATAATGATAATTGCTTTAAGATGTTCAAAAGATTGTATGCTTAGTTAATCAGATATATTAAATGCAGGTGTGAGTCCTGGGTGAGTAATCGTGCATGCAGGGTTGCAGGATAGTGAGATTGCAACGTTACACCTTCATTGGTATAGTTTCTAAAATCTTTCATACTTTTAGAGCTTAAGAGTTCCCTTCTTTCTCATTCTAGTCCCAAACACAAGTTAAAAACATATAAAAATGCTATGACAGCTTCATTATGAAATAAATATTCATAAGGGGAAAAGACATGTATACCTGCTGGTCAGGTCATTTCTAAACACCAATAAATTCAAATTTATCACCTTGACCTATAAAGTCCTTACCAACACCGCTCTCCACTAATTGTCCTCACTAGTGAACAAATATACTCCAGCCCACCCCCTAAGGTCCAACAATGACCTGCTCCTTGCATATTCTACAATCACCTCTTCCCATGCTATACTGCAGGACTTTTTGCACGCGGCTCCGACCATCTGAAACGCACTTCCTCAAGCAGTCAGACTTTCGCCTAATCTGCCTTCTTTCAAATGCTCCCATTTTTGCTCAGTGAAGTCTACCACCCAACTTAGTAACAAATAAATTCCTCTTACCTAATGATTGAGCTCATCTAACTCTGTATTAACATCATTCTCACCCTTGCATTCCTCACCTCCTGTTTCTCACTCTCCTACTCTTCTTGATAAGTTCCCACTGGAATAGGGCCCCCAATTCCTCCTGTATTTGTCAAATGTTGTCTTGTCTCTTACAAGTATTGTATCGTTGTTTTACTTATATCAGTTGTACCCATGGACAGCGCAATGGAATATGTTGGTGCTTTATAAATAAAGTATAATAATAATAGAAGGAAGGATTTTAGATTACAGGTAAACTTGAGTTGTTGCTTGACGTTCTAATCAATAATATCTCTCCCAGGTCATGCGTTGCAATGCTACTCATGTGACTATGGGATCTGCTTATTTCCCTCAACAAAAACATGTGGAACATTTGAGGTCTGTGTGACAATGACATCATCATCATATGGTGAGTAATACTCACAATAACTTTTTTTAGTCATTTCTATTTGATTCTTATTTTTTTTACTGTAATGGAGATACTTCAGAGTCCCATCAAGGGGTTATGAGTCATCAGATCGGTTTTCAGATTATGTCATCTAAAAATACACTTTTTTACAGGAGGGGTGGCGGATTTATGGAACAGGCTTCCAACAGAGGTGGTAGGGACAATCAGGGCTGGCTCAAAGAATTGCAATGATAATGTGCTACCTGGTTATGAGAATAAAATGGCGCCCCCAACTCTGTCTAAACCCGACTATAACACTGAATTATATCATGTTAAAGGGACAGTGTACTCTAATATTTTCTCCCTTGTAATGTCTTCCCAATGATCTATTTTACCTACCAGGTTGTATTAAATTGTTTTATTATCTCATTTTAAAAAGCTGATTGACATATACTGAACATTTCTAAACTTAAAGTGATGGTAAATCGAAGCGTATAACAAACGCTAGGATTTACCATCACTAAAAATAAACATTAGTTTCTGTCATCATTTCCTAAAAAACGATGTTAAGCTCAACCTATCAGTAAATCAAGTATATCGCTAAGTCAGCGCCTCTGGCCGTCTACGGCACAGTGCTCTTCTCCAATGATGTGACATTTCTACCTCTAGAACAATAGCCGTGCTAGGATGTTAGTTGACACGCAGAGCTATTGGTTTAGAGGAGGAAATGTCACCTCATTGAAGCAAGTGTGCTTTGGGCGGCCGGAGGCGCTGAGTTAACGATATACTTGCCTTACAGATAGGGTGAGTTTACCATAGTTTTTTAGGAAATGATCACAGAAACTAATTTTGATTTATAGTCATGGTAAATCCTAGTGTTTGTTATACGCTTGCGTTTACCATCACTTTAAGTTCTGGTTACCAAAAACATGCAAACAAGAAGGTTTAAATAAAATAATACTTCTGATGGGGGGCTGTGACAGAGAGGTACTAAAATGTTAATTTTCCATTGTTCAATCTAGGTACAGGCATTTGAGTAAACATTAATAAAGATAAGGAGGGATTTGTGTAAGTAATTTGAAAGATAAGAAGGAATTCTCTCCCTACAAGATCAGCACACTGTATTGGGTTGTGTTTTTAATTAGCAGAATCGGCTATTTCATATATAAAAGAATACCTAAAGGAACAATTTCCCATACATTTTAAACTCTGTAGCTGATATAACAAATGATTGTAAATACATTATGGAGAAACTCATTTTAAAGTACACTGTCCCTTTCAAGGCAGAAGAGATACATAGGTATATACAAGTAACTTGGACATTTTTATATTATTTAAGGCCCTTAGGAAAATGCTGAGAATACCTGGAATATGAATAATATTCTATTAATTAGAAATCTTTTGGTACTTATCTATTGTCAGAATCTATGTTTCTGTGATTCGATGAATTAGATTGGACAGACAAAAAAAAAACACCTTTGTAATTAAAAAACTTTTCTATAGTCTTGTGATAAATTAACATACCAGCTACATGCAAAAACCTTCTGAATACATTAACACTGTTTGCTGCAATAGGTTTTCAATGGCCACCCCACCACCAGTTGCTTTATTTGGAGGATTCCATCCAGACTTCTTACTGTAGTACAAAAGATTTGCCACTGTATTAGCATAACGTGGATTGTTTGGAAGTATCTTACCTTATCACCTCTTTTATGTCCTATAAAGAACAGATATGTAGCAGGGTTAGGTTTGTGAGGTCTGCTGTGTGCACTCCCAGAAACCAGCAGAGTCAAATTAACAGATAAGGGGAAAAATAAATAATGAAAATGTGTTGAAAACTATTTTCCTATGCATAATTAAAGGGATATTAAAGTACATTTTTGTTTGCATCAGAAATTGATTCACACCTGTACAAAATATAAAGCTATTTAAAACTGTATTTTTGTTAGTAATATACATTGTGTTTCAGGCATAAGAAACAGACCTTCATAAGCCTTCTAGAATGTTAATTTTACTTCCTATGCTGTGGCCAATTAGGGACAGATATAAGTGAGCTCCTGCACATATCATCCAATCCCTGTGCAGTATGCAGGAGTGTTATGGTTCTGCATTATACTACAGCAAAGAAGAGTGTAAACACTACCATTTTTCAGGGTTCAATTACAGGAAAACAAGGAATGAAAGTGTAATACAAAGGTTTTTTTACTTAAGCATAATTAAACATTTGATGGCAAATTAAGCAGCAGACATATGGCCTTTGAAGAGTAAAGCAGAGGAATTTTGAAGAACAAATTATAAGGAAACATTCCTTTTGAAAAGCTGTGTTTCTAACTAAGCATCCTAACTATGCAAATATTCCACAAAACATTTGAAAAATATGTATACGCATACTGGCCTATACATTCATTATTTATTTTGCAGCCTTTTGTTGTAAAATACATCTAAAAATTGTGTTTGTTTCACTTTCTCCCAGGGAGGCCTACTTTTAGGCAATTTATGTGAGCTTTTGTTTACTTTCCCCTCCATCCCTAAGCTTATATGGTGTCAGATGCTTTTAAAAGAGGGATTATCAGTTTTGCATCAACAATCATGATAGGCAAATCATTCTTTGAAATAGTAACCAAGTTGATTCAGTGCTAAACCTACAAGAGTGCAGGCTACTTCAGTCTGCACATGTGCAAATAGAGTTTGTGCAATATCTGAATATTTGTTTGTGATTGGTTAGCAGGGATTCTTTTGTTCTGGGGGGCAGGGAAATTAGTGAAAAGAATAACCATAAAACAATATACTCATTTGACAAAATAAAGCTGCAGTTTCCATTGCAAAAGGTGTAGTAATCATGTAGTTTATCATTTATTTTTAGCGTCCATTTAAGAATGCACCTGCTTAGAGAATAGGTAGTTCAAGGCATCTAATCAAAGCTTAGTAATATTAGAATTGGCATAGGGTTAGACAGAAAAACAAAAGTATTCAAGACAAGCACACTTCTAGCGCATAAAAATATATCCAAAACTGTAAAATTGCTTTTAGAATTATCGCTATTTCATCAACACTTGTGTTCAATTTCAGATTTCCTTAATTTAAAGAAGAAGGGCTGTATAAGTCCAATCAACTGTCTGTCAGAATATTCAGAGACTCATCTAGGTGTGACTGTGACTACCAAGCCTTCCTGCTGCTTCACTAACCTCTGCAACTCAGCTGTCACCCCTGGAGTGTCCATCATCACTGGTACAGCTGCTGTGGTAGCCCTGTGGCTAGTACATCTCTTTTGAGACTACGGAACAGTTTGAGTTGCTAATGAAAGCACCATGAGAATATCTCAGCCAATATATTAAATCCATGTTATAGGTCATCTGTTCCTCTTCAGCATGTAAATTAGACATGCGCACAGGCAACTTTTGTTCCAAATATTCCAAATAGTTCACCTGTAGCTTTATACCTTTAGTGCGTTGAAGAGCCGCACTAACCCGCTCCGCTTCTTCACAGAGCACGGTAGAAATGAGTATCCCTCCTCCCAGCCTGGTGTCGAGTTATGTGTTTCATACAATAGAGTTCTGTAGAAAACGCATCTTTCCTTCCCTTTTTCTTGCCCAGCATAAACAGGACTATCTGTGTGCATTCCTAGAATAATTAATGTATATCTATATACTTTTAATAAGATTTGTATTCCCTGTACTGTATAAAAAATAAAGATACACTTAATGACTTGTACCCTGATTATTTACAGCATTGTGTCATATTTGTTTTTTTATTTATTACCATAAGAATTGTAAATTTAATGAAGTATTAACATGATTATTATACATTTATCACCAATTTTGCTTTGTTCTCTTGGTATTCTTAGTTGAAAGCTAAACCTAGGTGGTTCATTTGCTAATTTCTTAGACCTTGAAGGCCGCCTCTAATCTGAAAGCATTTTGACAGTTTTTCACCACTAGAGGGCATTAGTTCATGTGTTTCACATAGATAACATTGAGCTTATGCACTTGAATTTACCGAGGAGTGAGCACTGATTGGCTAAAATGCATGTCTGTCAAATGAACTAAAATAAGGGGGCAGTTTGCAGAGGCTTAGATACAAGGTAATTACAGAGGGGAAACATGTATAATTATAACTGTGTTTGTTATGCAAAACTGGGGAATAGGTAATAAAGGGATTATCTATCTTTTTTTAAAAAAATCTGGTGTTGACTGTCCCTTTAAGCAGTATCTATGGTAGCACAATGGGAGGAGCTTAATCCATTAAATAGGGCTAATGGTTTTGGAGCAGTACATTTGATCTTCTATCTTATTGGAATAGATTTCTAGTTCTAGAGGGCGTAAACAAGCATTTAGAGGATATGACAATAAGTGGACAACAAATTATGCCATCTCGGCCGCAGATGGCAGTCAATGCACAGGCCTCTATTTAACAAAGGTCTTGCGGACCTGATCCGACAGTGCGGATCAGGTCCGCAAGACCTCACTGAATGTGGAAAGCAATACGCTCTCCGTATTCAGCATTGCACCAGCAGCTCACAAGAGCTGCTGGTGCAACGCCGCCCCCTGCAGACTCACGGCCAATCGGCCGCTAACAGGGAGGTGTCAATCAACCCGATCGTACTCGATTGGGTTGATTTCCGGCGATGTCTGTCCACCTGCTCAGAGCAGGCGGACAAGGTTATGGAGCAGCGGACTTTGTGACCGCTGCTTCATAACTGCTGTTTCTGGCGACCCTGCAGGCTCGCCAGAAACACGGGGCATCAAGCTCCATTCAGAGCTTGATACATAGGCCCCATAGGCTATTCCTTTCTTTGATCTTCGCATAAGTCATAATTTTAAGCTTCATATTAAACACAGTATGAGGGAATAAGTGATTTGCAATTAACAATTGTAGGAAAGCAATCAATAGGCAAAATAGTGTGCAAAACAGGCGGGAACAAACAACAAACCTACATTAATAAACAGAAGTATGTTGTTTTTCACTATAAATTACATAAGAAAATAAGATTTTTTAGGATTGTGACACAAAACAACTATGCTTTTAATGGATAGCGCAGAGAGCGCTGTTACAAGTGGTGAGTTAAAGGGACACGAAAGCCAAACATTTTCTTCCATGATTCAGATAGAGCATGTGATTTTAACCCCTTAAGAACCGGGCATTTCAGATTAAAACTTCCCCCAAAAGACCAGAGCATTTTTAGTTTTTTTTTTGCCATCACTCACTCCATTTAAACAGAAATAGAGCCTTGTTTTATTAATTTTGTATTTACCTATCAAAACTATATATTTTTTTTTTAGCAGACAACCCAAATTATTGATCTTGGCCCATTTTGGTATACTTCATGCCACCATTTCACCGCCAAATGTGATCATATTTAAAAAATTGTTCACTTTTTCACAAACTTCGGGGTTCTCAGTGAAATTATTTACATTACACTTGTGCAGTCATAACACAAATGGATGTAAAAGTTTCTCTGGAATCACCTTTGTTCATAAATAGCAGACATACATGACTTTGCCATTGCTTTTTGGTAATTAGAATGCTGCTAATTGCAGCTGTGCACCACACTTTTATTTGGCCCGACAGTGAAGGGGTTAATCGGATAGCTTGTAAGGTTAATTTTAGCTTTAGTGTAGCTATTACCCTCCCACCTGACACTTCCCACCCCCTGATTCCTCACAAACAGCTCTCTTCCTTTCCTCACCCCACAGATCACCCCCATCTTAGGTACTGGCAGACAGTCTACCAGTATGCAGTTTTAGTCCTTTTTTTTAAACTTTTTTTTATTATTATTTTCTACAGTCTATGATTACCCCTTTACCTTCCCACCTCCCTGATCCCTCCCAAAAAGTTCTCTAACCCTCTCCCCTCTAACAAGTATCCACCATCTTAGGTACTGGCAGCTGTATTTAATAAAACAACAAGAAACTATTTTTTCTGTAATGTAGCTGCCCTCCCTCATTTACCCCCCTCCTCCTCCAAAATCTTTTGCCCTACCCTCTATCCCCCCTCTACACTCTAGGAACTCCCTCTCCCTTCTTCTCCCTCCCTCACACTCTCAGCCTTTATTTTTTTTTTTTTTTTTTTTTTAAATATTTATTTATTTGTGGCTACCAGAGTATAAAACAAAGCAAGGAAAGTTCTTCCATATCAATATAGAACTACACCACACAGGATGTAAACAAATATACCACAAATACACGCGTGGTGTAAACAAATAAACAGCGTAAAACAAAAAATATGATTAGATTACATCATTCTCAATATGTATTAAAAACAAATTATAATGTAACGATCAACTCTTTTAACTCTGGAAGCACTTTTTATCATCGGCTAGGAAACAAAAAACACACTCAGACGAGACAAGACAAGACAAGTCAAGACAAAACAGAACACAACAAAACAAAACGAACACAAAACAAGACCAAACAAAACAAAACAAAACAAGACAAAATAAAACAAAATAAAACAAAACAAAAACAAAAACAAAAAAAAAAAAAAAAAAACGATAAAGAATAACACAAAATAAAACAAAACATAATAAAAATATATAATTCTCTCCTATGTTGCCCTCTCCTCTCTCCCTCCTCCTTTCTCCTAATTACATTGCCTCTCTTGGATATCAATTTTAATCCATCTCTCTTCCCTCAACTCGGGATCTTTTACTATATCGATTTTCTATCACCTCTATTTCATTCTCTAACTTCTCAACCTGAAAGTTGTTCTACCTATAACTTGAAACCCAATCTGTTGGGAAATCTCCTAATAATACCAGATCAGAAAAACAATCAGTACTTAAAAATGGGTATAGTATTAACTTTTGCACGTCCTCTGGGTATATTTTAATTATAGGTAACCAACCCCATAAAAATTGTTTACATTCTTTTTCACTTGCATCCGACAGATGGAAAGATTCAAATATAATCTGTGACTGAATTTCTTTAATAAAACATGAGAAGCCAGGGAGCTTTTTTGCTTTCCAATTCAGTGGACGTGTCGTGATGCCTATGTATTGTTGTTGGCAATGTGTGCATGTAATTAAATATATTATGTGAGTGGACGTACAGTCCATTCTATCGGTTATTGGATATGATTTATGTGTTTCTGAAGAGCTAAACGTTAAACATTTTTCAGTATATTTGCAACTTTTACATGGTACATGGCCACATCTGTAATTACCTTTGGTGGGGGTTAGCCAATTGGTGGTTGGTAAAGGTTTTTTATGAAATTTATGTGTGATCTTATCACGTATAGTTGGTGCTTTTTTGGCTACAAATCTTATATGTTTTTGTAATTTATTTCTCAAAGTGATATCACTATTGAGAACTGGTAAATATTTCTTAATGATCTTTGTGATGGTGTAGAATTGATTGCTATATTTTGTTACAAAGCAAATATCTTCTGTAAATGTGGAGTTTTTGTTGCTACTGCTGATTGTTCCTGTTGTGGTTTTTTTGTTGTTAAATAATGTGGTCCTATCTATCCTTGCTACTTGAGATTTGATTTTAAGAAGCACACTTTTTTTTGTAGCCTCTGGATATGAGTCTATTTGTAAGTTCTTCTGCTTGTTTAAAGTATAATTGGAGAGAACTGCAGTTTCTTCGCAATCTTAGATATTGGCCCTTGGGAATGCCTTTTTGCATGTGTGGGGCATGGCAGGAGTCTGCTCTAAGTATTGTATTTCTTGACAGGGGTTTTCTGAATGTACTAGTTGTAATCTTCCCTTCATCGTTGTGCTCTAATGTAAGATCTAAAAAATTGATGGTCATGTCATTATTTTGGTGGGTAAATGACAGATTGAGTGTATTGTTGTTAAAGAAATCAACGATTTCCTGGACAGTGAGTTCAGTGTTTTTGTTATAGATGAATATCAGGTTGTCTATAAACCTGCCATATACTACTACTTTGTCGTCGAGGGCCAGTCCACCCCCAAAGAGATACAGATGTTCAAAATACCCCATATATAAGTTTGCATAGGAGGGGGCGAATTTGGCTCCCATGGCCGTGCCACATTTTTGGAGGTAGTACTGCCCCTCGAAGACAAAGTAGTTGTGTGTGAGAAGGAATCTTGTAAGTTCTTCTAGAAATATGATGAATTCTTCTGGATAACTGGTGTGTCTCTTTAACATGTATGTAAGGGCTTTAAGGCCTTCCTCATGGGGGATACTAGAATACAGAGCTGATACATCTACACTTAGCCAAGTGTAGTCTTGCTGCCATGTAATGGTTTGGATTTGTTGTATGAGATGTGTGCTGTCTCGTATGTATCCTGGTAGGGACTTAACTATAGGTTGTAGTATGTTGTCTAGCCAATTACCTATCCTTTCGCATAGTGAGCCTCTGCTGGCTACAATAGGCCTGCCAGGTGTATCAATAAGAGATTTGTGTATCTTCGGTACTATGCGAAAGGTGGGAATGATGGGATATTCTACCAGGCAATGATCTGCTGTTTCATGATTTAGAAACCCTTCCTCTACTGCTGAATCTAACAGTGTATGAAGTTCTTGTTTATACTTATTGGTAGGATTGTAGGTAAGTTTGTGGTATGTCTCTCTGTCATTAAGTTGTCTATATACTTCTCTTCTATAATCTTCAGTATTGAGGATCACAACTGCTCCGCCTTTATCTGCTGAGGTGACTACTATGTCATTGTTGTTACTAAGTGACTTTAGTGCTTGTTGTTCACTGATAGATAAGTTTTGTTTACTCATAAGGTTAGTGATTGTGGTAGAGGCAGACTCTGTGGTGGAGTGCAGACTAGTGAGTTCTAACTCTACAAGATTCTGAAACATTTCTATTGCTTCACTCCTGCTGTGTACTGGGTAAAAATACGATTTAGTGTGTGTTGAAATTTTAGGTTTGGGAATGGGATCATAAGTGCTGACTTCTCTAAGTGTGATTGCTTGCAGTGTAGTTAATGTGTTCAGATCACATAGATCAGTATATTTTAGACCTATAGAGTATGCCTCTCTATGTGGTATGTTTTCTAACAATGTGCAGTTCTCTTGTGTATCTGTAGTGTTTTTTATTTGTGTGAAGTGTTTATATAGAGTGATTTTTCTAACCAGGGCATTAATGTCCAGTATGGTAGAAAACAAATCAAAATTGGTGGAAGGTGCAAAAGATAACCCTTTATTTAATAAACTAATTTGGGAGCTAGTGAGAGTAGTGCTAGACAGATTGATTACTGATCCTACTTCTTTTGTGTTGTCTTTTTTATTCTGCTTGGGTAGCGTAGTGGTAAATCCTTTTTTGGTGTACTGCTAGTGATGGGTATTTGTACTAATGTTGATAATTTTGGTCTGCCTTCTGGGATTTCATGACTAGTTATTTCTTCATTAGAAGTGTGTGCTTGTGTGTCTTCTGTAGTCAGTGATCCCTCTGTATTGTCTGTGTCAATACTTGAGAATGTAACTCGTTTGGCATTTGGTGTGTGATTAAAAGTACCTTTTCTTTTGTTTTTATTTTTATTCTTATTTCTATGATTGTTATGTTGAGAATGGCTCTTTTGTCTATTTGGTCTATCTTTTTGCCATGAATAAACGATGTCTAATTCGTAATCTTTTACATCCCTTTGGTACTTGCTCACTTTTCTTTCTGATAGTGTAGAATCTAATTGTTGCATGGTAGTGTCTAATTGTGTTTTGTAATCTATGTATTTCTTTGTCTGTTCAAATGGTTTTAGTGACTCTACAATCTCCTCTATTTGTGCTAGTAAAGAATCCCTCTCTTCTTTTTTATGTTTTAACAGCTGTTTCATCAGGATGATGGAGCAGTTGGTCAAATTATTATTCCATTCATCCATGAAATCCTGGTTATTTAATGCAAAAGAGGGATACTTTTTCATCCTCAGTCCCCTAGGGACTTTTCTTTCATTAATATAGAGTTCTAAGAACTCTATGTCCCACCAAAGGTTGCTTTCTTTGTATTTCTTATTTTCTAAATCTGAAAAGATATTAGTTAAATCCCCCTCCAAAGGTTCATCTGTTCTGGTGGAGTTACCTTTAAGTGCACTACTCATTATTAGCTTTCTTCTGTCTATATCTACTACTCCTGTGAGAGTGTTACTTTCAGCCATAATGGTAAGCAAATGTGTCTATATGTATTGGTATACTAGTGTATAAGTAGAGATAAATAGTGTTGTTGGGGTAAGCCTGAAAAATTGTGTTTGACTAGAAACTTGAAAGGCTAGAGATCCTGGAAAAGGGATCTTGGGATATGGTTTCTAGGTTAGAAGCTGGCTCACTATGTGTGAGAGTGTGTTCACAATGCTGGTGATAACGATAATTGCTTTAAGATGTTCAAAAGATTGTATGCTTAGTTAATCAGATATATTAAATGCAGGTGTGAGTCCTGGGTGAGTAATCGTGCATGCAGGGTTGCAGGATAGTGAGATTGCAACGTTACACCTTCATTGGTATAGTTTCTAAAATCTTTCATACTTTTAGAGCTTAAGAGTTCCCTTCTTTCTCATTCTAGTCCCAAACACAAGTTAAAAACATATAAAAATGCTATGACAGCTTCATTATGAAATAAATATTCATAAGGGGAAAAGACATGTATACCTGCTGGTCAGGTCATTTCTAAACACCAATAAATTCAAATTTATCACCTTGACCTATAAAGTCCTTACCAACACCGCTCTCCACTAATTGTCCTCACTAGTGAACAAATATACTCCAGCCCACCCCCTAAGGTCCAACAATGACCTGCTCCTTGCATATTCTACAATCACCTCTTCCCATGCTATACTGCAGGACTTTTTGCACGCGGCTCCGACCATCTGAAACGCACTTCCTCAAGCAGTCAGACTTTCGCCTAATCTGCCTTCTTTCAAATGCTCCCATTTTTGCTCAGTGAAGTCTACCACCCAACTTAGTAACAAATAAATTCCTCTTACCTAATGATTGAGCTCATCTAACTCTGTATTAACATCATTCTCACCCTTGCATTCCTCACCTCCTGTTTCTCACTCTCCTACTCTTCTTGATTGTAAGTTCCCACTGGAATAGGGCCCCCAATTCCTCCTGTATTTGTCAAATGTTGTCTTGTCTCTTACAAGTATTGTATCGTTGTTTTACTTATATCAGTTGTACCCATGGACAGCGCAATGGAATATGTTGGTGCTTTATAAATAAAGTATAATAATAATAGAAGGAAGGATTTTAGATTACAGGTAAACTTGAGTTGTTGCTTGACGTTCTAATCAATAATATCTCTCCCAGGTCATGCGTTGCAATGCTACTCATGTGACTATGGGATCTGCTTATTTCCCTCAACAAAAACATGTGGAACATTTGAGGTCTGTGTGACAATGACATCATCATCATATGGTGAGTAATACTCACAATAACTTTTTTTAGTCATTTCTATTTGATTCTTATTTTTTTTACTGTAATGGAGATACTTCAGAGTCCCATCAAGGGGTTATGAGTCATCAGATCGGTTTTCAGATTATGTCATCTAAAAATACACTTTTTTACAGGAGGGGTGGCGGATTTATGGAACAGGCTTCCAACAGAGGTGGTAGGGACAATCAGGGCTGGCTCAAAGAATTGCAATGATAATGTGCTACCTGGTTATGAGAATAAAATGGCGCCCCCAACTCTGTCTAAACCCGACTATAACACTGAATTATATCATGTTAAAGGGACAGTGTACTCTAATATTTTCTCCCTTGTAATGTCTTCCCAATGATCTATTTTACCTACCAGGTTGTATTAAATTGTTTTATTATCTCATTTTAAAAAGCTGATTGACATATACTGAACATTTCTAAACTTAAAGTGATGGTAAATCGAAGCGTATAACAAACGCTAGGATTTACCATCACTAAAAATAAACATTAGTTTCTGTCATCATTTCCTAAAAAACGATGTTAAGCTCAACCTATCAGTAAATCAAGTATATCGCTAAGTCAGCGCCTCTGGCCGTCTACGGCACAGTGCTCTTCTCCAATGATGTGACATTTCTACCTCTAGAACAATAGCCGTGCTAGGATGTTAGTTGACACGCAGAGCTATTGGTTTAGAGGAGGAAATGTCACCTCATTGAAGCAAGTGTGCTTTGGGCGGCCGGAGGCGCTGAGTTAACGATATACTTGCCTTACAGATAGGGTGAGTTTACCATAGTTTTTTAGGAAATGATCACAGAAACTAATTTTGATTTATAGTCATGGTAAATCCTAGTGTTTGTTATACGCTTGCGTTTACCATCACTTTAAGTTCTGGTTACCAAAAACATGCAAACAAGAAGGTTTAAATAAAATAATACTTCTGATGGGGGGCTGTGACAGAGAGGTACTAAAATGTTAATTTTCCATTGTTCAATCTAGGTACAGGCATTTGAGTAAACATTAATAAAGATAAGGAGGGATTTGTGTAAGTAATTTGAAAGATAAGAAGGAATTCTCTCCCTACAAGATCAGCACACTGTATTGGGTTGTGTTTTTAATTAGCAGAATCGGCTATTTCATATATAAAAGAATACCTAAAGGAACAATTTCCCATACATTTTAAACTCTGTAGCTGATATAACAAATGATTGTAAATACATTATGGAGAAACTCATTTTAAAGTACACTGTCCCTTTCAAGGCAGAAGAGATACATAGGTATATACAAGTAACTTGGACATTTTTATATTATTTAAGGCCCTTAGGAAAATGCTGAGAATACCTGGAATATGAATAATATTCTATTAATTAGAAATCTTTTGGTACTTATCTATTGTCAGAATCTATGTTTCTGTGATTCGATGAATTAGATTGGACAGACAAAAAAAAAACACCTTTGTAATTAAAAAACTTTTCTATAGTCTTGTGATAAATTAACATACCAGCTACATGCAAAAACCTTCTGAATACATTAACACTGTTTGCTGCAATAGGTTTTCAATGGCCACCCCACCACCAGTTGCTTTATTTGGAGGATTCCATCCAGACTTCTTACTGTAGTACAAAAGATTTGCCACTGTATTAGCATAACGTGGATTGTTTGGAAGTATCTTACCTTATCACCTCTTTTATGTCCTATAAAGAACAGATATGTAGCAGGGTTAGGTTTGTGAGGTCTGCTGTGTGCACTCCCAGAAACCAGCAGAGTCAAATTAACAGATAAGGGGAAAAATAAATAATGAAAATGTGTTGAAAACTATTTTCCTATGCATAATTAAAGGGATATTAAAGTACATTTTTGTTTGCATCAGAAATTGATTCACACCTGTACAAAATATAAAGCTATTTAAAACTGTATTTTTGTTAGTAATATACATTGTGTTTCAGGCATAAGAAACAGACCTTCATAAGCCTTCTAGAATGTTAATTTTACTTCCTATGCTGTGGCCAATTAGGGACAGATATAAGTGAGCTCCTGCACATATCATCCAATCCCTGTGCAGTATGCAGGAGTGTTATGGTTCTGCATTATACTACAGCAAAGAAGAGTGTAAACACTACCATTTTTCAGGGTTCAATTACAGGAAAACAAGGAATGAAAGTGTAATACAAAGGTTTTTTTACTTAAGCATAATTAAACATTTGATGGCAAATTAAGCAGCAGACATATGGCCTTTGAAGAGTAAAGCAGAGGAATTTTGAAGAACAAATTATAAGGAAACATTCCTTTTGAAAAGCTGTGTTTCTAACTAAGCATCCTAACTATGCAAATATTCCACAAAACATTTGAAAAATATGTATACGCATACTGGCCTATACATTCATTATTTATTTTGCAGCCTTTTGTTGTAAAATACATCTAAAAATTGTGTTTGTTTCACTTTCTCCCAGGGAGGCCTACTTTTAGGCAATTTATGTGAGCTTTTGTTTACTTTCCCCTCCATCCCTAAGCTTATATGGTGTCAGATGCTTTTAAAAGAGGGATTATCAGTTTTGCATCAACAATCATGATAGGCAAATCATTCTTTGAAATAGTAACCAAGTTGATTCAGTGCTAAACCTACAAGAGTGCAGGCTACTTCAGTCTGCACATGTGCAAATAGAGTTTGTGCAATATCTGAATATTTGTTTGTGATTGGTTAGCAGGGATTCTTTTGTTCTGGGGGGCAGGGAAATTAGTGAAAAGAATAACCATAAAACAATATACTCATTTGACAAAATAAAGCTGCAGTTTCCATTGCAAAAGGTGTAGTAATCATGTAGTTTATCATTTATTTTTAGCGTCCATTTAAGAATGCACCTGCTTAGAGAATAGGTAGTTCAAGGCATCTAATCAAAGCTTAGTAATATTAGAATTGGCATAGGGTTAGACAGAAAAACAAAAGTATTCAAGACAAGCACACTTCTAGCGCATAAAAATATATCCAAAACTGTAAAATTGCTTTTAGAATTATCGCTATTTCATCAACACTTGTGTTCAATTTCAGATTTCCTTAATTTAAAGAAGAAGGGCTGTATAAGTCCAATCAACTGTCTGTCAGAATATTCAGAGACTCATCTAGGTGTGACTGTGACTACCAAGCCTTCCTGCTGCTTCACTAACCTCTGCAACTCAGCTGTCACCCCTGGAGTGTCCATCATCACTGGTACAGCTGCTGTGGTAGCCCTGTGGCTAGTACATCTCTTTTGAGACTACGGAACAGTTTGAGTTGCTAATGAAAGCACCATGAGAATATCTCAGCCAATATATTAAATCCATGTTATAGGTCATCTGTTCCTCTTCAGCATGTAAATTAGACATGCGCACAGGCAACTTTTGTTCCAAATATTCCAAATAGTTCACCTGTAGCTTTATACCTTTAGTGCGTTGAAGAGCCGCACTAACCCGCTCCGCTTCTTCACAGAGCACGGTAGAAATGAGTATCCCTCCTCCCAGCCTGGTGTCGAGTTATGTGTTTCATACAATAGAGTTCTGTAGAAAACGCATCTTTCCTTCCCTTTTTCTTGCCCAGCATAAACAGGACTATCTGTGTGCATTCCTAGAATAATTAATGTATATCTATATACTTTTAATAAGATTTGTATTCCCTGTACTGTATAAAAAATAAAGATACACTTAATGACTTGTACCCTGATTATTTACAGCATTGTGTCATATTTGTTTTTTTATTTATTACCATAAGAATTGTAAATTTAATGAAGTATTAACATGATTATTATACATTTATCACCAATTTTGCTTTGTTCTCTTGGTATTCTTAGTTGAAAGCTAAACCTAGGTGGTTCATTTGCTAATTTCTTAGACCTTGAAGGCCGCCTCTAATCTGAAAGCATTTTGACAGTTTTTCACCACTAGAGGGCATTAGTTCATGTGTTTCACATAGATAACATTGAGCTTATGCACTTGAATTTACCGAGGAGTGAGCACTGATTGGCTAAAATGCATGTCTGTCAAATGAACTAAAATAAGGGGGCAGTTTGCAGAGGCTTAGATACAAGGTAATTACAGAGGGGAAACATGTATAATTATAACTGTGTTTGTTATGCAAAACTGGGGAATAGGTAATAAAGGGATTATCTATCTTTTTTTAAAAAAATCTGGTGTTGACTGTCCCTTTAAGCAGTATCTATGGTAGCACAATGGGAGGAGCTTAATCCATTAAATAGGGCTAATGGTTTTGGAGCAGTACATTTGAT
This sequence comes from Bombina bombina, assembly GCF_027579735.1. Classification (NCBI taxonomy): domain Eukaryota; kingdom Metazoa; phylum Chordata; class Amphibia; order Anura; family Bombinatoridae; genus Bombina; species Bombina bombina. Next base: position 578,346,820 of record NC_069505.1, read on the forward strand.
CTTCTATCTTATTGGAATAGATTTCTAGTTCTAGAGGGCGTAAACAAGCATTTAGAGGATATGACAATAAGTGGACAACAAATTATGCCATCTCGGCCGCAGATGGCAGTCAATGCACAGGCCTCTATTTAACAAAGGTCTTGCGGACCTGATCCGACAGTGCGGATCAGGTCCGCAAGACCTCACTGAATGTGGAAAGCAATACGCTCTCCGTATTCAGCATTGCACCAGCAGCTCACAAGAGCTGCTGGTGCAACGCCGCCCCCTGCAGACTCACGGCCAATCGGCCGCTAACAGGGAGGTGTCAATCAACCCGATCGTACTCGATTGGGTTGATTTCCGGCGATGTCTGTCCACCTGCTCAGAGCAGGCGGACAAGGTTATGGAGCAGCGGACTTTGTGACCGCTGCTTCATAACTGCTGTTTCTGGCGACCCTGCAGGCTCGCCAGAAACACGGGGCATCAAGCTCCATTCAGAGCTTGATACATAGGCCCCATAGGCTATTCCTTTCTTTGATCTTCGCATAAGTCATAATTTTAAGCTTCATATTAAACACAGTATGAGGGAATAAGTGATTTGCAATTAACAATTGTAGGAAAGCAATCAATAGGCAAAATAGTGTGCAAAACAGGCGGGAACAAACAACAAACCTACATTAATAAACAGAAGTATGTTGTTTTTCACTATAAATTACATAAGAAAATAAGATTTTTTAGGATTGTGACACAAAACAACTATGCTTTTAATGGATAGCGCAGAGAGCGCTGTTACAAGTGGTGAGTTAAAGGGACACGAAAGCCAAACATTTTCTTCCATGATTCAGATAGAGCATGTGATTTTAACCCCTTAAGAACCGGGCATTTCAGATTAAAACTTCCCCCAAAAGACCAGAGCATTTTTAGTTTTTTTTTTGCCATCACTCACTCCATTTAAACAGAAATAGAGCCTTGTTTTATTAATTTTGTATTTACCTATCAAAACTATATATTTTTTTTTTAGCAGACAACCCAAATTATTGATCTTGGCCCATTTTGGTATACTTCATGCCACCATTTCACCGCCAAATGTGATCATATTTAAAAAATTGTTCACTTTTTCACAAACTTCGGGGTTCTCAGTGAAATTATTTACATTACACTTGTGCAGTCATAACACAAATGGATGTAAAAGTTTCTCTGGAATCACCTTTGTTCATAAATAGCAGACATACATGACTTTGCCATTGCTTTTTGGTAATTAGAATGCTGCTAATTGCAGCTGTGCACCACACTTTTATTTGGCCCGACAGTGAAGGGGTTAATCGGATAGCTTGTAAGGTTAATTTTAGCTTTAGTGTAGCTATTACCCTCCCACCTGACACTTCCCACCCCCTGATTCCTCACAAACAGCTCTCTTCCTTTCCTCACCCCACAGATCACCCCCATCTTAGGTACTGGCAGACAGTCTACCAGTATGCAGTTTTAGTCCTTTTTTTTAAACTTTTTTTTATTATTATTTTCTACAGTCTATGATTACCCCTTTACCTTCCCACCTCCCTGATCCCTCCCAAAAAGTTCTCTAACCCTCTCCCCTCTAACAAGTATCCACCATCTTAGGTACTGGCAGCTGTATTTAATAAAACAACAAGAAACTATTTTTTCTGTAATGTAGCTGCCCTCCCTCATTTACCCCCCTCCTCCTCCAAAATCTTTTGCCCTACCCTCTATCCCCCCTCTACACTCTAGGAACTCCCTCTCCCTTCTTCTCCCTCCCTCACACTCTCAGCCTTTATTTTTTTTTTTTTTTTTTTTTTTAAATATTTATTTATTTGTGGCTACCAGAGTATAAAACAAAGCAAGGAAAGTTCTTCCATATCAATATAGAACTACACCACACAGGATGTAAACAAATATACCACAAATACACGCGTGGTGTAAACAAATAAACAGCGTAAAACAAAAAATATGATTAGATTACATCATTCTCAATATGTATTAAAAACAAATTATAATGTAACGATCAACTCTTTTAACTCTGGAAGCACTTTTTATCATCGGCTAGGAAACAAAAAACACACTCAGACGAGACAAGACAAGACAAGTCAAGACAAAACAGAACACAACAAAACAAAACGAACACAAAACAAGACCAAACAAAACAAAACAAAACAAGACAAAATAAAACAAAATAAAACAAAACAAAAACAAAAACAAAAAAAAAAAAAAACGATAAAGAATAACACAAAATAAAACAAAACATAATAAAAATATATAATTCTCTCCTATGTTGCCCTCTCCTCTCTCCCTCCTCCTTTCTCCTAATTACATTGCCTCTCTTGGATATCAATTTTAATCCATCTCTCTTCCCTCAACTCGGGATCTTTTACTATATCGATTTTCTATCACCTCTATTTCATTCTCTAACTTCTCAACCTGAAAGTTGTTCTACCTATAACTTGAAACCCAATCTGTTGGGAAATCTCCTAATAATACCAGATCAGAAAAACAATCAGTACTTAAAAATGGGTATAGTATTAACTTTTGCACGTCCTCTGGGTATATTTTAATTATAGGTAACCAACCCCATAAAAATTGTTTACATTCTTTTTCACTTGCATCCGACAGATGGAAAGATTCAAATATAATCTGTGACTGAATTTCTTTAATAAAACATGAGAAGCCAGGGAGCTTTTTTGCTTTCCAATTCCTCACTATGAAGTGCCTGACCAGTAGAATGATAGTGTTTAAAATTCTATTTGCTGGAGCTGTCCTTTGCCTAGACCGGACTAACAGAAAGATATCCTCAACTTCAAATTGTATGTTAGTTAAATACAATCTATTAATCCAAAAAATCACTTTCTTCCAAAATTGTTGAATCCTCGGGCAAAACCACAACATATGTAGAATATCTGCATTCATGAGAACACATCGCGGGCAGAAGAAATCTTGACCCATATACATTTTAGCCATTTTCCATGGTGTGCAATAATAATTATTAAGTAATTTCATATGACCTTCTTTCCAACTAATTGGAATACGACATTTGTTAAGTGTTTTACAACTATCTTTTAATATTTCAGGATCTATATTCGGAATCATATTTATCCATTTTACAGATAATTTTTGCATTAGGGAATCACTTTGTTTGGCGAGCATAATACTATATAATAATGAGATCGAAGGGGACTTGATTTGAGCAATGACCATAATTGTTTTTAATTCCGACCACGCGACCATCTCACCATCATTCCACCCCTTAGATGATATAAAATGATATACTTGTAGGTAGGGATAAAAATTATTACTTGATAAATCAAATCGAGCTTTCAGAGTATCAAAAGAGATTATTTGTCGCTCTTCCGTTAGGAATTGCGAAACTGCCTTAAGATTTTTGTTGTACCATTCTCTAAATATCTGCTGGTTATTTCCGGGGGGAAATTCAGGATTGCCTATTAAAGGTAAATAATCCGAAAAAGAATAATCAAGGCCCAAGATGGAACAAATTTTTTGCCAGGCAAGGACTATATTATTAACTGATATTAAACTCTTGACCTTGTAGGGTATTGCTTTGGGTTGAATATGCAATAACGCCTTAAGAGAAAAGGGGGAGACTATACTACTCTCCAATTCTAGTGTAGAGAACCAACTTGTTTCCATAAGCCAATCCAGCGCTATTTTACCTAAAGCTGCAAAATTATAAAACATTATATTAGGCAAGGCTAAACCAGCTGCTTCACGAGGTTGCATCAGTTTTTCTAATGCAATACGTGGTTTTTTCCTGTTATGCCAAATAAATTGTGAAAAGCTAGAATTTAATTTCTGTATATCAGTTTTATAAAGAAGCAATGGCAAATTCTGTAAAAAAAAAAGAAGCCGGGGAAAGATTATTGTCTTTATAAGATTCACTCTCGCTGTCAATGATAATGGAAGAGTGGACCACAGTTTCAAGTCGGCTTTTATTTTCTGAAATAGTGGGAAAAAATTAAGATCATACCATCTTTCAGGATTCCTATGGAGATATATTCCTAAATATCTAAGAGAGTCTACCTCTTTAAATTCCAGATTATCAACTATATTACTTGTTTTATAAAGCCACATCAATTCACTTTTATTATTATTTACTTTATAGCCCGAAAAAGAACTGAAAAAATTCAAGCAGTCTGTCACCCTTGGAATAGCTTTGGGTGTATTATAAAGAAAGATCAATATGTCGTCTGCATATAATAACGTTTTAAGGACATTCTGACAGATAGAAATGCCTTCTAGAGTATCCCGTAACTTGATTGCCAGAGGTTCTAATGCTAGGTTGAATAGGAGGGGGGACAGAGGGCACCCTTGCCTAGTACCTTTTTTCAGTCTTATCCCTGAAGTAAGATTATTATTAATTAAGAGATAAGATATAGGACACTTATAGATATTACGAATGAACCGGACAAAATCATTTTTAAAACCAAACTTTTCGAGGGCCGTAAATAGATAATCCCATTCTATAGAATCAAAAGCTTTAACAGCATCAAGGGTTAAGATTGCACAATCATATTCAAAATATCTACCTGGATTTTGGCGAATATTCCATATATAATCTAATAAATTTATCACTTTCCTTGTATTTTTGGAGACATTTCTTGAGGCCATAAACCCTGACTGATCTGAATGTATCACTTCATCAAGACATAACATTAATCTAGATGCCAAGATCGAGGATAGTATTTTATAGTCCGTATTGAGAACGGAAATTGGTCTGTATGAACCTGGATCCTCTGCATCTTTCCCTTTTTTAAGAATCAAAGAAATGTTTGCAGCCGCGAAGTATTTTGAAGGTATATTTCCATTCCTATAATAGCTATTAAACAATTTTTCTAAAGTAGGTTGGATTTCATCTGCCAGTATTTTATAATACTCTGCAGGCAAACAATCCGGTCCAGCGGCTTTATTCAATTTGGTCTTATCAATTGCTTCCGCTATCTCATTTACTGAAATGGGAGCGTTCAACGCCATCACGAGATCTTGTGAGACTCTAGGGATTTGTATTTGAGACCAAAATTTTTCTTGATTCTGTGCATGATTGGTACTTTGCGTGTAAAGTTTTTGATAAAACGCAAATAGCGTTTGGTTGATATCCGATACTCCGGTGTATCTAATATCTTGATCTCTAATTGCTAGTATATAGTTTTTTTTCTTTCTACCCTTAACTAGTTTAGCAAGAAATTTAGCTGAATAACCAAAGTGTCCTTTGTATCGTAGGTTTAATTTTCTCTCTTCCTCCAGGGATTTTTGCTTAAGAAAAACATCCCGTTCCTGTCTGGCACTAGAATATTTTTCCCACAGTGGACGCGATGAATTTCTAACGTATTTTTGATAACTATTCTTGACTTGTTTAGCAAGTTGGATTTCTCTCTTTTTATCTTTGCATTTTTTTTTGCACATATAGGCCTTAATTTCCCCCCTTAGATACGCCTTAGAGGCTTCCCAGAAGGTTTCGATTTTCTGAAAATATGCTATATTAAAGGTACAATAATCTTTCCATTTCTGTTTTAACCACAAATTAAATCTGATATTCTTATACATAAACCGTGGGAATATAATAGTTAAATTTTTATGCACTGGGATTTCGGAAGAGAGAAATGACAGTGAGATGATCGCGTGGTCGGATATCACTATATCACCTATTATAGCCTTAACTTTCTGTATAGAGAGAGATTCAGCTACTAGTAAATAATCTATTCTTGAAAATGTTCTGTATTTTTTGGATTCACAAGTATATATACACTGGTCAGGGTTTTGAAGTCTCCATACATCATTAAGTTTCAGCTGATAACAAAATTGTTTCATGTATTTAGCTTGACTGTTATATACCGCTATGTTTTTTTTTTTAAAACCTATCAAGTTCAGGACAGAACGAAAGATTAAAGTCGCCCCCGATCACTAAATTGTCTGATATAAATAATAATAACTTACTCTTCAATTTTTCCCAAAAATTTTTGGAGAAATTATTCGGTGCATAGATATTGCAAAAAACAAATCTCATCTCTTTTATCCTAATTTGCAAAATTATATATCTTGCTTCCTGATCTACATCCGTCTGTAGTATTTGATATGATAAATTTTTATTCAGGAGTATTGCAACACCTAATTTCCTACCACGGCATGGGGTAGCGATAACCTCGCCTATCCATCTACATCTCAGTTTTGGGATCTCAATATCTTTTAAGTAGGTTTCCTGTATAAATGCAACACTCGGTTCTAGTTCACCAAGCTTTTTAATTATCAGTTTACGTTTTATTGGATTAGTGATACCCCCTACGTTCCAGGATACAATCGTGAAATTTTCTAATACATCAAGCATAATAAGGTATAATAGAAGATCTTGAATCAATTACTATCTCCAGTATCTCTCTCTTCCTTGCGCTTCCATTAAAAAACCCAATTTCTTAAGAAACCAAATTCTTACCCCGTGGCATAGTACTTTATCGCCCAATCTATAAAAGAAGCCATACAAATATCTGTATGTCATAAGTGGCTTTCATTGTATATCCCCATAGAAAAAGTACTGAGAGAGGTTGCAGGGGGAGAGAGAGAAGAGAGAGAAAAGGAGAAAAAAAAAAACAAAAAAAAAAAACAAAAAAAAAAACTTTACATTTACAACAAACACTAACATTCCTATATCTAAATAATGGAACACTTTCAATCTGAGAGTATCTAACTCACTAGGTTATCTTTTAGAATCACTGTATTCTTTTGCTTTAACTGGATCAGTGAACATAATCTTATTGCCATTGTCCTCCACTATAATTTTAGCGGGGTAAATCATTCGGGCTTTAATACCCTTATTTATCATGATCGTGCATATAGGAGACATAGCTTTCCTTTTTTTAACTGTCTCGTTGGAAAAATCTTGAAAAAGCATGACTCTTTTGTCATTAATAGTAAAAGTATCAAATTTCCTATAAAGTCTCAATATTTCCTCTTTATCTTGATACTTAAGTAGTTTGAATATACATGTCCTATTTCTAACTAATCCACTCTCAAAAGTTTTTTTTGTTCCTAATCTATGTGCTCTTTCAATGGACAGGGGTAGATCTTGCGGGGGGAACCCTAAAGCTCGGGGTAATGTTTGGGAGGTAAATTCAATCAGGTTGTCATAATCTGCTGTTTCAGGGATACCAACAATTCTTAAATTATTGCGTCTAGAGCGATCCTCTTGATCCTCTAGACGCGCTTCCAAATTTTGGATTATGGTCTGTTGTTTAGATAGAATATTTTCTTGTTGATTAACTGTATCTTCTAAAACAGATATTCTATCCTCAGCTTCCGCCATCCTGATGGCGAATTGCTTAACTTCTTGATTAAGAGTGTTAAGTTCACTCGAGATATCACTTAGTTCCTTTTTAATTATGTCAAATTGTGGTGAAAAAAGATTACTAATCTGGATTAATAAAGACTGATTATCATTCGATATAGATAATGTTTCACAAGAGTCAGAACTAATATCAGCCCCCTTGTTTTTTTTTTCCTTAGATTTGGCAGGCATTTTAGAAGGGTGTTGTGTGAAATATCTTTCTAGAGACATATAGACTCAACCGAGAAAAAAAAAAAAAAAAAAAAAAAAAAGGACAAGAAGGAGGGAAAAACAACAAGGTTTGTGTACATATAACAAATAAATCTAATCAATGAGAGTGCTTATTGTGAATCTAAGTGATCTAAGTGGTCACTTCTAAGAATTAGTGCACAATTTTCTAGATTTCATTGTGGGGAATAAAACTATCCTCTATCAACCAAAAAAAAAAAAAAATGGGGTGTTATTAGCAAAGGAAAAAACAAATCTTAAACTATTTGGGGTGATTTTAGGTTTCCCCGAAATTATTTCCGGGGCTACATATATCTTAAAGTTAGTGAACTGCCTATATCAGGCTATAAACGTGAAAAGAAGGCCTGCACAAAAATTAAAGTTAAAGTTACCGGGGTAAATCAGTAATATAACAGTGAGCGTCTGATTAGAAGTTGTAAATGTAATTAAATATAATTAAATAACTCTGACACATAATATTGTAAGAAAATAAATTCTAACATATCAAACACAATCTCTTATCATCCCCCCAATTCCTTACAATTTCTGCCCCATTTTCAAACAGATTAGAAAACCCTGATAATGTAACAATAGAACAGAACTAAAACAAAGTCCAATAATCAGATTAACTTATATCCAGTTATATACTCCAATCTTCAGTTTCTCTTAACATATCAGGATATTATGATTCCAAAGTATGTCTCTAATCCAAATGTCCCTTTAATTGACCCTTTAATCAAGAGAAATACTTAGTTTCCCTCTTTCTCCTTTTCTTATTCTTCTTCTAGAGGAGAGATATCAAAGTGAAAGATACAATAGATGATGTGGGAAAGGTCTCTTATAGAAAAGTTATTGCCCAGATTATAAACACAGTCCCCCTGATTTTTTTTTCCTATCTTCCTTGCTTGTACAGCCTTTTTCTTTCCCCTGAAGGGGACACAAACAGTAGAAATCTTGGACAAGGGAGTCTGGGGATTGCCTCTCAAAGACCTTAGACACAGGAAAACAGTCCCGCAATTTAAAATTGAAACATACCCATGTAGTAAGGGGTCGCCTGAACCCGGTGTAAACCACAGTTGTTAATTATACAATACCTCTCCCTTTTACACTCTTTAGCTCCAGGCCAGCCAGGCCCCTTCTTTTGGATCTCGATTTTCGTCAAGGATTCAGGAACAAGCTGCAGTTAGAGAGCAGTACTATGATAGTTTCAGCGGCCAACTTACATGGTGAGGACAGCAGTCGGGGATCCCTCCGCGACCGGAACTCACCACACTGTCAGCCGCTCGGTTCCAATATCGCTGATCTGTCACGCCCAACCAGGAGGGCACAGGTTACTGCCTCTTCCGAGCTCGTCTCCGGTAGAATCGAGTATATACAGGTAAGGGGAGATATCGTGATGTGGCACCGGGTATTCACCTTAGCAGGTACAGCTTAGTTTAACTTGTACAGGCGATCCCAGATCTGGAACAAAACACAGGTAGTAGCGTCACCGCAGTCGGGCTTCGGCTGAGAGCAGTGGCAAGTTCCACAGCGCGGTGCCAAAGGAACTGTGGGGATCACAGCCAAAAGGCTAATCTCGGTCAGTGGTGCGGTTCTTCTCAGGCCCTCCGTGAACGCTGAAGTTGGAGCAGCGTGTCGTGAGAGCTCCACTTCCGCCGGAAGCCCTTTTCAGCCTTTATTTTTTCTGTAGTGAAGCGGTCCCACCCGTTCCCACCTCTCCCTCCCCCCTCCAGTGATGGTTTGCCCACCTGCCTCCCTCCTAACCCTCCCACACCACCAACAATTGGCACCACCAATACCCAATGCAAAGAGGGACACAGTGTGTCCCTCTCTGCATCAATAAATCTGTCGCCACTTTTAGTGAGATTGTGGCAGAGAGAGGCCCAGGACAGCAACGTCTTACAGGGTATGACGCTGGTCCTTAAGGGCATTGGTTGTTAAGGGGTTAAACAACTTTCCAATTTACTTCTATTATCAAATGTTCTTTTTCTCTTGGTATCTTTTGTTGAAAAGCAAAAACGTAAGCTCAGGAGCGTCCACGTGTCTGGAGCACTATATGACAGCAGTTTTGCATGAATGTTATCCATTTGCAAGAGCACTAGATGGCAGCACTATTTCCTGACATGTAGTGCTCCAGATGGCTACCTAGGTATCTCTTCAACAAAGAATATCATGAAAAGGAAGCAAATATGAAACTTTGTTTTAAAATTGTATGCTCTCTCTGAATCACAAAATAACATTTTGGGGTTTCATATCCCTTTAATGGGTCAAAGGTATGTACAACTTTGCAGCAATAAAATAATCAGTATTGGTAAGGCTGAATGAAATGTTAAATTTTTAGTACAAATGTACCTTATAAAGTGTTCTACATTTTGTGACCCCAACCATTTCCCCAGACATTGTTTTTTATTTAAATTAGCAGTGATTGGTTCTGCTAATCCAACCCCTAGCCACTAATATAGGTATAGGGGAGCTTATAAAACACTGCTGGTCATTACCCTTCAGTTTAGCATAATTCATAGTGAAACTTATCATGCAACTTATATTATGGATATAACCAATCTAATTAGCAATAGTACAGTGGTATGTACAGAACTGTGCAGCTAAACACCCAAAGATTTCCACACATGTCCTATATTGTACTTTGAGGAAGCATTGAGGAAGCTATACATATACATGTACTTGCATCACCATCCACCCGTATTATGGAGTAATAGCCCACACTGGGCTTCAACTCTTCAAGATTCCATGCACTTCTGTGGTTATTCTGAAGGCTGGTGTCCTAGCATGAGGGAGTCAATATATAATGTCCTCACATCACTATCCACCAGTATGATGGAGAAACAGCCCACACTGGGTCTCAACTCTTCAAGATTCCATGCACTTCGGTGGTTAGGCTGAAGGCTGGTGTCCTAGCATGAGGGAGCCGATATATAATGTCCTCACATCACTATCCACTAGTATGATGGTGAAACAGCCCACACTGGGTCTCAACTCTTCAAGATTCCATGCACTTTGGTGGTTAGGCTGAAGGCTGGTGTCCTAGCATGAGGGAGTCAATATATAATGTCCTCACATCACTATCCACCAGTATGATGGAGAAACAGCCCACACTGGGTCTCAACTCTTCAAGATTCCATGAACTTCGTGGTTAGGCTGAAGGTTGGTGCCCAAGTATGAGGGAGACGATATACAATGTCTTCACATCACTATCCACCCGTATGATGGAGCAATAGCCCACACTGGGCCTCAACTCTTCAAGATTCCATGCACTCTCTACTGAAGGTTGGCGCCCAAATATGGTGTGTATAATCTGTGAGGAGGAACCAGAACCCCCATTAACTTGTGTTTGGAGACCACATACATCAAAACTCAGCACATTCACATCCTCTACTCCTCATTAATCTTATCCAATGGTTTAGTGTTGTAAGCTACAATTGGCATCAATAAGGACTGATAAACAATTTGTTCCAAGTTTACACTGCAACAATTATCACTTGTATAAAATTTCTAACCCCAAAACAGTAAGGAAAACAGCACCTGCCCGTTTAAGAAGTATATTTCCTCCAAATGGCATGTTCCAAACTTGCATGCAATATGTAGAAACACCTCTTTGGTAGGTACTCACTGGAGTAGGTAGAAACTGTATACACATCGGTAATGGCAAACAAGCATAAGCGCAACACAAAGAAAATCTAAGTGCAGTAAAAATACTTCACACTTTATTTAACATGCCAAAAACGCACTCACAAAAGTCACCTCTTTACAAGTAGAGGCAAATTTATACAGCACAATTCACATCCACACAGGTAGCGGTATTGGGAAGGTACTCAAAGGTCAGCAAAATGGCAATTATATGGATACTTGCGATTAGATGATTTTAAGCTTAGCTAAAAGGAAAGGCTGTAGTTTGAATATGCTAGTAAAATCCATGCTGGAACAGTCACAGACCTCTGTTGTTCTGGAACAAAACGTCAAAGCTAATGCAATGCACATTAGACCTGAGATGATTTAAAAAGAAGCTGAGGGAATCAGGTGCATGAATGATTAATTAATTTGGCAGGTAAGTTGAATGCAGATGCTCCCCAAACAGTAAGATTGTCAGTAGCAGGGAAGGCAGTCTTAAAGGGACAGTGATATCAGGCAGACATATGTTACTATCAGAGGCTTAAAGGGACACTGAACCCACATTTTTTATTTTGTGATTCAGATAGAGCATGCAATTTTAACCCCTTAATGACCAAGTACGTGTCAGGCACGTCCTACAAAAAAATACAGTTAGTGACTAAGGACGTGCCTGACAAGTCCTCTGGGGTTTGAAGTGCTGGAAGCGATCCTGATCGCTTCCAGACGCTTTCAGGGTATTGCAGTGATGCCTCGATATTGAGGCAATACTGCAATACCCTTTTTTCCCCACCAATGCAGAGAGTGCCGAATGATGCGATAGTGCTGATGGTTGGTGGGTGGGAGCTGTAGCAGGGATGCGCGTGAGCGGCCCATTGTTGGTTCCGGATCCGGATCAGGTCCCTTAATAGTGTGCACAATGCCGCGGGAGTGCGGCCGGGTGGATGGCAGGGGTGTGCGCACGCGTTATAAATGTATGGAAAGGAGGGAGAGGGAGGGGGGGAATAAATGTTTGTGCAAGGGATCTGGGAGGGGGGGGTAGAGTATTGAGGGGGGGGGCAGCTACACTACAGAAAATGGTTAATTATTTAAAAAAAGAATACAAACACATTTTTTTTTGGCAATTTGGGTACTGGCAGACAATGCCAAAGATGGCTATTTCTGAACAAAGGGGATCCCAGAGAAGCATTTGCAACCATTTTTGCCATGATTGCACTAACTGTTTGTAAATAATTTCAGTGAGAAACCTAAAATTGTGAAAAAGTTAACAATTTTTTTTTATTTGATCACATTTGGCGGTGAAATGGTGGCATGAAATATACCAAAATGGGCCTAGATCAATACTTGGGGTTGTCTACTACACTACACTAAAGCTAAAATTAACCCTACAAGATCCCTACAAGCTCCTTAATTAACCCCTTCACTGCTGGGCATAATACAAGTGTGGTGCGCAGCGGCATTTAGCGGCCTTCTAATTACCAAAAAGAAATGCCAATGCAATATATGTCTGCTATTTCTGAACAAAGGGGATCCCAGAGAAGCATTTACAACCATTTGTGCCATAATTTCAAAAGCTTTTTGTAAATCATTTCAGTGAGAAACCTAAAGTTTGTGAAAAAGTGAACAATTTTCTTTTATTTTATCGCATTTGGCGGTGAAATGGTGGCATGAAATATACCAAAATGGGCCTAGATTAATACTTTAGGTTGTATACTAAAAAAATATATACATGTCAAGGGATATTCAGGGATTTCTGACAGATATCAGGGTTCCAATGTAACTATCGCAAATTTTGAAAAATAATGGTTTGGAAATAGCAAAGTGCTACTTGTACTTATTGCCCTATAACTTGCAAAAAAAGCAAAGAACATGTAAACATTGTGAATTTCTAAACTCAGGACAAAATTTAGAAACTATTTAGCATGGGTGTTTTTTGGTGGTTGTAGATGTGTAACAGATTTTGGGGGTGTTTTTTTCCATTTTTTCATCATATTTTATATTTTTTTTTTATAGTAAATTATAAGATATGATGACAATAACGGTATCTTTAGAAAGTCCATTTAATGGCGAGAAAAACGGTATATAATATGTGTGGGTATAGTAAATGAGTAAGAGGAAAATTACAGCTAAACACAAACACAGCAGAAATGTAAAAATAGCCCTGGTCCCAGACTGTCATACAAACCTATGCTCATCGCCCCTTTAAGAATTCCTTTAGCTGCCTCTTTAAATTTTCCCTATAAATCATTACCACACCTCTCATCAGGTGCCAAGTAATTTTTGGAAGTGTTTGCAGTCGCTACAGGTTCTTGCTTATTCCAAGCATTGGCTACAAAGTTTATATTGATTTAATCTTGAATATTGGGTACAAACTTTATCCTGTGTATCCTTCCGTAATCATAGGACTGATAACCCAAAGTCTAAGGACTCTTTCTTTGCTACGGACATTGCCTTTCACTTCTAGCAAAGTTTTGTGCTGTACTCAGGCTGCTAATTCCAACTCCAGCTTCACTACGATACAGCAGCCAGACAACAAGTTTCACGTTTCATATTAGCAGGAGCTAAATATCTCTACGGATATACAGATATATCTACAGATCCAATCCTGCTCTACAGGAGACTTACCTTCACGGATCCTACCCGTTTGACTATGGACTTTACCGAAACTGCACGGCGTTAACCACGCCCATCCCTAAAGCATCTAAAGGGATTACCACTTTTGACCTACACTGGAATAGAGCTAAAGTGAACTGTCAAACTACACAGAATTCCCGTAACTTACCGGACAATCTCCTTTGCAGCACAGCGTTAATCATGCCCCCTCAGTGACATCATTCCTATCTTCACTCATTCCACAGGTTGGTGCTGCATAGCTCTCTTCTGTAACACGTTAAGCAATTGCTCCCTCTAGTGAGCAAATAAATTTCAGTTCTATACTTATTCAACTCCTGATCATATCAGAATATCAAAATAGGAATTTGCACTATTAATCTCTGCAGTTGTGATCCAATCAAATTACAGTTATCTATACAAACATCCTACCACTTCCCTAACATAGTACTTGGCCACTAAAAATGGATCCAGCAGATATACCAAATATTGTATATAACCTCTTACAGCGTGTGGATCTTCTTTCACAAGGATTAAGGGATTTACAAATTAGAAAATGACAATCCTAGAGGCATTATGAAAGACAGCACTCCAGAACCTCAAGTATGTATGCCTGAGAAGTTTTCCAGAGACAGAGCATATTTCAGACAATTTAAAAACGCCTGCAATTTGTTGTTTCTTGTGAGACCAAAAACCTATTGCACCGAAAGAATAAAGGTATTGACAGGGATCTCTTTTTTGAGAGGAGAGCCCAGAGTTTGAGCTGATTCCTTTTTTGAAAACGATGATCTCATACTAGGCTCTCTTACTGATTTCTTTACTGAGATGAGTGTTTTAAACAAGGCAGGGACCCTGTAGAAGAATATTTAACAGATTTCAAACAGTGCATAAAGGATTCTGAGTGGAGCGATATCGCTTTAATAAATCAATACAGGCTAGGTTTATCTGATTCACTTAAAGATGAATTAGCCCGGATTGATCTTCCTAAAACTCTAGAATCCCTGATGACCCTATCTATACAGATTGATAAGAGGCTGAGAGAAAGAAAGTCAGAATGGCAATTATCAGTATCTCCATATAAGCATTACTCGCCTAGTACCTCATACTCAACCAAGAATACCTCTGAACCCATGGAACTGGGATTCCTAAAGGGCCCTCTACAACCAGAGGAAAGGACTCGCAGAAGACAGAAGAATTTATGCATGTACTGTGCATCACCCACTCACACAGTAAAGGATTGTCCAGTCCTACAGCGACAAAAGAAGAGTAAGTCACTTAACCCATTAGATTGTTTGACAACTAAAGTGATGAATGCAGCTCATTGTACTATTTCTCTTTCATTACAGTGGGACCACCACCTACTTCACACTGAAGCCATTGTTGACTCCGGGGCTTAATCAAATTTCATAGATGCCACAGTTGTAAATAAAAATAAAATTCCACTGGTTTTGAAAGCAAACCCTGTCTCTATCAGAGTCATTGATGGTTCCCTCATTAATACTGGTCCTATAACTCACCAAACAGTCCCTCTTAAAGTTAAAACTAATTCTGGTCATGTTGAAAATATTTCTTTTGATGTCATTCCTTCTCCTTTGTTTCCAGTAGTTTTAGGTATATTATGGTTGCAATTACACCAACACACTATACATTGGGACCGATTCCATATGGGCACATCTACCCTCTGTCCTAACCTGAACTAGATCACCTGAAGACATATATCGATGAAAATCTTAGGAAAGGTTTCATAAGACCTTCAACTTCACCAGCCAGGGCAGGCATTTTTTTGTGAAGGAAAAAGATAACTCTTTGAGACCTAATATCGATTATTGGGAACTCAATAAGAGAACCATAAAGAACAGGTACCCTCTTCCATTGATCCCAGAACTTGTGGAACGTCTATGTCAAGCAAAAATCTATACCAAACTTGATCTCAGGGGTACATATAATTTAATTAGAATCAGTGGAGACAAATGGCTCAGAGCTTTTAGAACTCGGTATGGTCTTTACGAGTATACTGTGATGCCATTCAGTCTCTGCAACGCCCCTGCCACTTTTCAATACCTCATCAATGACATATTCAGGGATCTCTTTGGGACGTTTATTTGGACTATATTCTTATTTATTCCAACAATATTGAAGACCACAGGAAACATGTCCGTTGGGTTCTTGGTAGACTTAGAACTCATCAACTATTCGCTAAACCGGAATGTCTTTTCCATGCTACTGAAATTTAATTCCTTGGTTATCGTATTTCTTCAAAGGGGATTGAAATGGAAGAAAACAAAGTCGAAGATATAAAAAATTGGTCAACTCCAACCTCCAAGAAAGATGTACAGCGTTTTCTTGGATTCGCAAATTTTTACCGAAAATTTATTAAAGGATTTATATCCCTCTCCAAACCTCTCAGCAGTCTGACGAGAAAATACACCAAATTTCTTTTGACCCCAGCAGCAGAAAAAGCTTTCGACTTCTTAAAGAAAAATTTCACTGAAACACCTATCCTTCATTTTCCAGACCCTGAGCATCAATTTATACTAGCGGTAGATGCCTCAAAATATGCAATTGGAGCTATTCTTTCCCAAAGGATCTCTCCTACCGATCCTATTCATCTTGTTGCCCCTTTAAGAATTCCTTTTGCTGCCTCTTTAAATTTTCCCTATAAATCATTACCACACCTCTCATCAGGTGTAATCAGTAATTTTTGGAAGTGTTTGCAGCTCAGACTGTTTCTCGCCAAAGGTTCTTGCTTATTCCAAGCATTGGCTACAAAGTGTATATTGATTTAATCTTGAACATTGGGTACAAACTTTATCCTGTGTATCCTTCCGTAATCATAGGACTGATTACCCAAAGTCTAAGGACTCTTCCTTTGCTACGGACATTGCCTTTCACTTCTAGCAAAGTTTTGTGCTGTACTCAGGCTACTAATTCCAACTCCAGATTCACTACGATACAGCAGCCAGACAACAAGTTTCACGTTTCATATTAGCAGGAGCTAAATATCTCTACGGATATACAGATATATCTACAGATCCAATCCTGCTCTACAGGAGACTTACACATTTGACTACGAACTTTACCAAAACTGCACGGCGTTAACCACGCCCATCTCTAAAGCATCTAAAGGGATTACCACTTTTGACCTACATCCGAATAGAGCTAAAGTGAACTGTCAAACTACACGGGATTCCCCATAACTTACCGGACAATCTCCTTTGCAGCACAGCGTTAACCACGCCCCCTCAGTGACATCATTCCTATCTTCACTCATTCCACAGGTTGGTGCTGCATAGCTCTCTCCTGTAACATGTTAAGCAATTGCTCCCTCTAGTGAGCAACTAAATTTCAGTTCTATACTTATTCAACTCCTGATCATATCAGAATATCAAAATAGGAATTTGCACTATTAATCTCTGCAGTTGTGATCCAATCAAATTACAGTTATCTATACAAACATCCTATCACTTCCCTAACACAGACGGTCAACAAATGGAAAAGTGGTCTGGTCACTAAGGGGTTAAGCAACTTTCTAATTTACTACTATTATTATTAGATTTGCTTCATTCTCTTGGTATTTTTATTTGAAAAGCAAGAATGTAAGTTTAGATTCCGGACCATTTTTGGTGAACAACCTGGGTTGTTCTTGCTGATTGGTGGATAAATTCACCCACCAATAAAAAAGTGCTGTCCAGTGACTGAACCAAAAATTTGCTTGCTCCTTAGCTTAGATGCCTTCTTTTTCAAATAAAGATAGCAAGAGAACGAAGAAAAATTGATAATAGGAGTACTTAAAAAGTTGCTTAAAATTGCATGCTCTATCTGAATCACAAAAGAAAAAAATCCCTGGGGTGGCCTGGATACGCTCCACTCACTGCTCACTGTGCCATATAAACAAATAAATAAATAGGTCAACTTATTTTATTCTATCTAACGTGAGTGTAGCAAAAACAGAGACACAATCACTTATCCCTACAGTTAGAATCATATCAATATCTCCTCCTATCACTTTCTGTTATATAATTGGTGCCTCAAAGTTACAACCGCCATTGTGAGAGCAATAATACCATTTCAGGGGGCACTGTCTATTGATATGTCTTTCAAGATATGGAAAATAATGTCTTACGACTAGTGATGTCCCGAACTGTTCGCCCGCGAACGGTTCACGGCGAACATAGTATGTTCGCGTTCGTGGCTGTGGGCGAACACATGCGATGTTCGATCCGCCCCCTATGTGTCATCATTGAGGAAACTTTGACCCTGTATGTCACAGCCTTCTGACACATTAGAGCCAATCAACATCAGACACTCCCTCACAGACCCTCCCAGCTCCTTGGAAGCAGCCATTTTAGACTCATAACGACCTTGCTTTCTTAGTGAGAGGACGTGTTGTTTTTGTGCTGCTGACATTATAGGGAAATAGATAGCTAGGCTAGTGTATTTAGTGTCCACTACAGTCCAGAAGGACTCATCTCATCTCTGCTGCAAGGACAGCACCCCAAAAAGCCATTTTTAGGGCTATAATTTGAGCCGGTTTTTTGGGGGGGGGGTTCGTATTTTTATTAGCATTTGCCTGGCTTTCAGCCTGTGTGTAAGGCTCACAGCATATTCTGTGATTACTGCCACCACTGATATCTGCCTAACAACATTAGTTTAAATTTAACCAACAAAAATTTGAAATTATTTTGCTAGTGTAATTTATTTTCATTTTCTATCAGGCCTGTGTCACACAGCATATACTCTGGTTCATTGCTCTGTGCCAGCCACCAGTGTTAATATCCGTTTATAACATTATTTTAAATTTAAAAAAAAACTTTTAAATCATTTTGCTAGTGTAATCTAATTACATTTTCTATCAGGCCTGTCTCTGTCAGGCTCACACAGCATTAATATACTTCAGTTTTTTTCAGTCTTTTGGTTAATTGCTCTGTGCCAGGCAGCCACCACTCATATCTGCTTCACCTTATTTTAAATTTAAAAAAAAAACATTTAAATTTTTTTGTTAGTGTAATCTAATATCATTTTCTATCAGGCCTGTGTGTTTTGCTGACTTACAGAGCATACTGTGTTTACTTGCTGCCCTCCCTAGTCTATGAGCCACGACTCATATGTGTTTAACCTTTTTTTAATTTCCCCCCCCAAAAAAAAATTAAAATAATTTTTCTAGTGTAATCTAATTGTATTTTCTATCAGGTGTGTGTGTATCTGACTTACAGAGCCTACTGTTTTTAATAGCTGCCCTTCCAAGGCTATCAGCCACGACTCATATGTGCTTAACCTTTTTCTTTAAATTCCCCAAAAAAATATTTAAATCATTATGCTAGTGTAATCTAATTTTATTTTTTATCAGGCCTGTGTCTAACTGTCAATCTGACTTACAGAGCATACTGTTGTTAATTGCTGCCCTACGTAGCAACCAGCCAGTGCGACCACTCATATGTGCAGTGCACTTCTTAACATTATTTTAATATTAAAATATAAAATTTTAAATTATTTTGCTAGTGTAATCTAACTTAATTTTCTATCAGGCCTGTGTTTTTCTCACTTACACAGCATACTGTGTTAAATTGCTGCCCTACCTACCAGCCACAACTCATATCTGCCAGCCTGTGTGCCAGGCCCAACTAGCCAATTAGTGCCACCAATCATAGTTGTTGTAACAGTATTGAAAACATTGAGAATCATCACTTTTTTGACTGTGAATCTGCAGTCTAGTAGGGCCATTGAATTGCAGTTCCCTCCTGTCTGCCAGCCTGTGTGCCAGGCCCAACTAGCCAATTAGTGCCACCAATCATAGGAGTTGTAACAGTATGGTTAATCTTTAAAATTACAAATTGTTCGCTTGTGATTCATTAGTTTGCTCGTGCCATTGAATTGCACTTTCCTCCTGCCTGCCAGCCTGTGTGCCAGCCCAACTAGCCAATTAGTGCCACCAATCATATTTCTTGTAACAGTATATAAAAAATTTTAAATCATAATTTTTTTGACTGCAAATATTCAGTCTCCTAGTGCCATTGAATTGCAGTTTCCTCCTGCCTGCCAGCCTGTGTGCCAGGCCCAAACTAGCCAATTAGTGCCACCAATCATAGTTGTTGTAACAGTATTGTTAATATTTAAAATTAAACATTGTTCGATTGTGAATCATCATTTTGCTTGTGCCATTGAATTGCACTTTCCTCCTGCCTGCCAGCCTGTGTGCCAGGCCCAACTAGCCAATTAGTGCCACCAATCATATTTCTTGTAACAGTATATAAAAAATTTTAAATCATAATTTTTTTGACTGCAAATCTTCAGTCTCCTAGTGCCATTGAATTGCAGTTTCCTCCTGCCTGGCAGCCTGTGTGCCTGTCCCAACTAGCCAATTAGTGTCACCAATTATAGTTGTTTAAACAGTATTGAAAAAATAGTAAATCATCACTTTTTTGACTGTGAATCTGTAGTCTAGTAGTGCCATTGAATTGCAGTTCCCTCCTGCCTTCCAGCCTGTGTGCCAGGCCGACTTGCCAACTAGTTACACCAATCATATTTGTTGTCACAGTATTGTTATTATTTAAAATAAAAAAAAAATTGATTGTTATTCTGAATCCTCAGTTTTCTCGTGCCATTGAATCGCACTTTCCTCCTGCCTGCCAGCCTGTGTGCCAGGCCCAACTAGCCAAGTAGTGCTAGCAATCATATTTCTTTTAACAGTCTTGAAAAAATTGTAAATCATCACTGTTTTGACTGTGAATCTGCAGTCTCCTAGTGCCCTTGAATTGCATTTTCCTCCTGCCTGCCAGCCTGTGTGCCAGGTCGATTTGCCAACTAGTTACACCAATCATATTTGTTGTCACAGTATTGTTAATAATTTAAATTAAAAAAATTTTGATTTTTATTCTGAATCCTCAGTTTGCTCGTGCCATTGAATTGCACTTTCCTCCTGCCTGCCAGCCAGTGTGCCAGGCTGACTTGCCAACTATTTACACGAATCATAATTGTTGTCACAGTATTGTTAATTATTAAAATTAAAAAAAATTTGATTGTTATTCTGAATCCTCAGTTTTCTCGTGCCATTGAATTGCATTTCCCTCCTGCCTGCCAGCCTGTGTGCCAGGCCCAAATAGCCAATTAGTGCCAGCAATCATATTTCTTTTAACAGTCTTGCAAAAATTGTCAATCATCACTGTTTTGACTGTCAATCTGCAGTCTACTAGTGTCCTTGAATTGCATTTTTCTCCTGCCTGCCAGCCTGTGTGCCAGGCCGACTTGCCAACTAGTTACACCAATCTTATTTGTTGTCACAGTATTGTTAATAATTAAAATTAAAAAAAATGTGATTGTTATTCTGAATCCTCAGTTTGCTCGTGCCATTGAATTGCACTTTCCTCCTGCCTGCCAGCCTGTGTGCCAAGCCGACTTGACAACTATTTACACCAATCTTATTTGTTGTCACAGTATTGTTAATAATTAAAATTAAAAAAAATGTGATTGTTATTCTGAATCCTCAGTTTCTCGTGCCATTGAATTGCACTTTCCTCCTGCCTGCCAGCCTGTGTGCCAGGCCCAACTAGCCAATTAGTGCCAGCAATCATATTTCTTTTAACAGTATTGCAAAAATTGTCAATCATCACTGTTTTGACTGTCAATCTGCAGTCTACTAGTGTCCTTGAATTGCATTTTCCTCCTGCCTGCCAGCCTGTGTGCCAGGCCGACTTGCCAACTAGTTACACCAATCTTATTTGTTGTCACAGTATTGTTAATAATTAAAATTAAAAATTTTTTGATTGTTATTCTGAATCCTCAGTTTGCTCGTGCCATTGAATTGCACTTTCCTCCTGCCTGCCAGCCTGTGTGCCAGGCCGACTTGCCAACTATTTACACCAATCATATTTGTTGTCACAGTATTGTTATTAATTAAAATTAAAAAAATTTTGATTGTTGTTCTGAATCCTCAGTTTGCTCGTGCCATTGAATTGCACTTTCCTCCTGCCTGCCAGCCTATGTGCCAGGCCGACTTGCCAACTATTTACACCAATCATATTTGTTGTCACAGTATTGTTAATTATTAAAATTTAAAAAATGTTTTATTGTTGTTCTAAATCCTCAGTTTGCTTGTGCCATTGAATTGCACTTTCCTCCTGCCTGCCAGCCTGTGTGCCAGGCCCAACTAGCCAATTAGTGCCAGCAATCATATTTCTTTTAACAGTATTGCAAAAATTGTCAATCATCACTGTTTTGACTGTCAATCTGCAGTCTACTAGTGTCCTTGAATTGCATTTTCCTCCTGCCTGCCAGCCTGTGTGCCAGGCCGACTTGCCAACTATTTACACCAATCATATTTGTTGTCACAGTATTGTTAATAATTATAATTAAAAAATTTGGATTGTTGTTGTGAATCCTCAGTTTGCTCGTGCCATTGAATTGCACTTTCCTCCTGCCTGCCAGCCTATGTGCCAGGCCGACTTGCCAACTATTTACACCAATCATATTTGTTGTCACAGTATTGTTAATAATTAAAATTTAAAAAATGTTTAATTGTTGTTCTAAATCCTCAGTTTGCTTGTGCCATTGAATTGCACTTTCCTCCTGCCTGCCAGCCTGTGTTCCAGGCCCAACTAGCTCTCTCCTGTAACATGTTAAGCAATTGCTCCCTCTAGTGAGCAACTAAATTTCAGTTCTATACTTATTCAACTCCTGATCATATCAGAATATCAAAATAGGAATTTGCACTATTAATCTCTGCAGTTGTGATCCAATCAAATTACAGTTATCAACAAATAGAAAAGTGGTCTGGTCACTAAGGGGTTAAGCAACTTTCTAATTTACTACTATTATTATTAGATTTGCTTCATTCTCTTGGTATTTTTATTTGAAAAGCAAGAATGTAAGTTTAGATTCCGGACCATTTTTGGTGAACAACCTGGGTTGTTCTTGCTGATTGGTGGATAAATTCACCCACCAATAAAAAAGTGCTGTCCAGTGACTGAACCAAAAATTGGCTTGCTCCTTAGCTTAGATGCCTTCTTTTTCAAATAAAGATAGCAAGAGAACGAAGAAAAATTGATAATAGGAGTACTTAAAAAGTTGCTTAAAATTGCATGCTCTATCTGAATCACAAAAGAAAAAAATCCCTGGGGTGGCCTGGATACGCTCCACTCACTGCTCACTGTGCCATATAAACAAATAAATAAATAGGTCAACTTATTTTATTCTATCTAACGTGAGTGTAGCAAAAACAGAGACACAATCACTTATCCCTACAGTTAGAATCATATCAATATCTCCTCCTATCACTTTCTGTTATATAATTGGTGCCTCAAAGTTACAACCGCCATTGTGAGAGCAATAATACCATTTCAGGGGGCACTGTCTATTGATATGTCTTTCAAGATATGGAAAATAATGTCTTACGACTAGTGATGTCCCGAACTGTTCGCCCGCGAACGGTTCACGGCGAACATAGTATGTTCGCGTTCGTGGCTGTGGGCGAACACATGCGATGTTCGATCCGCCCCCTATGTGTCATCATTGAGGAAACTTTGACCCTGTATGTCACAGCCTTCTGACACATTAGAGCCAATCAACATCAGACACTCCCTCACAGACCCTCCCAGCTCCTTGGAAGCAGCCATTTTAGACTCATAACGACCTTGCTTTCTTAGTGAGAGGACGTGTTGTTTTTGTGCTGCTGACATTATAGGGAAATAGATAGCTAGGCTAGTGTATTTAGTGTCCACTACAGTCCAGAAGGACTCATCTCTGCTGCAAGGACAGCACCCCAAAAAGCCATTTTTAGGGCTATAATTTGAGCCGGTTTTTTGGGGGGGGGGGTTCGTATTTTTATTAGCATTTGCCTGGCTTTCAGCCTGTGTGTAAGGCTCACAGCATATTCTGTGATTACTGCCACCACTGATATCTGCCTAACAACATTAGTTTAAATTTAACCAACAAAAATTTGAAATTATTTTGCTAGTGTAATTTATTTTCATTTTCTATCAGGCCTGTGTCACACAGCATATACTCTGGTTCATTGCTCTGTGCCAGCCACCAGTGTTAATATCCGTTTATAACATTATTTTAAATTTAAAAAAAAACTTTTAAATCATTTTGCTAGTG
Source organism: Bombina bombina (assembly GCF_027579735.1). Taxonomy (NCBI): domain Eukaryota; kingdom Metazoa; phylum Chordata; class Amphibia; order Anura; family Bombinatoridae; genus Bombina; species Bombina bombina. The sequence continues at coordinate 578,370,692 of NC_069505.1, forward strand.
TAATCTAATTACATTTTCTATCAGGCCTGTCTCTGTCAGGCTCACACAGCATTAATATACTTCAGTTTTTTTCAGTCTTTTGGTTAATTGCTCTGTGCCAGGCAGCCACCACTGATATCTGCTTCACCTTATTTTAAATTTAAAAAAAAAACATTTAAATTTTTTTGTTAGTGTAATCTAATATCATTTTCTATCAGGCCTGTGTGTTTTGCTGACTTACAGAGCATACTGTGTTTACTTGCTGCCCTCCCTAGTCTATGAGCCACGACTCATATGTGTTTAACCTTTTTTTAATTTCCCCCCCCAAAAAAAAATTAAAATAATTTTTCTAGTGTAATCTAATTGTATTTTCTATCAGGTGTGTGTGTATCTGACTTACAGAGCCTACTGTTTTTAATAGCTGCCCTTCCAAGGCTATCAGCCACGACTCATATGTGCTTAACCTTTTTCTTTAAATTCCCCAAAAAAATATTTAAATCATTATGCTAGTGTAATCTAATTTTATTTTTTATCAGGCCTGTGTCTAACTGTCTATCTGACTTACAGAGCATACTGTTGTTAATTGCTGCCCTACGTAGCAACCAGCCAGTGCGACCACTCATATGTGCAGTGCACTTCTTAACATTATTTTAATATTAAAATATAAAATTTTAAATTATTTTGCTAGTGTAATCTAACTTAATTTTCTATCAGGCCTGTGTTTTTCTCACTTACACAGCATACTGTGTTAAATTGCTGCCCTACCTACCAGCCACAACTCATATCTGCCAGCCTGTGTGCCAGGCCCAACTAGCCAATTAGTGCCACCAATCATAGTTGTTGTAACAGTATTGAAAACATTGAGAATCATCACTTTTTTGACTGTGAATCTGCAGTCTAGTAGGGCCATTGAATTGCAGTTCCCTCCTGTCTGCCAGCCTGTGTGCCAGGCCCAACTAGCCAATTAGTGCCACCAATCATAGGAGTTGTAACAGTATGGTTAATCTTTAAAATTACAAATTGTTCGCTTGTGATTCATTAGTTTGCTCGTGCCATTGAATTGCACTTTCCTCCTGCCTGCCAGCCTGTGTGCCAGCCCAACTAGCCAATTAGTGCCACCAATCATATTTCTTGTAACAGTATATAAAAAATTTTAAATCATAATTTTTTTGACTGCAAATATTCAGTCTCCTAGTGCCATTGAATTGCAGTTTCCTCCTGCCTGCCAGCCTGTGTGCCAGGCCCAAACTAGCCAATTAGTGCCACCAATCATAGTTGTTGTAACAGTATTGTTAATATTTAAAATTAAACATTGTTCGATTGTGAATCATCATTTTGCTTGTGCCATTGAATTGCACTTTCCTCCTGCCTGCCAGCCTGTGTGCCAGGCCCAACTAGCCAATTAGTGCCACCAATCATATTTCTTGTAACAGTATATAAAAAATTTTAAATCATAATTTTTTTGACTGCAAATCTTCAGTCTCCTAGTGCCATTGAATTGCAGTTTCCTCCTGCCTGGCAGCCTGTGTGCCTGTCCCAACTAGCCAATTAGTGTCACCAATTATAGTTGTTTAAACAGTATTGAAAAAATAGTAAATCATCACTTTTTTGACTGTGAATCTGTAGTCTAGTAGTGCCATTGAATTGCAGTTCCCTCCTGCCTTCCAGCCTGTGTGCCAGGCCGACTTGCCAACTAGTTACACCAATCATATTTGTTGTCACAGTATTGTTATTATTTAAAATAAAAAAAAAATTGATTGTTATTCTGAATCCTCAGTTTTCTCGTGCCATTGAATCGCACTTTCCTCCTGCCTGCCAGCCTGTGTGCCAGGCCCAACTAGCCAAGTAGTGCTAGCAATCATATTTCTTTTAACAGTCTTGAAAAAATTGTAAATCATCACTGTTTTGACTGTGAATCTGCAGTCTCCTAGTGCCCTTGAATTGCATTTTCCTCCTGCCTGCCAGCCTGTGTGCCAGGTCGATTTGCCAACTAGTTACACCAATCATATTTGTTGTCACAGTATTGTTAATAATTTAAATTAAAAAAATTTTGATTGTTATTCTGAATCCTCAGTTTGCTCGTGCCATTGAATTGCACTTTCCTCCTGCCTGCCAGCCAGTGTGCCAGGCTGACTTGCCAACTATTTACACGAATCATAATTGTTGTCACAGTATTGTTAATTATTAAAATTAAAAAAAATTTGATTGTTATTCTGAATCCTCAGTTTTCTCGTGCCATTGAATTGCATTTCCCTCCTGCCTGCCAGCCTGTGTGCCAGGCCCAAATAGCCAATTAGTGCCAGCAATCATATTTCTTTTAACAGTCTTGCAAAAATTGTCAATCATCACTGTTTTGACTGTCAATCTGCAGTCTACTAGTGTCCTTGAATTGCATTTTTCTCCTGCCTGCCAGCCTGTGTGCCAGGCCGACTTGCCAACTAGTTACACCAATCTTATTTGTTGTCACAGTATTGTTAATAATTAAAATTAAAAAAAATGTGATTGTTATTCTGAATCCTCAGTTTCTCGTGCCATTGAATTGCACTTTCCTCCTGCCTGCCAGCCTGTGTGCCAGGCCCAACTAGCCAATTAGTGCCAGCAATCATATTTCTTTTAAGAGTTTTGCAAAAATTGTCAATCATCACTGTTTTGACTGTCAATCTGCAGTCTACTATTGTCCTCAAATTTTATTTTCCTCCTGCCTGCCAGCCTGTGTGCCAGGCCGACTTGCCAACTAGTTACACCAATCTTATTTGTTGTCACAGTATTGTTAATAATTATAATTAAAAAAAAATTGATTGTTATTCTGAATGCTCAGTTTGCTTGTGCCATTGAATTGCACTTTCCTCCTGCCTGCCAGCCTGTGTGCCAGGCCGTCTTGCCAACTATTTACACCAATCATAATTGTTGTCACAGTATTGTTAATAATTAAAATTAAAAAAAAATGTGATTGTTGTTCTGAATCCTCAGTTTTCTCGTGCCATTGAATTGCACTTTCCTCCTGCCTGCCAGCCTGTGTGCCAGGCCCAACTAGCCAATTAGTGCCAGCAATCATATTTCTTTTAACAGTATTGCAAAAATTGTCAATCATCACTGTTTTGACTGTCAATCTGCAGTCTACTAGTGTCCTTGAATTGCATTTTCCTCCTGCCTGCCAGCCTGTGTGCCAGGCCGACTTGCCAACTAGTTACACCAATCTTATTTGTTGTCACAGTATTGTTAATAATTAAAATTAAAAAATTTTTGATTGTTATTCTGAATCCTCAGTTTGCTCGTGCCATTGAATTGCACTTTCCTCCTGCCTGCCAGCCTGTGTGCCAGGCCGACTTGCCAACTATTTACACCAATCATATTTGTTGTCACAGTATTGTTATTAATTAAAATTAAAAAAATTTTGATTGTTGTTCTGAATCCTCAGTTTGCTCGTGCCATTGAATTGCACTTTCCTCCTGCCTGCCAGCCTATGTGCCAGGCCGACTTGCCAACTATTTACACCAATCATATTTGTTGTCACAGTATTGTTAATAATTAAAATTTAAAAAATGTTTAATTGTTGTTCTAAATCCTCAGTTTGCTTGTGCCATTGAATTGCACTTTCCTCCTGCCTGCCAGCCTGTGTGCCAGGCCCAACTAGCCAATTAGTGCCAGCAATCATATTTCTTTTAACAGTATTGCAAAAATTGTCAATCATCACTGTTTTGACTGTCAATCTGCAGTCTACTAGTGTCCTTGAATTGCATTTTCCTCCTGCCTGCCAGCCTGTGTGCCAGGCCGACTTGCCAACTATTTACACCAATCATATTTGTTGTCACAGTATTGTTAATAATTATAATTAAAAAATTTGGATTGTTGTTGTGAATCCTCAGTTTGCTCGTGCCATTGAATTGCACTTTCCTCCTGCCTGCCAGCCTATGTGCCAGGCCGACTTGCCAACTATTTACACCAATCATATTTGTTGTCACAGTATTGTTAATAATTAAAATTTAAAAAATGTTTAATTGTTGTTCTAAATCCTCAGTTTGCTTGTGCCATTGAATTGCACTTTCCTCCTGCCTGCCAGCCTGTGTTCCAGGCCCAACTAGCTCTCTCCTGTAACATGTTAAGCAATTGCTCCCTCTAGTGAGCAACTAAATTTCAGTTCTATACTTATTCAACTCCTGATCATATCAGAATATCAAAATAGGAATTTGCACTATTAATCTCTGCAGTTGTGATCCAATCAAATTACAGTTATCAACAAATAGAAAAGTGGTCTGGTCACTAAGGGGTTAAGCAACTTTCTAATTTACTACTATTATTATTAGATTTGCTTCATTCTCTTGGTATTTTTATTTGAAAAGCAAGAATGTAAGTTTAGATTCCGGACCATTTTTGGTGAACAACCTGGGTTGTTCTTGCTGATTGGTGGATAAATTCACCCACCAATAAAAAAGTGCTGTCCAGTGACTGAACCAAAAATTGGCTTGCTCCTTAGCTTAGATGCCTTCTTTTTCAAATAAAGATAGCAAGAGAACGAAGAAAAATTGATAATAGGAGTACTTAAAAAGTTGCTTAAAATTGCATGCTCTATCTGAATCACAAAAGAAAAAAATCCCTGGGGTGGCCTGGATACGCTCCACTCACTGCTCACTGTGCCATATAAACAAATAAATAAATAGGTCAACTTATTTTATTCTATCTAACGTGAGTGTAGCAAAAACAGAGACACAATCACTTATCCCTACAGTTAGAATCATATCAATATCTCCTCCTATCACTTTCTGTTATATAATTGGTGCCTCAAAGTTACAACCGCCATTGTGAGAGCAATAATACCATTTCAGGGGGCACTGTCTATTGATATGTCTTTCAAGATATGGAAAATAATGTCTTACGACTAGTGATGTCCTGAACTGTTCGCCCGCGAACGGTTCACGGCGAACATAGTATGTTCGCGTTCGTGGCTGTGGGCGAACACATGCGATGTTCGATCCGCCCCCTATGTGTCATCATTGAGGAAACTTTGACCCTGTATGTCACAGCCTTCTGACACATTAGAGCCAATCAACATCAGACACTCCCTCACAGACCCTCCCAGCTCCTTGGAAGCAGCCATTTTAGACTCATAACGACCTTGCTTTCTTAGTGAGAGGACGTGTTGTTTTTGTGCTGCTGACATTATAGGGAAATAGATAGCTAGGCTAGTGTATTTAGTGTCCACTACAGTCCAGAAGGACTCATCTCATCTCTGCTGCAAGGACAGCACCCCAAAAAGCCATTTTTAGGGCTATAATTTGAGCCGGTTTTTTGGGGGGGGGGGGTTCGTATTTTTATTAGCATTTGCCTGGCTTTCAGCCTGTGTGTAAGGCTCACAGCATATTCTGTGATTACTGCCACCACTGATATCTGCCTAACAACATTAGTTTAAATTTAACCAACAAAAATTTGAAATTATTTTGCTAGTGTAATTTATTTTCATTTTCTATCAGGCCTGTGTCACACAGCATATACTCTGGTTCATTGCTCTGTGCCAGCCACCAGTGTTAATATCCGTTTATAACATTATTTTAAATTAAAAAAAAAACTTTTAAATCATTTTGCTAGTGTAATCTAATTACATTTTCTATCAGGCCTGTCTCTGTCAGGCTCACACAGCATTAATATACTTCAGTTTTTTTCAGTCTTTTGGTTAATTGCTCTGTGCCAGGCAGCCACCACTCATATCTGCTTCACCTTATTTTAAATTTAAAAAAAAAACATTTAAATTTTTTTGTTAGTGTAATCTAATATCATTTTCTATCAGGCCTGTGTGTTTTGCTGACTTACAGAGCATACTGTGTTTACTTGCTGCCCTCCCTAGTCTATGAGCCACGACTCATATGTGTTTAACCTTTTTTTAATTCCCCCCCCCCCAAAAAAAAAAATAATAATTTTTCTAGTGTAATCTAATTGTATTTTCTATCAGGTGTGTGTGTATCTGACTTACAGAGCCTACTGTTTTTAATAGCTGCCCTTCCAAGGCTATCAGCCACGACTCATATGTGCTTAACCTTTTTCTTTAAATTCCCCAAAAAAATATTTAAATCATTATGCTAGTGTAATCTAATTTTATTTTTTATCAGGCCTGTGTCTAACTGTCTATCTGACTTACAGAGCATACTGTTGTTAATTGCTGCCCTACGTAGCAACCAGCCAGTGCGACCACTCATATGTGCAGTGCACTTCTTAACATTATTTTAATATTAAAATATAAAATTTTAAATTATTTTGCTAGTGTAATCTAACTTAATTTTCTATCAGGCCTGTGTTTTTCTCACTTACACAGCATACTGTGTTAAATTGCTGCCCTACCTACCAGCCACAACTCATATCTGCCAGCCTGTGTGCCAGGCCCAACTAGCCAATTAGTGCCACCAATCATAGTTGTTGTAACAGTATTGAAAACATTGAGAATCATCACTTTTTTGACTGTGAATCTGCAGTCTAGTAGGGCCATTGAATTGCAGTTCCCTCCTGTCTGCCAGCCTGTGTGCCAGGCCCAACTAGCCAATTAGTGCCACCAATCATAGGAGTTGTAACAGTATGGTTAATCTTTAAAATTACAAATTGTTCGCTTGTGATTCATTAGTTTGCTCGTGCCATTGAATTGCACTTTCCTCCTGCCTGCCAGCCTGTGTGCCAGCCCAACTAGCCAATTAGTGCCACCAATCATATTTCTTGTAACAGTATATAAAAAAATTTAAATCATAATTTTTTTGACTGCAAATATTCAGTCTCCTAGTGCCATTGAATTGCAGTTTCCTCCTGCCTGCCAGCCTGTGTGCCAGGCCCAAACTAGCCAATTAGTGCCACCAATCATAGTTGTTGTAACAGTATTGTTAATATTTAAAATTAAACATTGTTCGATTGTGAATCATCATTTTGCTTGTGCCATTGAATTGCACTTTCCTCCTGCCTGCCAGCCTGTGTGCCAGGCCCAACTAGCCAATTAGTGCCACCAATCATATTTCTTGTAACAGTATATAAAAAATTTTAAATCATAATTTTTTTGACTGCAAATCTTCAGTCTCCTAGTGCCATTGAATTGCAGTTTCCTCCTGCCTGGCAGCCTGTGTGCCTGTCCCAACTAGCCAATTAGTGTCACCAATTATAGTTGTTTAAACAGTATTGAAAAAATTGTAAATCATCACTTTTTTGACTGTGAATCTGTAGTCTAGTAGTGCCATTGAATTGCAGTTCCCTCCTGCCTTCCAGCCTGTGTGCCAGGCCGACTTGCCAACTAGTTACACCAATCATATTTGTTGTCACAGTATTGTTATTATTTAAAATAAAAAAAAATTGATTGTTATTCTGAATCCTCAGTTTTCTCGTGCCATTGAATCGCACTTTCCTCCTGCCTGCCAGCCTGTGTGCCAGGCCCAACTAGCCAAGTAGTGCTAGCAATCATATTTCTTTTAACAGTCTTGAAAAAATTGTAAATCATCACTGTTTTGACTGTGAATCTGCAGTCTCCTAGTGCCCTTGAATTGCATTTTCCTCCTGCCTGCCAGCCTGTGTGCCAGGTCGATTTGCCAACTAGTTACACCAATCATATTTGTTGTCACAGTATTGTTAATAATTTAAATTAAAAAAATTTTGATTGTTATTCTGAATCCTCAGTTTGCTCGTGCCATTGAATTGCACTTTCCTCCTGCCTGCCAGCCAGTGTGCCAGGCTGACTTGCCAACTATTTACACGAATCATAATTGTTGTCACAGTATTGTTAATTATTAAAATTAAAAAAAAATTGATTGTTATTCTGAATCCTCAGTTTTCTCGTGCCATTGAATTGCATTTCCCTCCTGCCTGCCAGCCTGTGTGCCAGGCCCAAATAGCCAATTAGTGCCAGCAATCATATTTCTTTTAACAGTATTGCAAAAATTGTCAATCATCACTGTTTTGACTGTCAATCTGCAGTCTACTAGTGTCCTTGAATTGCATTTTCCTCCTGCCTGCCAGCCTGTGTGCCAGGCCGACTTGCCAACTAGTTACACCAATCTTATTTGTTGTCACAGTATTGTTAATAATTAAAATTAAATTTTTTTTGATTGTTATTCTGAATCCTCAGTTTGCTCGTGCCATTGAATTGCACTTTCCTCCTGCCTGCCAGCCTGTGTGCCAGGCCGACTTGCCAACTATTTACACCAATCATATTTGTTGTCACAGTATTGTTATTAATTAAAATTAAAAAAATTTTGATTGTTGTTCTGAATCCTCAGTTTGCTCGTGCCATTGAATTGCACTTTCCTCCTGCCTGCCAGCCTATGTGCCAGGCCGACTTGCCAACTATTTACACCAATCATATTTGTTGTCACAGTATTGTTAATAATTAAAATTTAAAAAATGTTTAATTGTTGTTCTAAATCCTCAGTTTGCTTGTGCCATTGAATTGCACTTTCCTCCTGCCTGCCAGCCTGTGTGCCAGGCCCAACTAGCCAATTAGTGCCAGCAATCATATTTCTTTTAACAGTATTGCAAAAATTGTCAATCATCACTGTTTTGACTGTCAATCTGCAGTCTACTAGTGTCCTTGAATTGCATTTTCCTCCTGCCTGCCAGCCTGTGTGCCAGGCCGACTTGCCAACTATTTACACCAATCATATTTGTTGTCACAGTATTGTTAATAATTATAATTAAAACATTTGGATTGTTGTTGTGAATCCTCAGTTTGCTCGTGCCATTGAATTGCACTTTCCTCCTGCCTGCCAGCCTATGTGCCAGGCCGACTTGCCAACTATTTACACCAATCATATTTGTTGTCACAGTATTGTTAATAATTAAAATTTAAAAAATGTTTAATTGTTGTTCTAAATCCTCAGTTTGCTTGTGCCATTGAATTGCACTTTCCTCCTGCCTGCCAGCCTGTGTTCCAGGCCCAACTAGCCAATTAGTGCCAGCAATCATATTTCTTTTAACAGTCTTGCAAAAATTGTCAATCATCACTGTTTTGACTGTCAATCTGCAGTCTACTAGTGTCCTTGAATTGCATTTTCCTCCTGCCTGCCAGCCTGTGTGCCAGGCCGACTTGCCAACTAGTTACACCAATCTTATTTGTTGTCACAGTATTGTTAATAATTAAAATTTAAAATGTTTTGATTGTTATTCTGAATCCTCAGTTTCCTCTTGCCATTGAATTGCACTTTCCTCCTGCCTGCCAGCCTGTGTGCCAGGCCGACTTGCCAACTATTTACACCAATCATATTTGTTGTCACAGTATTGTTAATAATTAAAATTAAAAAAATTTTGATTGTTGTTCTGAATCCTCAGTTTGCTCGTGCCATTGAATTGCACTTTCCTCCTGCCTGCCAGCCTGTGTGCCAGGCCCAACTAGCCAATTAGTGCCAGCAATCATATTTCTTTTAACAGTATTGCAAAAATTGTCAATCATCACTGTCTTGACTGTCAATCTTCAGTCTACTAGTGTCCTTGAATTGCATTTTCCTCCTGCCTGCCAGCCTGTGTGCCAGGCTGACTTGCCAACTAGTTACACCAATCTTATTTGTTGTCACAGTATTGTTAATAATTAAAATTAAAAAAATTTTGATTGTTGTTGTGAATCCTCAGTTTGCTCGTGCCATTGAATTGCACTTTCCTCCTGCCTGCCAGCCTGTGTGCCAGGCCCAAATAGCCAATTAGTGCCAGCAATCATATTTCTTTTAACAGTATTGCAAAAATTGTCAATCATCACTGTTTTGACTGTTAATCTGCAGTCTACTAGTGTCTTTGAATTGTATTTTCCTCCTGCCTGCAAGCCTGTGTGCCAGGCCGACTTGCCAACTAGTTACACCAATCTTATTTGTTGTCACAGTATTGTTAATAATTAAAATTAAAAAAAATTTGATTGTTATTCTGAATCCTCAGTTTGCTCGTGCCATTGAATTGCACTTTCCTCCTGCCTGCCAGCCTGTGTGCCAGGCCAACTTGCCAACTATTTACACCAATCATATTTGTTGTCACAGTATTGTTAATAATTAAAATTAAAAAAAAATTGATTGTTATTCTGAATCCTCAGTTTGCTCGTGCCATTGAATTGCACTTTCCTCCTGCCTGCCAGCCTGTGTGCCAGGCCCAACTAGCCAATTAGTGCCAGCAATCATATTTCTTTTAACAGTATTGCAAAAATTGTCAATCATCACTGTTTTGACTGTCAATCTGCAGTCTACTAGTGCCCTTGAATTGCATTTTCCTCCTGCCTGCCTGCCTGCCTGCCTGTGTGCCAGGCCCAACTAGCCAATTAGTGCCACCAATCATATTTCTTGTAACAGTATTGAATTTTTTTAATCATAACTGTTTTGACTGTGAATCTTCAGTCTCCTAGTGCCATTGAATTGCAGTTTCCATTCTCCCAGCGTGTGTGCCAGACAGGCCCATTTGCCAACTATTGCCAACAATCATATTTGTTGTCACAGTACTTCTAATATTTAAAAAAATTAACAATTTGTGACTTTTAAAACATCTGTCTTTTTTTTTTGTCAGTCTCACAGCGTATACTGTGCCCACTTGCCCAGTGCCACCACTCATAATTTGTGTAATAGTATTGTCAGACTCAGTGTCCAATTAAAAAAAAATGACAGGCAGAGGCAGGCCACCCCGCAGGTTCCGTGGTCGTGGTCGTGGTGCTGTGATTCCTTTAGACCCTACAAATATGCACATTGTTCAGACGCAGGGTGCCAGGGGGGACGCAAAATGTTCTGAGGAGGACCTAGTTGAATGGCTAACACAGGACACCCAATCTTCTACAGCTTCCGCTCCTAGTCCTCCTAACCTTGACACACCATCTACGACCAGCTGTGCTTTGGGCAGGTCTACTCTCAAGTGACCAGTGCCACTCGCCCGCCTGTCGCCACCACCAACACTAGCACCACAGCCGCTTCACTTGATCTGTCACAGGAGTTATTGACACATCAGTTGGAAGAAATGAGTGATGCGCAACCATCATTGACAGAGGATGTAGATAACAGTGATATGTCTCAGTCAGGCAGCATTACCGACATGGAGGTACGGTGTGATGATGATGATGTTGTACCCGCTGCTGCTTCCTTTCTTGATGTGTCAGATACAAGTGAAGCGGTTGATGATGATGTGTCGGTGGATGTCACGTGGGTGCCTGCTAGAAGAGAAGAAGAAGAGGGGGAAGTTCAGATGGGGAGACAGAGAGTAGGAGGAGGAGGAGGAGGAGGAGGAGATGAGTTGGAAGCATGGGGAGGTCGTCTCAAGGAGCTAGTGGCACAGTCAGACAGCATGCATCGGCACCCGGGGTCAGCCAGACAGCACGCCGACGCCCATCAACCCATGCTGTTGCCACCACCAGAATGCCGTCATCACAGAGCTCAGCAGTGTGGCATTTTTTTTGTGTGTCTGCCTCTGACAACAGTGATGCCATTTGCAACCTTTGCCAAAAGAAACTTGAGTCGTGGGAAGTCCAACACCCACCTAGGTACAACTGCTTTGCGAAGGCACATGGTCTCCCATCACAAACGCCGATGGGAAGAACACATGAGTAGAAGCAGCACACAAACTCAAAGCCGCCCTCCTCCTCCTGCTCCAGCATCTTCAGCCACGTCAACCACTGCTGTCCTCCTTGCCCCCTCTCAAACATCCTCCACTGAGTCTCTCTTACGTAGCAGTTCCTGGTCATCTGCCCTCAGTCAGCTGTCTGTCAAGGACATGTTTGAGCGTAAGAAGCCAATTTCTCAAAGTCACCCCCTTGCCCGGCGTCTGACAGCTGGCTTGTCTGAACTCTTAGTCTGCCAGCTTTTACCATACAAGCTGGTGGAGTCTGATGCTTTCAAAAAATTTGTATCTATTGGGACACCGCAGTGAAAGGTACCTGGCAGAAATTTCTTTTCACAAAAGGCAATCCCAAACCTGTACTCTGTTGTGAGAAAGGAAGTTATGGCATGTCTGGCACACAGCGTTGGGGCAAGGGTCCATATGACCACGGATAGCTGGTCTGCAAAGCATGGTCAGGGCAGGTATATCACCTACACTGCGCATTGGGTAAACCTGCTGACGTCTGACAAGCATGGAATGCGTGGCTCTGCAGAAGAGTTGGTGACACCGCCACGACTTGCAGGCAGGCCTGCTGCTACCTCCTCTACTCCTCCTACTCCATCCTCTTCCATAACCTCTTCCATAACCTCTTCCTCGGCTGAGTCCTCTTCTGCTTCTGCGTCTTGCTCCACATCAATGGCACCCCCCCAGCTCCCCAGGTACTATTCCACATCCCGGGTACGGCAGTGTCACGCCGTCTTGGGATTGACTTGCCTGAAAGTGGAGAGTCACACTGCACCAGCACTCCTGACCGCCCTGAATGCACCGGTGGATCAGTGGCTGACTCCGCACCAACTGGAGATTGGCAAGGTTGTTTCTGACAATGGAAGTAATTTGGTGGCGGCATTGAAATTGGGCAAGTTGACACATGTGCCGTGCATGATACATGTGTGTAATCTAATTGTACAATGATTTGTCCATAAGTACCCAGGCTTACAGGACGTCCTGAAGCAGGCCAGGAAGGTGTGTGGCCATTTCAGGCGTTCCTACACGGCCATGGCGCACTTGTCCAATATCCAGCATCGAAACAACCTGCCAGTGAGGCGCTTGATTTGCGACAGCCCGACACGGTGGAAATCAACACTCCTAATGTTTGACCGCCTGCTCCAACAAGAAAAAGCTGTTAATGAGTATTTATATGACCGTGGTGCTAGGACAGCCTCTGGGGAGCTGGGGATATTTTTGCCAAATTACTGGACGCTCATGCGCAATGCCTGTTGGCTCATGCGTCCTTTTGAGGAGGTGACAAACCTTGTCAGTCGCACCGAATGCACCATCAGCGACATCATACCATTTGTTTTCTTCCTGGAGCGTGCCCTGCGAAGAGTGCTGGATCAGGCCATAGATGAGTGTGAAGAGGAAGAGGAAGATTTGGGGTGTCCATCACCCCCACAAACAGCCTTATCAGCATCGCTTGCTGGACCTGCGGCAACGCAGGAAGAGGATTGTGTGGAAGAGGAGTCAGAGGAGGAATGTGGCTTTGAGGAGGAGTAGGAGGAGGAGGAAGACAGAGCACAACAGGCATCCCAGGGTGCTCATTGTTGTCACCTCTCTGGTACCCGTGGTGTTGTACGTGGCTGGGGGGAAGAAGATACCCTCAGTGAGATCAGTGAGGACGAGGAACGGGACATGATTAGCTCTGCATCCAACCTTGTTCAAATGGGTTCTTTCATGCTGTTGTGCCTGTTGAGGGACCCTCGTATAAAAAAGCTGAAGGAGAACGACCTGTACTGGGTGTCCACGCTCCTCAACCCCCGGTATAAGCATAAAGTGCCTGAAATGTTACCAAATTCCCGCAATTTGGAAAGGATGGAGCATTTTAAAAATAAATTAAAAAATATGCTTTACACAGAGTATAAGGGTGATGTCACAGCACAACGGAAATGTAACGGGGAAGAGATGAAATTAATCCTCCTCCTCCCACGACCACGGCAGCAAGGACAGGACGCTTTCCTGACGTCTTGTTGATGGAGGACATGCGTACCTTTTTAACTCCCATGCATCCCCAGAGCCTTTCGGGATCCAGCCTCAGAGAAAGACTCAACCGACAGGTAGCAGACTACCTAGCTTTAACTGCGGATCTTGACACTCTCAGGAGCGATGGACCCCTTGACTATTGGGTGTGCAGGCTTGACTTGTGGCCTGAGCTATCCCAATTTGCAATGGAACTTCTGGCCTGCCCCGCCTCAAGTGTCCTGTCCGAAAGGACCTTCAGTGCAGCAGGAGGTTTTGTCACTGAGAAGAGAAGTCGCCTAGGTCAAAAAAGCCTTGACTATCTCAATTTTATAAAATTGAATGAGGGATGGATCCCGAAGGGACTGACATTGGGCGATACATTTGAGTAAAAAAGGCCTGATGATGAGATGAGCTGGCTTGGGCTACAACTGGTACACAGGCTGGCCTTTTTTTTTTCTTATAAAGCCAGATGACTTGTTTGACTTATCCGCCAACAACTAAGCCACAAGCTTTTAGGGCACTTTCTAAATGTTTTACAAACATCAATTTTTCTGGCCGCTGCTACAGCAGTTGCTACAACAATACCCAAATTTTTCAGTCATTTGTACATTCCTAATTTTTCTGGCCTCTGCTGCTGCTCTGTGGGTACAAAACTCAAATAAAAAAATAAGGCACATAACAGTGATTAAACTGTTAAGAATAGTACAACTTAACACACCACTCATATCTGGTGGACCATTAAATTGCACGCGCAGTGCCCCAAATGTGAAGTAGGAGGACTGACCAAGCATCTTTATCCGTCTCTTGGTTGCTCTAAATTATCTCCGGGTTCCATCTATGCCATACCTGTACTCTATTGTGCAAAAGGGTGGCATATGTGGTGTTTCATGCTGTTGTGCCTGTTGCGGGTCGTGGCCCATGGTATAAAAAGGCTGAAGGAGATCAACCTGTAATGGGTGCCCAAGCACATTTTTTGAAAAATGTTCCCGGTTCCTCTCAATTATCTCGATTGTGCAAAAGGATGGCATATGTGGTGTTTCCTGCAGTTGTTTCTGTTGAGGGTGCTGGACCCTCTTATAAAAATGCTGAAGGAGAACGACCTGTAGTGGGTGTCCAAGCATGGTTTTTTGGGCAATTTCACGTTTCCAAAAAATTATCTCTGGGTTTCTAAAATCAATGCCGTACCTGTACTCTATTGTTCAAAAGGATGCCATATGTCGTCTTTACTGCTGTTGTTTCATATGAGGGTCCTGGACCCTCTTATAAAAACGCTGAAGTAGAAAGAAGTGTCCTGGGTGTCCAATCATTTTTTTGGTTCAATTTTCCGGTTGCAACAAATTATCTCCGGGTTTCTAAAATAAATGCTTTACCTGTACTCTATTGTTCAAAAGGATGCCATATGTCCTCTTTCCTGCTGGTGTTTCTATTGAGGGTCCTGGACCCTGTTATAAAAAGGCTGAAGGAGAAAGAAGTGTACTGGGTGTCCATCCAATCATTTTTTTTATTCAAATTCCCGGTTGCAACAAATTATCTCCAGGTTTCTAAAATCAATGCTTTACCTGTACTCTATTGTTCAAAAGGATGCCATATGTCCTCTTTCCTGCTGGTGTTTTGTTTGAGGGTCCTGGACCCTCTTATAAAAAGGCCTAAGGAGAAAGAAGTGTACTGGGTGTCCAATCAATGTTTTTTTCTATTTCCCATTTGCCAAAAATTATCTCTGGGTTTCTAAATTCAATGCTGTACCTGTACTCTATTGTTCAAAAGGATGCCATATGTCCTCTTTCCTGCTGGTGTTTTGTTTGAGTGTCCTGGACCCTCTTATAAAAAGGCAGAAGGAGAAAGAAGTGTACTGGGTGTCCATCCAATCATTTTTTTGATTCAAATTCCGGTTGCAACAAATTATCTCCAGGTTTCTAAAATCAATGCTTTACCTGTACTCTATTGTTCAAAAGGATGCCATATGTCCTCTTTCCTGCTTTTGTTTTGTTTGAGGGTCCTGGACCCTCTTTTAAAAAGGCAGAAGGAGAAAGAAGTGTACTGGGTGTCCAATCAATGTTTTGTTCTATTTCCCTGTTCATAAAAATTATCTCAGGGATTCTAAAATCAATTCCTTACCTGTAATCAATTGTTCAAAAGGATGCCATATGTCCTCTTTCCTGCTGGTGTTTTGGTTGAGGGTTCTGGACCCTCTTATTAAAACTTAAAAAGGCAAAAGGATAAAGAAGTGTACTGGGTGTCCAATCAATGTTTTTTTCGATTTCCCAGTTGCAACAAATTATCTCTGGGTTTCTAAAATCAATGCCTTACCTGTAATCTATTGTTCAAAAGGATGCCATATGTCCGCTTTCCTGCTGTTGTTTTGTTTGAGGGTCATGGACACTCTTTTAAAAAGGGCTAAGGATAAAGAAGTGTACTGGGTGTCCAATCAATGTTTTTTTCTATTTCCCGGTTCATAAAAATTATCTCAGGGAATCGATAATCAATGCCTTACCTGTAATCTATTGTTCAAAAGGATGCCATATGTCCTCTTTCCTGCTGTTGTTTTGTTTGAGGGTCCGGGACCCTCTTCTAAAAAGGCCTAAGGATAAAGAAGTGTACTGGGTGTCCAATCAATGTTTTTTTCGATTTCCCTGTTCAAACAAATTATCTCTGGGTTTCTAAAATCAATGCCTTACCTGTAATCTATTGTTCAAAAGGATGCCATATGTCCTCTTTCCTGCTGGTGTTTTGTTTGAGGGTCCTGGACCCTCTTATAAACAGGCCGAAGGAGAAAGAAGTGTACTTGGTGTCCTGTCCAATCAATGTTTTTTTCTATTTCACGTTTCCTAAAAATTATCTCTGGGTTTCTAAAATCAATGCTGTACCTGTACTCTATTGTTCAAAAGGATGCCATATGTCCTCTTTCCTGCTGTTGTTTTTGTTGAGGGTCCGGGACCCTCTTCTAAAAAGGCTGAAGGAGAACAACCTGTAATGGGTGCCCAAGCACATTTTTTGAAAAATGTTCCCGGTTCCTCTCAATTATCTCCGGGTTTCTAAAATGGATGCCATACCTGTACTCGATTGTGCAAAAGGATGGCATATGTGGTGTTTCCTGCAGTTGTTTCTGTTGAGGGTGCTGGACCCTCTTATAAAAATGCTGAAGGAGAACGACCTGTAGTGGGTATCCAAGCATGGTTTTTTGGGCAATTTCACGTTTCCAAAAAATTATCTCTGGGTTTCTAAAATCAATGCCGTACCTGTACTCTATTGTTCAAAAGGATGCCATATGTCGTCTTTACTGCTGTTGTTTCATATGAGGGTCCTGGACCCTCTTATAAAAACGCTGAAGTAGAAAGAAGTGTCCTGGGTGTCCAATCATTTTTTTGGTTCAATTTCCCGGTTGCAACAAATTATCTCCGGGTTTCTAAAATAAATGCTTTACCTGTACTCTATTGTTCAAAAGGATGCCATATGTCCTCTTTCCTGCTGGTGTTTCTATTGAGGGTCATGGACCCTGTTATAAAAAGGCTGAAGGAGAAAGAAGTGTACTGGGTGTCCATCCAATCATTTTTTTTATTCAAATTCCCGGTTGCAACAAATTATCTCCAGGTTTCTAAAATCAATGCTTTACCTGTACTCTATTGTTCAAAAGGATGCCATATGTCCTCTTTCCTGCTGGTGTTTTGTTTGAGGATCCTGGACCCTCTTATAAAAAGGCCTAAGGAGAAAGAAGTGTACTGGGTGTCCAATCAATGTTTTTTTCTATTTCCCATTTGCCAAAAATTATCTCTGGGTTTCTAAATTCAATGCTGTACCTGTACTCTATTGTTCAAAAGGATGCCATATGTCCTCTTTCCTGCTGGTGTTTTGTTTGAGTGTCCTGGACCCTCTTATAAAAAGGCCGAAGGAGAAAGAAGTGTACTGGGTGTCCATCCAATCATTTTTTTTATTCAAATTCCGGTTGCAACAAATTTATCTCCGGGTTTCTAAAATCAATGCTTTACCTGTACTCTATTGTTCAAAAGGATGCCATATGTCCTCTTTCCTGCTGTTGTTTTGTTTGAGGGTCCTGGACCCTCTTTTAAAAAGGCCTAAGGAGAAAGAAGTGTACTGGGTGTCCAATCAATGTTTTGTTCTATTTCCCTGTTCATAAAAATTATCTCAGGGATTCTAAAATTAATGCCTTACCTGTAATCAATTGTTCAAAAGGATGCCATATGTCCTCTTTCCTGCTGGTGTTTCGGTTGAGGGTCCTGGACCCTCTTATTAAAACTTAAAAAGGCAAAAGGATAAAGAAGTGTACTGGGTGTCCAATCAATGTTTTTTTCGATTTCCCAGTTGCAACAAATTATCTCTGGGTTTCTAAAATCAATGCCTTACCTGTAATCTATTGTTCAAAAGGATGCCATATGTCCGCTTTCCTGCTGTTGTTTTGTTTGAGGGTCATGGACACTCTTTTAAAAAGGGTTAAGGATAAAGAAGTGTACTGGGTGTCCAATCAATGTTTTTTTTCTATTTCCCGGTTCATAAAAATTATCTCAGGGAATCGATAATCAATGCCTTACCTGTAATCTATTGTTCAAAAGGATGCCATATGTCCTCTTTCCTGCTGTTGTTTTGTTTGAGGGCCCGGGACCCTCTTCTAAAAAGGCCTAAGGATAAAGAAGTGTACTGGGTGTCCAATCAATGTTTTTTTCGATTTCCCTGTTCAAACAAATTATCTCTGGGTTTCTAAAATCAATGCCTTACCTGTAATCTATTGTTCAAAAGGATGCCATATGTCCTCTTTCCTGCTGGTGTTTTGTTTGAGGGTCCTGGACCCTCTTATAAATAGGCCGAAGGAGAAAGAAGTGTACTTGGTGTCCTGTCCAATCAATGTTTTTTTCTATTTCACGTTTCCTAAAAATTATCTCTGGGTTTCTAAAATCAATGCTGTACCTGTACTCTATTGTTCAAAAGGATGCCATATGTCCTCTTTCCTGCTTTTGTTTTTGTTGAGGGTCCGGGACCCTCTTCTAAAAAGGCCGAAGGAGAACGACCTGTACTGTACTGGGTGTCCAATCATGTTTTTTTTTTCAATTTCACGGTTCCTAATAAATATCTCCGTGTAACTAAAATCAATGCCATACCTGTACTCTATTGTTCAAAAGGATGGCATATGTGGTGTTTCATTCTGTTGTGGCTGTTGAGGGTCGTGGCTGTGGGCCAGCATATAAAACGGCTGAAGGAGAATGACCTGTACTGCCTTGCTGCTCCTTTTAGGCAGGACAGCTCTTTGCATACATGCCCACAGACTCTGTAACGCATGCCTCTTTTAGGGAGAGGTGCAGCCATAATGCAGGGTCAGAACCTCTGCCTGCAACTGTTATACTCGATTTTGCGAAAGGAAGTAACCTTACCATGGTTCCCTGAACGCACGTCTTGTTGTTATATTTTGGTGAGGGTAATCATGATGGCCATGTAGACCACCCCCGAGAGGCCTGGAAGTAACAGGGATGAGATGAAAGTGCTAAGAATAGTACAACTTGAAACAACCGAGTTAGCTATGGGTGTTAGTCCAAGACCGCTTGGCTTTTTTTTGGCTTTGGGTGCGGCTAATCATGCAGGCCATATAGAGCTGCCACCATTCGGTGTTGTATCAGGTATTAAACTAATAAGAACAGTACTACCAAAATACAGCCAATGAAGGGCCTTATGAAGACTGAGCCACGGTTGGATTGTAGTATTTTGTTAGGCTAATCATGATGGCCATGTAGACCACCACCGAGAGGCCTGGAAGTAACAGGGATGAGATGAAAGTGCTAAGAATAGTACAACTTGAAACAACCGAGTTAGCCATGGGTGTTAGTCCAAGACCGCTTGGCTTTTTTTTGGCTTTGGGTGCGGCTAATCATGCAGGCCATATAGAGCTGCCACCATTCGGTGTTGTATCAGGTATTAAACTAATAAGAACAGTACTACCAAGATACAGCCAATGAAGGGCCTTATGAAGACTGAGCAGAGGTTGGATTGTAGTATTTTGTTAGGCTAATCATGATGGCCATGTAGACCACCACCGAGAGGCCTGGAAGTAACAGGGATGAGATGAAAGTGCTAAGAATACTACAACTTGAAACAACCGAGTTAGCCATGGGTCTTAGTCCAAGACCGCTTGGCTTTTTTTTGGCTTTGGGTGTGGCTAATCATGCAGGCCATATAGAGCTGCCACCATTCGGTGTTGTATCAGGTATTAAACTAATAAGAACAGTACTACCAAAATACAGCCAATGAAGGGCCTTATGAAGACTGAGACAAGGTTGGATTGTAGTATTTTGTTAGGCTAATCATGATGGTCATGTAGACCACCACCGAGAGGCCTGGAAGTAACAGGGATGAGATGAAAGTGCTAAGAATAGTACAACTTGAAACAACCGAGTTAGGCATGGGTCTTAGTCCAAGACCGCTTGGATTTTTTTTGGCTTTGGTTGCGGCTAATCAAGCAGGCCATATAGAGCTGCCACCATTCGGTGTTGTATCAGGTATTAAACTAATAAGAACAGTACTACCAAAATACAGCCAATGAAGGGCCTATGAAGACTGAGCCAAGGTTGGATTGTAGTATTTTGTAAGGCTAATCATGATGGCCATGTAGACCACCCCCGAGAGGCCTGGAAGTAACAGGGATGAGATGAAAGTGCTAAGAATAGTACAACTTGAAACAACCGAGTTAGCTATGGGTGTTAGTCCAAGACCGCTTGGCTTTTTTTTGGCTTTGGGTGCAGCTAATCATGCAGGCCATATAGAGCTGCCACCATTCGGTGTTGTATCAGGTATTAAACTAATAAGAACAGTACTACCAAAATACAGCCAATGAAGGGCCTTATGAAGACTGAGCCAAGGTTGGATTGTAGTATTTTGTTAGGCTAATCATGATGGCCATGTAGACCACCCCCGAGAGGCCTGGAAGTAACAGGGATGCGATGAAAGTGCTAAGAATAGTACAACTTGAAACAACCGAGTTAGCCATGTATGTTAGTCCAAGACCGCTTGGCTTTTTTTTGGCTTTAGGTGCGGCTAATCATGCAGGCCATATAGAGCTGCCACCATTCGGTGTTGTATCAGGTATTAAACTAATAAGAACAGTACTACCAAAATACAGCCAATGAAGGGCCTTATGAAGACTGAGCCAAGGTTGGATTGTAGTATTTTTGTTAGGCTAATCATGATGGCCATGTAGACCACCACCGAGAGGCCTGGAAGTAACAGGGATGAGATGAAAGTGCTAAGAATAGTACAACTTGAAACAACCGAGTTAGCCATGGGTGTTAGTCCAAGACCGCTTGGATTTTTTTTGGCTTTGGGTGCGGCTAATCATGCAGGCCATATAGAGCTGCCACCATTCGGTGTTGTATCAGGTATTAAACTAATAAGAACAGTACTACCAAAATACAGCCAATGAAGGGCCTATGAAGACTGAGACAAGGTTGGATTGTAGTATTTTGTTAGGCTAATCATGATGGCCATGTAGACCACCCCCGAGAGGCCTGGAAGTAACAGGGATGAGATGAAAGTGCCAAGAATAGTACAACTTGAAACAACCGAGTTAGCCATGGGTGTTAGTCCAAGACCGCTTGGCTTTTTTTTGGCTTTGGGTGCGGCTAATCATGCAGGCCATATAGAGCTGCCACCATTCGGTGTTGTATCAGGTATTAAACTAATAAGAACAGTACTACCAAAATACAGCCAATGAAGGGCCTATGAAGACTGAGCCAAGGTTGGATTGTAGTATTTTGTTAGGCTAATCATGATGGCCATGTAGACCACCCCCGAGAGGCCTGGAAGTAACAGGAATGAAAGTGCTAAGAATAGTACTAATTGAAACAACCGAGTTAGCCCTGGGTGTTAGTCCAAGACCGCTTGGCTTTTTTGGGGTTTGGGTGCGGCTAATCATGAAGGCCAGATAGACCTGCCACCATTCGGTGTTGTAACAGGTATTAAACTGCTAAGAACAGTACTACTTAACACTACCTAGTTACCATGGGTCCCAGAGCATATGTTTTGTTATTATATTTTGTAAGGGTAATCATGCAGGCCATATAGACCTCCCCCAATAGGGTGAGTAACAGGTATTGAAATGCTAAGAACAGTACTACTTAACACAAAGTTACCATGGGTCCCAGAGCATATGTCTTATTATTATATTTTGTTCGGTTAATCATGCAGGCCATATAGACCTCCCCCGATAGGGTGAGTAACAGATATTAAAATGCTAAAAAGAGTACTACTTAACACAACCTAGTTACCATGGGTCCCAGACCGCATGTCTTGTTATTATATTTTGTAAGGGTAATCATGCAGGCCATATAGACCTCCACCGATAGGGTGAGTAACAGGTATTAAAATGCTAAGGACATTACTACTTAACACAACCTAGTTACCATGGGTCCCAGAACGCATGTGTTGTTATTATATTTTTTTAGGGTAATCATGCAGGCCATATAGACCTCCCCCGACAGGGTGTAACAGGTATTAAAATGCTAAGAACAGTACTACTTAACACAACCTAGTTACCATGGGTCCCAGACCCAGAGCAGATGTCTTATTATTATATTTTGTATGGGTAATCATGCAGGCCGTATAGACCTCCCATGATAGGGTGAGTAACAGGTATTAAAATGCTAAGAAGAGTCATACTTAACACAACCTAGTTACCATGGGTCCCAGACCGCATGTTTTGTTATTATATTTTGTAAGGGTAATCATGCAGGCCATATAGACCTCCCCCGATAGGGTGAGTAACAGGTATTAAAATGCTAAGGAAATTACTACTTAACACAACCTAGTTACCATGGGTCACAGACCGCATGTTTTGTTATTATATTTTGTAAGGGTAATCATGCAGGCCATATAGACCTCCACCGATAGGGTGAGTAACAGCTATTAAAATGCTAAGGACATTACTACTTAACACAACATAGTTACCATGGGTCCAAGACCCAGAGCAGATGTCTTATTATTATATTTTGTATGGGTAATCATCCAGGCCGTATAGACCTCCCCAAATAGGGGGAGTTACAGAGATTAAAGTGCTAAGAATAGTACTACTTAAAACACAACCTAGTTAACATGGGTCCCAGACCGCATGTCTTATTATTATATTTTGTCAGGGTAATCAGGCAGGCCATATAGACCTCCCCCGATAGGGGGGGTAACAGGGATTAAAGTGCTAAGAAAAGTACTAATTAACACAAGCTAGTTACCATGGGTCCAACACCGTGTGTCTTGTTGTTATACTTTGTCAGGGTAATCATGCAGGCCATATAGACCTCCCTTGATAGGGGGAGTAACAGGGATTACAGTTCTAAGAATAGTACTACTTAAACACAACCATGGGTCCCAGACCAGATGTTTTCTTGTTATACTTTGTCAGGCTAATCATGCAGGCCATATAGAACTCCAACAAAAGGGGGGGTAAGAGGGATTCAAGTGAGAAGAAAAGTTTTACTTAACACAACAAAATTACCATGGGTCCCAGACCGCGTGTCTTGTTGTTATACTTTGTCAGGGTTATCATAACCGCCATATAAACCTCCACCAATAGGGGGAGTTACAGGGCTGAAAGTGCTAAGTATAGTACTACTTAACACAACCTAGTTACCATGGGTCCAAGACCGCATGTTTAATTATTATACTTTGTCAGGGTAATTATATATCTAACAAATCTATCTATTTCTCTTCTATCGATTCTATCTAACTATCAATCTATGTATATCTATCTATCCTATCTATCGATCTATCGTCTGTCTGGACTGTTTTGAGACAGCCACTTGTGTTTTTGACAAATTTGAAGTAGGAGGACAGAACAATCATCTTCTTCCATCTCCCGGTTCCAAAAATGAAGGCCATATAGACCTCCCCCGATAGGGGGAGTAACAGGTTGTAGTAAACTGCTAAGAATAGTACTACTTAACACACCACGGGTCACAGACCGCATGTCTTATTGTTATACTCTGTCAGGGAAATTATATATATTTCAAATCGATTTATTTATCGATCAAATCGATCAAACTATCAAACGTATCTATCAAATGTAGATTGCATCTATTGATCGATGTAATTCGTATCTATAAAATGTATATTACATATTTTGGTTGATGTCATTCGTATCTATAAAATGTATATTGCATCTTTGATTCAATAACATTCGTATCTATCAAATGTATATTGCATCTATTGATCGATGTAATTCGTATCTATCATCAAATGTATATTACATCTATTGATCGATGTAAATTGTATCGATCATATGTATATTGCATCGATTGAGCTATGTAATCTATGTATCTATCTATCAAATCTATCTCGTGGTTGTGCAAATGGACTGTTTGCGGTTGATTGCGGTGCGTTACACTTGGAGTTTGCTCTGTCACTGTAAAGCGGCCGTAACCCTTACACTACCTGATAGATACGACATCATAACTGATGTTTTAAAGCACGTTATTGCAAACAATTTGGGAATGTTAGGTGATTTAGGCCCTTTATGGGTTTAAAGCAGACTCTGCATAAACTATGTAATTTTCCATGGGAGTTTTGCCAGGGATCCCCCTCCAGCATGCCACAGTCCCGGTGTTAGTCCCCTTGAAACAACTTTTCCATCACTATTGTGGCCAGAAAGAGTCCTTGTAGGTTTTAAAGTTCGCCTGCCTATTGAATTCAATGTTGTAGGTTTTTAAGTTCGCGACATCACTACTTACGACCGCTGCTTCATAAATCGACCCCATGGATTGGAATGGCTTAAAAAGATTTTTTTTTCTATATCTCCATGGTACAAAATTCTCTCCTCACTGAAGAGAGATAGAAACTTAAACCATGTTGCTTCTAAATGGCAACCTATATATAGAGATATAGGGGCCGATTTATTCATGTCCGCCGCACATTGATAAATCTGTTGGCATTTATCATTGCACAAGCAGTTCTAGTGAACTGCTGTTGCAATGCTGCCCCCTGCAGATTTGCGGCCAATCGATTACTAGCAGGGGGTGTCAATCAACCCAATCAGATCCGATCGGGCTGATTGCTGTCCGCTGCCTCAGAGGCGGCAGACGAGTTAAGGAGCAGCAGTCTTAAGACCGCTGCTTCTTATCTCCTATTTCCGGCGAGTCTGAAAGTTTGCGCGGAAAGAAAGGCATTGGGGCCGATACGTGGCTTGGTAAATTGGCCCCCTTGATGGTAATTTCATTAAGAGCTCAATCAGCAAGGTATATGAAGCCACGTTGTCAGCTTTGTGGAGAGAATCCCATCTGAAGTTATTATGCATGATGTACTATACACCTAAGAAGGGCTACAAATGATAAAATATAAAGATTAATAGATGCTCAAAATTTCAACTTCTGGGGGCAGATTTATTGCATACGCTTTGGGATTGGCCCACGATAAAACAACTCTGGCTAAAACTTGAATATTGGGTTAAAAATGTAATAAAAAATGCAGACTTTAAATTTTCCTTACGTAAGGTTATATTTCTATCTATTTATTGTAATTAGACAGATGAGAACAAACTCATTCACTCCGTGATATTAGCTGCAAGAAGCTTAATATTTCATAAATGGAAAGAAAAACAGAAACCCAAACTTTCAGAAAAAAAACAGTGTATAATAGAACAGAAGGATACCGATATAAACACAGAATTGCAAATTTACTCGTTCTTTAAAAAGTGGTCTATTTTCATTAGGGCCCTATCTAAGGAAGAACAATATATTATTATACTCCCATTTAAAAATTCAGACCTAGTACTTCTTGGGGTTCGATAATTAGGAGCAGAGGATAGGGGGGAATTAGGTAAATTTAAAGTATTTTTTTTTTTGTGTATTTGTTGTCGTTGCTCTATATGATGTTAATATATATAAAAATGAAGGCAGAATTTATAAATTGAATACCCCTTGGAAATATGGGTGACCATGCTTCACTAAGCCAGCTAGATGCACAATACTTGAAGGTGGAAAGGATCCTACACAAGTTATATGATAAATCTTTACCAGCAAATGTCCTGGGTCAACTTACAACAAACCTCCCAACAAATGCCGAGATTGATGGAATCACATGCAAATTACCCATATTCGGTGGAGGAGGGCTGATCACGCCAAAGTCGTATCTATATTCTTATCAAGGCCTTTGGAGCACGCAAACAGAAAAGCCTGCACCCTCAAAGCCGACTCAGGAGAAGGCATCTACAGATTTGAACCCGAAAACTGCGCCGAAGG
>NC_069505.1:578401415-578513915 GCF_027579735.1 Bombina bombina
TTAATGCAAGCAAATTAAATCCAATAAAGGGTTGAATGGTTGCCTTTGTGCCTGAGAATCCTCCTCTGTCACAGAGTCCTATCCACTTAAGGTGCAATAGTCCTATTTCTGCTGAAGGGAGCTAAATAACCCCAGGGCAAGCCACACAGAAATGTAAGAACCATGTGTTACACACAGTGTGTGGTGATAACACAGCAGGACCACTGACGGGCTTACATTTAGTGTATCGCAGGAAGTGTTACTGCCCATTACTAGAGGATCTCACTATCCCTCTAACCAGACTGTGCTCCAGCTCCTCCCACCAGCAGCAGCAGTGTTTACTGAAGCTTTTCTGTTCTCTGTCCAGGGGGAACTTAGTTCCTCCTGCAAAAATAGTGCAGGAACTTTCCGCTCAACTTGACCCCTGGTCTAAGGTGATTACATAAGCCTGTGCACCCTTCACTTGTTCCCAGTTTGTTTGATTGAGAGCATGCAATGTTTGGCTGGTTTAGGCACCCAGGTTTTGGAAGGGACCTTTGACGTGGTACCTGGGCTTGTCCCATTTGACCAGATGTGGTAACTAACCCTTCTATTTTTGCTTTTAATCTTAGCTGAGTGCTTGTAATTGAGTGCTGGACTTTCTCTGTGTGTTGTATATATATATATTGTTTGTGTGGGTACCTCACAGGGAAAAAAAAAGTTGAAATGTATGTGAAACATCTAGAAAATGTCTCAGCAGCAAAAGGGTAAAGCCATAGTAAACTAATAGATACAATTGTTAATTAAATGAGCATTCTATTTGTATATAAGGATATATTATTACTGGTACATTCATGTTTATTTGTTCATCCAATGTAAAATGTTTCTTAGTCTCTATAAACAAACAGACTAAAGAATTTGTAGTTTTTATAGAAAAGAATGTGGACAAACATCTTTAAACTTTTCTAGTTTTGAGATGTGATTTGGTGATGTCTGATTGGATCCTGTACTTAGTAAGGTAGAATAAAAGAGTTTGTGAGTGTAAGTCTGAACTATAGAGAGAGGAGGGAAGAGAGAAGAGAAGGAAATAGAGAAGAGAAAGAAAGAAAAGATGAACAGTTTTTTTATTGCTCTTTCCTTCTGAGCTGCCACATAGGTAAGAAAAACAGTAATGTGTGTGCTGATATCTATGCTGTGTGGGTAACTGTGTATAGTATACTGTATATGTTATGGTGCAGTAGGTAACTGTGTATAGTATACTGTATATGTTATGGTGCAGTAGGTAACTGTGTATAGTATACTGTATATGTTATGGTGCAGTAGGTAACTGTGTATAGTATACTGTATATGTTATGGTGCAGTAGGTAACTGTGTATAGTATACTGTATATGTTATGGTGCAGTAGGTAACTGTGTATAGTATACTGTATATGTTATGGTGCAGTAGGTAACTGTGTATAGTATACTGTATATGTTATGGTGCAGTAGGTAACTAGGAATGGGTAATAATTGGTGGTCAAGACAGTAACTTACTAATCAGAGATTTTACCTCTTTAGCTGCCAGTAACCACACACATAAGTGACAAGTCTCTTCCTGATTTACAGTAGCACACACATAAGTGATAAGTCTCTTCCTGATTTACAGTAGCACACACATAAGTGATAAGTCTCTTCCTGATTTACAGTAGCACACACATAAGTGATAAGTCTCTCCTTAATTTACAGTAGCACACACATAAGTGATAAGTCTCTCCTTAATTTACAGTAGCACACACATAAGTGATAAGTCTCTCCTTAATTTACAGTAGCACACACATAAGTGATAAGTCTCTCCTTAATTTACAGTAGCACACACATAAGTGATAAGTCTCTCCTTAATTTACAGTAGCACACACATAAGTGATAAGTCTCTCCTTAATTTACAGTAGCACACACAAGATTACAAATCGTGCGGCAATTGTGAAAACACCATGTGTTAAGGTTTTTGCAATTTTCGGATTGCGCAGGTATAACATATTTTGCGCACGTGTTAACCCGAATACAGCGTCTAACCTAAATTGCGTTTTTGCGTGCACGTGCATGTATTCTCTCATAGAGATCAATGGAGAGAAAAAAAATGGGGGGAAAAAAAACACCCGAGATCACGAAAATAACATCCCATTTTCGCATTCCCCATAGAAGTTAATGGAAAGAAAAAATATTGATGAAAAAAAAAACACTCGTGCATACAACATAGCATATTCACATTAACAAATGTCAAATATTTACAGTAAATACATAGTTAAAATCTTTATTAAATATGAATATTGCATAAATATGTTTTATCATGTTTTTATGGCAAAGCGCTATAATGCATATATATATATATATGTGTGTACTTATATATTAATGTTTTTATATGTGTATATATATGACTGTAAATCATATCGAACATACACAGTTAAACAACTTTTCAATTTACTTCTATTATCAAATATTCTTAATTTTTTTATTATCCTTTGTTGAAAATCAGGAAGGTAAGTCCAGGAGTGTGCACGTGTCTGCAGTACTTTATGGCAGCAGTTTTGCAACAATGTTATACATTAGCAAGAGCACTAGATGGCAGCACTATTTCCTGTCATGTAGTACTAATGTTATACATTAGCAAGAGCACTAGATGGCAGCACTATTTCCAGTCATGTAGTACTAATGTTATATATTAGCAAGAGCACTAGATGGCAGCACTATTTCCTGTCATGTAGTACTAATGTTATACATTAGCAAGAGCACTAGATGGTAGCACTATTTCCTGTCATGTAGTACTAATGTTATACATTAGCAAGAGCACTAGATGGCAGCACTATTTCCTGTCATGTAGTACTAATGTTATAAATGAGCAAGAGCACTAGATGGTAGCACTATTTCCTGTCATGTAGTACTAATGTTATACATTAGCAAGAGCACTAGAGGGCAGCACTATTTCCTGTCATGTAGTACTAATGTTATACATTAGCAAGAGCACTAGAGGGCAGCACTATTTCCTGTCATGTAGTGCTAATGTTATACATTAGCAAGAGCACTAGATGGCAGCACTATTTCCTGTCATGTAGTACTAATGTTATACATTACCAAGAGCACTAGATGGCAGCACTATTTCCTGTCATGTAGTACTAATGTTATACATTAGCAAGAGCACTGGATGGCAGCACTATTTCCTATCATGTAGTACTAATGTTATACATTAGCAAGAGCACTAGATGGCAGCACTATTTCCCGTCATGTAGTACAAATGTTATACATTAGCAAGAGCACTAGATGGCAGCACTATTTCCCGTCATGTAGTACAAATGTTATACATTAGCAAGAGCACTAGATGGCAGCACTATTTCCAGTCATGTAGTACTAATGTTATTTATTAGCAAGAGCACTAGATGGCAGCACTATTTCCTGTCATGTAGTACTAATGTTATACATTAACAAGAGCACTAGATGGCAGCACTATTTCCTGTCATGTAGTACTAATGTTATACATTAGCAAGAGCACTAGATGGCAGCACTATTTCCTGTCATGTAGTGCTAATGTTATACATTAGCAAGAGCACTAGATGGCAGCACTATTTCCTGTCATGTAGTGCTAATGTTATACATTAGCAAGAGCACTAGATGGCAGCACTATTTCCTGTCATGTAGTACTTATGTTATACATTAGCAAGAGCACTAGATGGCAGCACTATTTCCTGTCATGTAGTACTAATGTTATACATTAGCAAGATCACTAGAGGGCAGCGCTATTTCCTGTCATGTAGTACTAATGTTATACATTAGCAGGAGCACTAGATGGCAGCACTATTTCCTGTCATGTAGTACTAATGTTATACATTAGCAAGAGCACTAGATGGCAGCACTATTTCCTGTCATGTAGTGCTAATGTTATACATAAGCAAGAGCACTAGATGGCAGCACTATTTCCTGTCATGTAGTACTAATGTTATACATTAGCAAGAGCACTAGATGGCAGCACTATTTCCTGTCATGTACTGCTAATGTTATACATTAGCAAGAGCACTAGAGGGCAGCACTATTTCCTGTCATGTAGTACTAATGTTATACATTAGCAAGAGCACTAGATGGCAGAACTATTTCCTGTCATGTAGTACTAATGTTATACATTAGCAAGAGCACTAGATGGCAGCACTATTTCCTGTCATGTAGTACTGTTATACATTAGCAAGAACACTAGATGGCAGCACTATTTCCTGTCATGTAGTACTAATGTTATATATTAGCAAGATCACTAGATGGCAGCACTATTTACTGTTATGTAGTACTAATGTTATACATTAGCAAGAGCACTAGATGGCAGCACTATTTCCTGTCATGTAGTGCTAATGTTATACATTTGCATGAGCACTAGAGGGCAGCACTATTTCCTGTCATGTAGTACTAATGTTATACATTTGCATGAGCACTAGAGGGCAGCACTATTTCCTGTCATGTAGTACTAATGTTATTCTTTGTTATCTCTTTAACAAAGAATAACAAGAAAACAAATGGCGAGATTACGAGTTCTGCGTTAGCCTTAAAAAGCAGCGTTAAGGGGTCCTAACGCTGCTTTTTATCTAACGCTGGTATTATGAGTCAGGCAGGAAAGGGTCTACAGCTCACTTTCTTTCCGCGACTTGAGGCTACCGCAAATCCCCTTAAGTCAATTCCGTATCCTATCTTTTCCATGGGATTTGCCTAACGCTGGTATTATGAGTCTTGGAAGAAATGAGCGGTAGACCCTCTACTGACAAGACTCCAACTGCAAAAAAAAGTCAGTAGTTAAGAGCTTTATGGGCTTACGCCGGAACATAAAACTCTTAACTACAGTGCTACAAAGTACACTAACACCATAAACTACCTATGAAACCCTAAACCGAGGCCCCCCCACATCGCAAACCCTATAATATAAATTTTTAACCCCTAATCTTCCGACCAGACATCGCCGCCACCTACATTATCCTTATGAACCCCTAATCTGCTGCCCCTAACATCGCCGACACCTATATTATATTTATTAACCCCTAATCTGCCCCCCCAACCTCGCCACCACCTACCTACACTTATTAACCCCTAATCTGCCGACCGGACATCGCCGCCACTATAATAAATGTATTAACCCCTAAACCCCCGCACTCCAGCCTCGCAAACACTATAATAAATTGTATTAACCCCTAATCTGCCCTCCCTTACATCGCCGCCACCTACCTACAATTATTAACCCCTAATCTGCCGCCCGCACCGTCGCCGCTACTATAATAAAGTTATGAATCCCTAAACCCCTCTAACCCTAACACCCCCCTAAGTTAAATATAATTTAAATTAAACGAAATAAATTTACTATAATGAAAAAAATATTCCTATTTTAAACTAAATACTTAACTATAAAATAAACCTTAATATAGCTACAATATAACTAATAGTTACATTGTAGCTATTTTAGAATTTATATTTATTTTACAGGCAACTTTGTATTTATTTTAACTAGGTACAATAGCTATTAAATAGTTGTTAACTATTTAATATCTACCTAGTTAAAATAATTACAAAATTACCTGTAAAATAAATCCTAACCTAAGTTACAATTACACCTAACACTAAACTATCAATAAATTAATTAAATAAATTAACTACAATTATCTAAACTAAAATACAATTAAATAAACTAAACTATAGTACAAAAAAACCCACTAAATTACAGAAAATAAAAAAGAATTACAAGAAGTTTAAACTATTTACACCTAATCTAATCCCCCTAATAAAATAACAAAGCCCCCCAAAATAATAAAATACCCTACCCTATCCTAAATTACAAAGTAATCAGCTCTTTTACCAGCCCTTAAAAGGGCTTTTTGCGGGGCATTGCCCCAAAGTAATCAGCTCTTTTACCTGTAAATAAAAATACAATAACCCCCCCCCCAACATTACAACCCACCACCCACATACCCCTACTCTAACCCACCCAAACCCCCCTTAAAAAAAACTAACACTTACCCCCTGAAAATCTCCCTACCTTGAGTCGTCTTCACTCAGCCAAGCCGAATTCTTCATCCAAGCGGGGCAAGAAGAGGTCCTCCATCCGGTAGAAGTCTTCATCCAAGCGGGGCAAGAAGAGGTCCTCCATCCGGTAGAAGTCTTCATCCAAGCGGTGTCTTCTATCTTCATCCAACCGTGGCTCCATCTTGCAGACCTCCGACGCGGAACATCCTGCTGGCCCGACGACTACCCAACGAATGAAGGTTCCTTTAAGGGACGTCATCCAAGATGGCGTCCCTCGAATTCCGATTGGCTGATAGGATTCTATCAGCCAATCGGAATTAAGGTAGGAAAAATCTGATTGGCTGATCCAATCAGCCAATCGGATTGACCTTGCATTCTATTGGCTGTTATAGTTTAGTTTATTTAATTGTATTTTAGTTTAGATAATTGTAGTTAATTTATTTAATTAATTTATTGATAGTGTAGTGTTAGGTGTAATTGTAACTTAGGTTAGGATTTATTTTACAGGTAATTTTGTAATTATTTTAACTAGGTAGCTATTAAATAGTTATTAACTATTTAATAGCTATTGTACCTAGTTAAAATAAATACAAAGTTGCCTGTAAAATAAATATAAATCCTAAAATAGCTACAATGTAACTATTAGTTATATTGTAGCTATATTAGGGTTTATTTTATAGGTAAGTATTTAGTTTTAAATAGGAATATTTTTTTTCATTATTGTAAATTTATTTCGTTTAATTTAAATTATATTTAACTTAGGGGGGTGTTAGGGTTAGACTTAGGTTTAGGGGTTAATAAGTGTAGGTAGGTGGCGGCGAGGTTGGGGGGGGCAGATTAGGGGTTAATAAATATAATGTAGGTGTCGGCGATGTTAGGGACAGCAGATTAGGGGTTCATAGCTATAATGTAGGTTGCGGCGGTGTACGGAGCGGCAGATTAGGGGTTAATAATATAATGTAGGTGTCAGCGATAGCGGGGGCGGCAGATTAGGGGTTAATAAGTGTAAGGTTAGGGGTGTTTAGACTCGGGGTACATGTTAGGGTGTTAGGTGTAGACTTAGAAAGTGTTTCCCCATAGGAAACAATGGGGCTGCGTTAGAAGCTGGGCGCTGCTTTTTTGCAGGTGTTAGGTTTTTTTTCAGCCAGCTCAGCCCCATTAATTCCTATGGGGAAATCGTGCACAAGCACGTTTTTCCAGCTTACCGCTACCGTAGGCAACGCTGGTATTGAGAGTTGAAGGGAAGCTAAATTTGTCTCAACACTCCCTTTTCTGAGGCTAGCGCAGCCATTCAGACAACTCGTAATACCAGCGTTGGCTTAAGGGAGCACTGAAAACAAAAGGCTTGTTAGCACCGCGGGTCTTTACCGACAAAACTCGTAATCTAGGCGAAAGTAAATTTGTCAATAGAATTACATTGGAAATTTCTTTAAAAATGTATTCTTCATCATAATCATGCAAAAAAAAAATTGTGTTTCATGTCCCTTTAAGAAAAAAAATCACAAAATAGGAAACTTTCCCTAGTGGCTACACATAACATACACAGAGCAGTGTTTTACACAGTTACCAGTAAAAATACAAAGGATAAATGTCATCTTAGTGGGTTCTGCATGCCCAGAACGTTGGCCAATGTGTGTTATCAGTCGCTCTGTGGCATTGGCTGTTAATCTTTTATGATTTAGAAAGAGAATACAATTTTAAACAACTCTCTAATTGACTTCTATTATCTAATTTGCTTAATTTTCTTGATATACTTTGCTGAAAAGCATATCTAGATAGGCTCAGTGGCTGCTGATTAGTTGCTGCACATAGATGCCTCGTCTGATTGGCTCACACATGTGAATTGCTATTTCTTCAACAAAGGATATCTAAGGAATGAAGCAAATTACATAATACAAGTAAATTGGAATGTTGTTTAAAATTGCATTCTCTACTTGAATCATGAGATAATTTTTTGGGGATTAGTGTCCCTTTAAACTTGATGAGTCCATTTTGTGGTTTATATTTAGTCAATAACTTGAGGTTAAAGGGACAGTCTACACTAGAATTTTTATAGTTTAAAATAGATAGATAATCCCTTTATTACCCATTCCCCAGTTTTGCATAACATACACTGCTATTATAATACACGTTTAACCTTTCTGATTGCCTTGTATCTAAGCCTCTGCAGACTGCCCCCTTATCTCAGTTTTTTTGTCAGACATGCATTTTAGCAAATTAGCACTGACTCCTAGGTAACTCCACGGGCGTGAGCACAATGTTTTCTATATGACACACATGAACTAACACCTTCTAGTGGTGAAAAACTGTCAAAATGCATTCAGATAAGAGGCGGCCTTCAAGGTCTAAGAAATGAGCATATGAACCTCCAAGGTTTAGCTTTCAACTAAAAAAGAGAACGAAGCAAAATTGGTGATACAAGTAAATTGGAAAGTTGTTTAAAATTACATGCACTATCTGAATCAATACAGTTTATTTTGGACTAGACTGTCCCTTTAAATATAGGGGCTCTCCATGCCATGAATGGGTTACATTTCTGAAATCTGCTCAGATTCAAAATAATACAATTTTTTGGTAACTACATGACAAAGGTTTTAAATAAGTAACTTGTATGCAAAGCTTTTTCACAGTACTGTACTTACAGTAAAGGGACAGTCTAGTCTAAAATAAACTTTCATGATTCAGATAGGGCATATGAGCCTATCTAGGTTTAGCTTTCAACTAAGAATAACAAGAGAACAATGCAAATTTGATGGTAAAAGTAAATTAGAAAGTTTAAAATTTTATGTCCTATCTGAATTATGAAAGTTTAATTTGGACCTTACTATCACTTTAAACATGTTATAGCACTATTACAAGCGGGTAGATTACGAGTTTTGCGATACCGATTTTAACGCTGAAAATGGCAATTTCAGCGTAATGGCCAGGAACGCATATTACGAGTTGTGTCGGTATTGCTATACCGCAAGCATGTTAGCGTGTAACGCAACGTCCATTCCGCACTCAAAAAAATTACATTTTATTGTGGCTTTTTTATTGTGGATTTTCATAGCACCGATATTACATGTTGTGCGGTCCGGCTAAAAAGATAGCATTACAGCCTATACTGACCTGATCTACACCGCCATCAGAGAGCAGTAGTTATGAGTTTTACGCAACAAAAATGTTTCACAAAACTCATAACTAAACTGTTACAAAGTACACTAACACCCATAAACTACCTATTAACCCCTAAACCGCCACCCTCCCGCATTGCAAACACTATTTAAAACGTATTAACCCCTAATCTGCCACCCACCCACATCGCAACTATTAAATAAACCTAATAACCCCTAATCCGCCACCCCCGACTTCGCTGACACTATAATTAAGCTATTAACCCCTTATCCGCCGCTCCCCGACATCGCTGCCACTATAATAAACTTATTAACCCCTAAACCTCCGGCCTCCCACATCGCTGCCACTAAATAAACCTGTTTACCCCAAAACCACCTGCCCCCACATCGCAAAACACTAAATTAAACTATTAACCCCTAAACCTAACACCCCCTAATTTTAAATTAAAAGTTACAATATAACTATCTTAAAATAAATAAAAACTTACCTATGAAATAAAAATAAACCTAACATTAAACTATAAATTAACTTAACATAGCTATTCTAATAAAATAAAAAAATAAACCAATTAAAAAATTAAAAAATTACGGTAACTTACCATACTCTATAGAAATGTGGGAAAGGGAGCTGGGCATAATTATTCTACCACAGGTAGCTACTAACATATTTATTAACACCAAAAAGTCCTCCATCTCAGCATCCATTCTAGAAGCCAATTATAAAATACTACACTGTTGGTATCTAACTCCACGGAAATTACACCGGTTATACTTCAGTACCAATAATAAATGTTGGAGATGTGGCCACGTGGGGAGTGGTATGGGACACATGTGATGGTGGTGCTCACAGCTAAACCACTTCTGGTACGAGATAATAGATGAGGTCGGAAATATATTGCATGTGACCCTGCCGCCTGACCCCCTCATTTGGTTGCTTAATAGGTCCGTTAGGCTCCCTTTTAAATCTCTTCTCCCCTTGTTCCGAATATTTACTAATAGTGTGAAAGTCCTGATTGCTAGATACTGGAAAGTAAGAGATGTTCCCACTTTGGGAATGTGGAGGGCCAAGGTAACCGAGCTACTAGAGTTAGAAGAGTATTCCGTCTATAAGAGAGGTAACACTGATACTTTTATAACAATACAAGCGATATGGGACGAATACCTCAAAACACAGAGATCCAATTAGAATGAATATAAACGCTCAGTGCTCCCTCCTGAAAATAATAAAACTCCATTTTTTTACCATAACACCGAGGCTGGACAATTTGACAATTTCTCAATTTCCCCTTTTCCCTTTTTTCCCCTCACCTAATCTTAACGGTTATATCTAGTTCTCCATCCTTGTATGTACATTGTATCACAAAAATGTTTGGATCTTCGCCTTCCCATAACATCCTTATTATCCTAATACTTAACGCAATGTTTCTGTAAGATGTTGGATGTGTGCTGATTCATTTCAATAAAAAGAATTTAACTAAAAAATTTAAAAATTACAAATTTAAAAAACCTAACACTTCCAAAAAATTTAAAAAATCTAAAATTACAAAAAATAATAAACACTAAATTACGAAAAAATAAAAAATAAAAAACCCTTAGCTTACAAAAAATAATAAATATAACAAATAACAAATATAAAAACAATTACACCTAATCTAATAGCCCTATAAAAATAAAAAAGCCTCCAAAATAAAAACACCCCCTAGCCTACAATAAACTACCAATAGCCCTTAAAAGGGCCTTTTGTAGAGCATTGCCCTAAGTTACACAGCTCTTTTACCTGTAAAAAAATACAAAGTCCCCCCCCCAACAGTAAAACCCACCACCCAACCAACCCCCCAAAATAAAGACCTAACTCTAAAAAAACCTAGAGAAAAGAAAGGAGGTTTTGTAAGGGCGCTAATAGCTAAAGATACTATGTGGATTTATTAAGTGTATATCTGTGATAAGAGTTTAAAGTATCAAAAAATGTGTAAAAAACATACAGTTTATTTATGTGTAAAATACAGTTTATTTGGTTACAATATGATTAAAGAACTTATAGAGACGTCTCTAGTACAAATCAATAAAATTTAAAAACAGACAAAAATACAAAGAAAATAAATCAATAAAAGATAGGTTAAAAAAGCAAGTAGTACTATTTGAGAATATTCGTATGCTACTTATTATGTTGGTCACTCAGAAATATCACATGTAATGTGACTAGGCAGTTTGCCAAACTTTCCGTGAGTATTTTAAAGTTCATAAAATTTCATACATACTTTCATTTGAGATTCGTTTACCAACTGGATAAAAACTTTGAAAAAAGATGGAGCTTAAAGCAGAGCTGTGCATAAAAAATATTTGTATAGAGTTGTATCTTTCTGTCAAAATATACCCGACCTTTGTATTAGTTTCAGAGCAAACTTTCAGGGATAATTATCATGTCCATATATATGAACCAAGAGAGATGTCCCATAAACTTATTTTGCTAATGGTTTGAGATTGCAGTTTGCGACTCCCATACAAATTGTACCTTATCGTATACGTGAGCTATAGCAGGGTATCCTGTGCATCCTGCAGCTCGGTTCCTCCGATAGTGTCCTCGTGTTGCTGGCGTCTGACGTCACATCCAATGTGTGGGGGCCCGCCTTGCGTCCGCCAATCAATGCTTAGCCAGTTTCAGGATACCTTTTTGCATCCGATACAAGGTGTACAATTTTCTTCTTATTTCTGATACTTGCTTGTACCGGTCAGCAGAGGTGTGTTTGAATGAAAGAAAGAAATTTTCCTGCACTTAGTGCTTTTAAGCACGCAGGTTCCGATGATATATAATTTCAATGTCTTTTGTTAACAATCAACCCGGGTTGGTTCATTCGGTTCAAACGATAGTGGAGTCAAGGATACAGTCTTTAGCTTCTACGCGTTTCACTCCCTCTAGGAGCTTTATCAAGATTCTTGATAAAGCTCCTAGAGGGAGTGAAACGCGTAGAAGCTAAAGACTGTATCCTTGACTCCACTATCGTTTGAACCGAATGAACCAACCCGGGTTGATTGCTAACAAAAGACATTGAAATTATATATCATCGGAACCTGCGTGCTTAAAAGCACTAAGTGCAGGAAAATTTCTTTCTTTCATTCAAACACACCTCTGCTGACCGGTACAAGCAAGTATCAGAAATAAGAAGAAAATTGTACACCTTGTATCGGATGCAAAAAGGTATCCTGAAACTGGCTAAGCATTGATTGGCGGACGCAAGGCGGGCCCCCACACATTGGATGTGACGTCAGACGCCAGCAACACGAGGACACTATCGGAGGAACCGAGCTGCAGGATGCACAGGATACCCTGCTATAGCTCACGTATACGATAAGGTACAATTTGTATGGGAGTCGCAAACTGCAATCTCAAACCATTAGCAAAATAAGTTTATGGGACATCTCTCTTGGTTCATATATATGGACATGATAATTATCCCTGAAAGTTTGCTCTGAAACTAATACAAAGGTCGGGTATATTTTGACAGAAAGATACAACTCTATACAAATATTTTTTATGCACAGCTCTGCTTTAAGCTCCATCTTTTTTCAAAGTTTTTATCCAGTTGGTAAACGAATCTCAAATGAAAGTATGTATGAAATTTTATGAACTTTAAAATACTCACGGAAAGTTTGGCAAACTGCCTAGTCACATTACATGTGATATTTCTGAGTGACCAACATAATAAGTAGCATACGAATATTCTCAAATAGTACTACTTGCTTTTTTAACCTATCTTTTATTGATTTATTTTCTTTGTATTTTTGTCTGTTTTTAAATTTTATTGATTTGTACTAGAGACGTCTCTATAAGTTCTTTAATCATATTGTAACCAATAAACTGTATTTTACACATAAATAAACTGTATGTTTTTTACACATTTTTTGATACTTTAAACTC
This sequence comes from Bombina bombina, assembly GCF_027579735.1. Taxonomy (NCBI): domain Eukaryota; kingdom Metazoa; phylum Chordata; class Amphibia; order Anura; family Bombinatoridae; genus Bombina; species Bombina bombina. The sequence goes on from NC_069505.1 coordinate 578,414,426, forward strand.
TTATCACAGATATACACTTAATAAATCCACATAGTATCTTTAGCTATTAGCGCCCTTACAAAACCTCCTTTCTTTTCTCTACACATCACTTTTAGATTGAAGGATCTAAAAACACTGTAAGGAGTTTGATACTTTATTCCACCAGCGCACTATTTACCCACACTTTTGCACTCTAAAAAAACCTAAGCTACCCTAAAGGGGCATTTGTTTCGACATTGCCCTTAAAAGGGCATTCAGCTCTTTTTCATTGCCCTTCAAAGGTCCGTCAGCTCTTTTAAAAAAGTCTAAAACCCTAATCTAAAAAAAAACACCCAAAAAAATGAAAAAAATAACTAACACTAACCCCAGAATATCTACTGAAGTCCGGACATCCATCTCCATCCAGGCAGCGAGTAGTCTTCATCCAGGCGGGGATATCTTCATCCATCCCAGGGGTGTCTTCTATCTTCATCCCGGCGGCGCAGAGCAGAGCCATCCTGGAAGCCAAAGACATCCTGCGCAGAGCCTCCTCTTCATACGGTCACCGCCGTTCACTGAAGTTGAATGCAAGGTAGCCATTTCAAAGTGGCGTACCTTGCATTCCTATTGGGTGATTTGATTCTTCAAATTCAATTCAGCCAATAGAATGAGAGCTTCTGAAATCCTATTGGCTGTTCAACATAGGGGGCCGGCAGTTTAGGGGTTAATAGGTTTCTGAAATCCTGGATGAAGACTTCTCACCACCTGGATGAAGACTTCTCGCCACCTGGAGGAAGACTTCTCGCCGCCTGGATGGAGATGGATGTCCGGACATTAGGAATCGTGAGTAGATATTCTGGGGTTAGTGTAAGGTTTTTTTTTTTCATTTTTTTGGGTGGGTTATTTTTTTTTAGATTAGTACTTTGGGATTTTTTAAAAGAGCTGAATGCTCTTTAAAGGGCAATGCCCATAAAAAATACCCCTTTAGGGGCAATGGGTAGCTTAGGTTTTTTTTAGTTAGGTTTTTTTATTTTGGGGGGTTGGTTGGGTGGTGGGTTTTACTGTTGGGGGGACTTTGGATTTTTTCACAGGTAAAAGAGCTGTTTAACTTAGGGCAATGCCCTACAAAAGGCCCTTTTAAGGGCTATTGGTAGTTTATTGTAGGCTGGGGGGTGTTTTTATTTTGGGGGCTTTTTAATTTTTATAGGGCTATTAGATTAGGTGTAATTGTTTTTATTTTTGATAATTTCGTTTATTATTTTTTGTAAGCTTAGTGTTTTTTATTTTTCGTAATTTAGTGTTTATTATTTTTTGTAATTTTAGATTTTTTTAATTTTTTTCGTAGTGTTAGGTTATTTAAAATTTAGATTTTTTAATTGGTAGTATTTTTAATTTTATTAGAATAGCTATGTTAGATTCATTTATAGTTTAAACTTTATTTCACAGGTAAGTTTTTATTTATTTTAAGATAGTTATATTGTAATTTTAATTTAAAGTTGGGGGGGTGTTAGCTTTAGGGGTTAATAGTTTAATTTAGTGTTTTGCAATGTGGGGGGGGCTGGTGGTTTAGGGGTTAATAGGTTTATTTAGTAGCGGCGATGTGGGGGACCGGAGGTTTAGGGGTTAATAGGTTTATTTAGTGGCGGCAATGTGGGAAGCAGGAGGTTTAGGGGTTAATAACTTTATTATAGTGTCTGCGATGTCGGGGAATGACGGATTAGGGGTTAATAGTTTTATTATAGTGTCGGCGATGTCGGGGAGTGGCAGAATAGGGGTTAATAACTTTATTATAGTGGCGGCGATGTCGGAGAGCGGCGGAATAGGGGTTAATAACTTTTATTAGTGTCGGCGATGTCGGAGCGGCAGATTAGGGGCGTTTAGATTCAGGGTTTATATTAGGGTGTTAGAGGGTTGCGTTACGGAGATTTTTTATTCTGCACCTCAGGTGTTAGGTTTTTTTTCTAACACTCTCTCCCCATTGATGTCGAGCACGTAAAAGCAGCCCTTGGATTTTAACGCCACCATATCGCATGCACAAGGAGGCTTTTCAGTAACTTTTTTGGCGTTAGTTTCGCACCGTCTTTAGCGCAAAACTCGTAATCTAGGCTTCAAAATCATCAATCAAGACTTTGTTCTTTGCAAAATTAAAATGGTTTTAGTGTATTATGTGAGGGATGTAGTATACCCATGATACCCAGTAGGCAGACGTTAGCGCACCCTGCACGTTCGCTCGAGCGCTAAAATATAATAATATACTAACAGTATATATAACTTTCAACTTGTAATATGAGCGCAAAAATAAAAACGTTATTGATTGCCCTTAGAGGGTGTTAACGCACAATAGCGCTAATATTTTTACGCTCCATTTGTAATCTGGCCGTTGTCATGTTTAGCTAACATGGTGTAAAAGGATTTTATTTTACAGGGAAACTTAAGTTGTTGCTTGATCTTCTAACCAATGATCTCTCTCCCAGGTCATGCGCTGCAATGCTACTCATGCGACTACGGGGCCTGCTTATTTCCCTCAAAGATCACATGTGGAGCACTTGAAGTCTGCGCGACATTGACATCTTCATTAACTGGTGAGTTACTTTTATTTGATTTTTAGTTATTTTTTACTTGATGGAGATACTTAGGGGTAGATTTAACAAAGGTTAAGCGGACATGATTCGTTGTAATAAATTAACATACCAGCTGCATGCAAAAACCTTCTGAATACATTAACACTAGGTTTTCAATGGCCAACCCATCCCACCACCTGTTGCATTATTTGGAGGATCCCATCCAGACTTCTTACTGTGGTATAAAAGATTTGCGACTGTGTTAGCATAACTTGCATTGTTTTAAAGTATCTTACCTTATCACCTCTTGTATGGCTTATAAAGAACAGATATGTAGCAGGGTTAGGATTGTGACGTCTGCTGTGTGCACTCCCAGAAACCCACAGAGTCAAATTAATGGATAGGGGGGAAAATAAATAATGAAAATGTGTTGCAAACTATTTTCCTATGCAAAATTAAAGGGACTTTACATTTTTGTGTGCATCAGAAATAATTCACAGCTGTACAAAATATACAAAATAAGAATTGATTACAAGTGGAGCGCTATTGTTAGCGCTAGAAGCGTAAACGCAACCACGAAGTCGCTGTGCTCTTTATGCTCAAATCCATGTTACAAGTGGAGCGCTATCAAAATTACCATGAATTAATTTGTGCAAACTCGCAGTAATTTACACTCCCCATATTTTCTATGGGGAGCATAAAGCGCTAATTAGCGCTTGTATTACAAGTTGAAAGTAAATGCGATCGTGCAAGCGCAATCCCATTTACTGCTCAAACTTTTTACGAGACTTTAAAGGTCACATAAAGAGTTTGTCCAAATTAAACAGTTACACTAAACTACACTATTAACCCCTAAAATGCCATCCCCCCACAGTAGGTTATTGCGCTAGCGGTAAGTCATTTTTGCGAGTCGGGTTAGCGCTTGAGTGATAATTTGTTACTTTCAGCTCATAATACCAGCGCAACCTGACTCGCCAAAATGACTTACCGCTAGCGCTATTGGCTCTCTAGCGCAAGCACTAGTTAGCGCTTTACTTGAAATCTAGCCCTAAATGTTTTAAAGCTATTTAAAACTGTATTTTTGTTAGCAATATGCATTGGGTTTCAGGCATAAGAAACACCTTCATAAACCATCAGCAATGTTAATTTTACTTCCTTTTCTGTGGCCAATTAGGGACAGTTATAAGTGAGCTGTTATGGTTCTGCATTCAACAGAATATACTACAGCAAAGAAGAGTGTAAACACTACAGCAGACAGGCGCAGCAGCACACAGGCGCACCAGCCAACAGGCTCAGCAAAAGACAGGCTCAGCAGTAGCCAACAGGCTCAGCAACAGCAGACAAGCGCGGCTACAGACAGACACAGCAGCAAACAGGCACAATAGCAGACAAGCACAATAGCAGACAGGCACAGCAGCAGACAGGCACAATAGCAGACAAGAACAATAGCAGACTGGAACAGCAGCAGACAGGCACAGCAGCAGACAGGCACAGCAGCAGACAGGCACAGCAGCAGACAGGCACAGCAGCAGACAGGCACAATAGCAGACAAGCACAATAGCAGACAGGCACAGCAGCAGACAGGCACAATAGCAGACAAGCACAATAGCAGACAGGCACAGCAGCAGACAGGCACAATAGCAGACAAGCACAATAGCAGACAGGCACAGCAGCAGACGGGCACAGCAGCAGACAGGCACAATAGCAGACTGGCACAGCAGCAGACAGGCACAGCAGCAGACAGGCACAGCAGCAGACAGGCACAGCAGCAGACAGGCGCAGCAGCAGACAGGCACAGCAGCAGACAGGCGCAGCAGCAGACAGGCACAGCAGCAGACAGGCACAGCAGCAGACAGGCACAGCAGCAAACAGACACAATAGCAGACAAGCACAATAGCAGACAGGCACAGCAGCAGACAGGCACAGCAGCAAACAGACACAATAGCAGACAAGCACAATAGCAGACAGGCACAGCAGCAGACAGGCACAATAGCAGACAGGCACAGCAACAAACAGACACAATAGCAGACAAGCACAATAGCAGACAGGCACAGCAGCAGACAGGCACAATAGCAGACAAGCACAATAGCAGACTGGCACAGCAGCAGACAGGCACAATAGCAGACAGGCACAGCAGCAAACAGACACAATAGCAGACAAGCACAATAGCAGACAGGCACAGCAGCAGACAGGCACAATAGCAGACAAGCACAATAGCAGACTGGCACAGCAGCAGACAGGCGCAGCAGCAGACAGGCGCAGCAGCAGACAGGCACAGCAGCAGACAGGCGCAGCAGCAGACAGACACAGCAGCAGACAGGCGCAGCAGCAGACAGGCACAGCAGCAGACAGGCACAGCAGCAGCAAACAGACACAATAGCAGACAAGCACAGTGGCAGACAGGCACAGCAGCAGACAGGCACAGCAGCAGACAGGCACAATAGCAGAGAGACACAGCAGCAGACAGGCGCAGCAGCAGACAGGCACAGCAGCAGACAGGCACAGCAGCAGACAGGCACAATAGCAGAGAGACACAGCAGCAGACAGGCGCAGCAGCAGACAGGCACAGCAGCAGACAGGCACAATAGCAGACAGACGGGCTCTGCAGAGTAAAGCAGAGGAATTATTAAGAACAAAATATAAGGAAACATTCCTTTTGAAAAGGTGTGTTTCTAACTCCACAGTACATGTGAAAAATATGTATATGCATAGTGGTGAATGCAACTGCTTAGGGAATAGGCAGATCAAGGCATCTAATCAAAGCTTAATATTGTTAGTTTGTTAGAATTGGCATAGGGTTAGACAGAAAAACAAAAGTATTAAAGACAAGCACACTTCTAGTGCATAAAAATATATCCAAACTGTAAAATTGCTTTAAAGATTATTGCTATTTCATCAACACTTATGTTCACTTTCAGATTTCCTAAGTTTCAAGAATAAGGGCTGTTTAAATCCAGTCAACTGTCTGTCAGAAGTTTCAGAGACTTATCTAGGTGTGACTGTGACAACCAAGCCTTCCTGCTGTTTCACTAACCTCTGCAACTCAGCTGTCACCCCTGGAGTGTCCATCATCACTGGTACAGCTGCTGTGGTAGCCCTGTGGCTAGTACATCTCTTTTGAGACTACAGAACAGTTTGAGTTGCTAATGAAAGCACCATGAGAGTATCTCAGCCAATATATTAAATCCATGTTATAGGTCATCTGTTCCTCTTCAGCATGTAAATTAGACATGCGCACAGGCAACTTTTGTTCCAAATATTCCAAATAATTCACCTGTAGCTTTATACCTTTAGTGCATTGAAGAGCCCCGCTAATTGGATCCTCTTCTTCACAGAGTCCCGCCCCTTCTCCTTTAGTACATACCCTTGGCGCCACCGTGCTATTAGCGGGGCCCGGGTTCTGTGAATAAGAGGAGCTGGTTAGCGCAGCTCTTCAGTGCGCTTAAGGTAAGTATTTTAACTATTTAAAGGAAACAAATGAATATGGAGAAATCCGTCATTATTTATTTGTCTTCTTTAAATCTCATGCTGCATTTGTTCGGATCTTTGTGAAAACGAGATGAATATCTGTGTTTTGTTAATGAATATGTATTCATAACAAAACAAATGCACATGTCTACTAAATACTAACCATATACATAAATATATCGTTCCTCCCAGCCTGGTGTCGAGTTACACGTTTTATACAATAGCGTTCTGTAGAAAACTCCCTGTTTCATTCTCACCCAGCACAACCAGGGCTATCTGTGTGCATTCCTAATCAATGTATATGGATATACTTAGATTTGTATTCCCTTCAATGTATAAAAAATAAAGATACAATTAATTACTTGTAACCTGATTATTAGCAACATTGTGTATTTGTTTTTATTTATTACCATAAGAATTGTAAATTTAATGAAATATTAACATGATTATTATATCATTTGTATTTATGTGCAAAACAAGAAAGCTTTTGAATATTTTTAAAAAAAATATGTATGAGTGTACGTGTGTGTGCGTGTGTGTGCGCATGTGTGTGTTTAAAGGGATATTGTACACTAGATTTTTCTTTGCATAAATAAATGTTTTGTAGATGATCCATTTATATAGCCCATCTGGGGGTGTTTTTGTAACAATGTATAGTTTTGCTTATTTTTTTAAGAACATTGTGCTGATTTTTAGATTCCTAACCAAGCCCCACATTACCAGATGTATACACGCGTTTACAGACTCCTGCTGGCTCCTGTTTATATTATCTGTCTTTTTCACACGTCGGGAAGGGGGGAGGTGGGTAGTGTCTGCTCTTTTTGTTTACCCAGCCCCTTTCAGTGGGTGTCCCAGACTACCTCATCAACATTGCTAAACAGAGAGCTTCTAAGTAAGTTTATAAAAGGTTTTATACTGGATGTTTAGATCAGTATCTGTGCATATGCTACTTTATAGTAGTGTCTATAATTACATGCAGTTATATGAAAATTGGTGTATACTGTCCCTTTAACTATGTCATCTTTGGTGACTCACAAACTGTGCATATAAAAAGACTGTGCACAATTTGATAATGGATGTAAGTTGAGAAGTCTTTTAAAACGGCTGTTCTATCTGAATCATGACATTTTTTACTTTAGCGTTCCTTTAACCGTGCAAATTTCATAAAGACTCCTGTTTGGCATCTTGTCTCATGGTCGAGGAAGGCTCGTTTTCTTTTTCATTGTACTTTAACTGTTTTGTTTTTTTTAAGTTTTTTGTGTGCAGGTGTTAGATTGGACCTTTTTTATATAAGGTGTTTCTTTTTCATTTTACATTGTTTGGTATTATTTAGAAATAGTTTTTGGCATGTCAGTAGCCTTCATAGGGGAACTTGTCCTATGGGGTGGAATGTTAGCAATTACAATAGAGGTGCAGTTCTATTGATTATAATGGGGCTGAACTAACAACTTCATGCTAAATCCTTACACATTACACAATTTGTTATGCTGTTCCAACAAGTTTGTTTTCAGTGAGATAATTGTTCCAGGAACACATTTTAGGCTAATATGTTCTATCTTCCTCCTGGTGTCTAATGCATGGTGTGTGTACGTACCTACCCAACTAATGTACATTCAATATATGAATATATATCAAAATTGTTCCAGGAGTAGATAAAAACATAATATTATTTGTGGCAACAAGTGCACTAAATGAGAGTTTTTATTGCACACATGAGCTACGCATCAATTTAAAATAAAGAAGATTGCTTGCATCAAAAGACTGAATAAAGTAAGTGCTGATGTGTAGCTATAAGGAATAAAATTCCAGATGGGGTTGTTAGACCCTCTTCCTTTGGGACACATTTAAGGGACCACCGCAGCATTTAAGGGACCAACGGAAACCACATCAGCACACTGTACGCAGTGAAAGATTGTAGTATTCACCTGTATGCCACAGAAAATTTTAATGATTCCACACACAAATTATTAATCTGTCATTCATATTAAAACCATATTTCTTTGCTTTCAGTAGAAAATTAAACACATGATTATTGTAGAACTTAAGAAATGAAGGCTTGTTTATCTTCCTAATCTGAGTAATTTGGTCTTGAAAGATATCTTGTGCAATAAGTTTTAATTAGTATTTAAAACATATTTTCCTGTTCAGCAATATAACCGCGTTATGAAAACTAATCGCTATTACAGCTATAACACATATTTGTTTAGTACAAGTTTTTATTCAATGTGCAGGGAAGCAGCTACGTCACTGTAATGTTGAAAAATTATACTTTTTAGTCTCCCAAGACTGAAGCAGATTGATTATGCTGATAAACTGAACAAGGACAAACTGAGGACAGACAAAAATAAACAGTTAGATTACGAGTTGTGCGTTAGGCTTAAAAAGCAGCGTTGGCCGGTCCCAACGCTGCTTTTTAATGCCCGCTGGTATTACGAGTCTTGAAGGTACAGGTGTACCGCTCACTTTTTTGGCCAGACTTGGAAATACCGCAAATCCACTTACGTCAATTGCGTATCCTATTTTTTCAATGGGACTTGCATAGCGCCGGTATTATGAGTCTGACAAAAAGTGAGCGGTACACCCTCTCCTGTCAACACTGGTATCGCATTTAAAAGTCAGTAGTTAAGAGTTTTACACTACAATGCCGTAGCATAAAACTCTTAACTAAAGTGCTAAAAAGTACACTAACACCCATAAACTACCTATTAAGCCCTAAACCGAGGCCCTCTCACTTCGCAAACACTATAATAAAATTTTTAACCCCTAATCTGCCGAACTGGACATTGCCGCCACTATAATAAATATATTAACCCTTAAACCGCCGCACTCCCGCCTCGCAAACACTAGTTAAATTTTATTAACCTCTAATCTGCCGTTCCTAACATCTCCACAACCTACCTACATTTAATAACCCCTAATCTGCCGCCCCCAACGTCTCCGCCACTATATCAAAGCTATTAACCCCTAAATCTAAGTCTAACCCTAACACCCCCTAACTTAAATATAATTTAAATAAATCTAAATAAAAATTCCTATCATTAACTAAATTATTCCTATTTAAAACTAAATACTTACCTATAAAATAAACCCTAAGCTAGCTACAATATAACTAATAGTTACATTGTATCTAGCTTAGGGTTTATTTTTATTTTACAGGCAAGTTTGTCTTTATTTTAACTAGGTAGTTATTAAATAGTTAATAACTATTTAATAACTATTGTACCTAGTTAAAATAAATACAAACTTGCCTGTAAAATAAAAATAAACCCCTAAAATAGATACAATGCAACTATTAGTTATATTGTAGCTATCTTAGGGTTTATTTTATAGGTAAGTATTTAGTTTTAAATAGGAATTATTTAAGTAATAATAGTAATTTAATTTAGATTTATTTAAATTATATTTAAGTTAGGGGGTGTTAGGGTAAGGGTTAGACTTAGATTTAGGGGTTAATAACTTTAATATAGTGGTGGCAACGTTGGGGGCGGCAGATTAGGGGTAATAAGTGTAGGTAGGTGGCGGCGACATTGGGGCGGCAGATTAGGGGTTAATAAAAATAATGTAGGTGTTGGCGATGTTGGGGGCAGCAGATTAGGGGTTAATACATATAATGTAGGTAGCGGCGGTGTCCGGAGCAGCAGATTAGGGGTTAATAATATAATGTAGGTGTCAGCGATGTCGGGGGCGGCAGATTAGGGGTTAATAAGTGTAAGATTAGGGGTGTTTAGACTCAGGATTCATGTTAGGGTGTTAGGTGTAGACATAAATGTATTTTCCCCATAGGAATTAATGGGGCTGCGTTAGGAGCTAAACGCTGCTTTTTTGCACGTGTTAGGTTTTTTTTCAGCCGGCTCTCCCCGTTGATTCCTATGGGGAAATCGTGCAAGAGCACGTTTTACCAGCTCACCGCTAACGTAAGCAGCGCTGGTATTGAGGTGAGATGTGGAGCAAAATTTTGCTCTATGATTACTTTTTTGCGGTTAATGCTGGGTTTGTTAAAACCCGTAATACCAGCGCTGTCTGTAAGTGAGCGGTGAGCATAAACTGCTCGTTAGCACCACATAGCCTCTAACGCAAAACTCGTAATCTAGCCGATAGTTAGATGAATGCTGAAGACAGAGCAGATGAACTTCAGATGTGCACACTGTCTCTGTGAGAATATACTTGTGTTTTGTGTTAGGGGTGTAGCTAGACCTCACTGCATGGGACCCAAGACAAAAGAAGGTTTGGTGGGGGGGGGGGGGGCTTTCAACAGCACCCTCCAATAAGCATCAGAAATGACAGAAGCTGATTCTCTTTGACTGTTAAAGGGTCAGTAAAGTCAACAGATGCAGTCAGCTAGCTCCCAGTAGTGCACTGCTGTTCCTTCAATAAAAGATACTAAAAAATGAAGCAAAATTGATAAGTAAATTGTTTTAAAACGTCTGCTCTCTCTGAATCATGAAAGAATATTTTTGGGTTTCATGTCCTTTTAAAATAAAAATTGTTTATATAAACGGTGCTGTATTCTGAAAGATGCTTAGGGTACAGAATACCTTTAGGGGTGCTTAAAGTTTATTTTGTGTAGATGAAAATGTTTTTCTATTTTTTTTTCTCACATCTAAAACAAATAGATGATAACTGACTGCTAAAATGACATAGAATACGCCTTGTAAAGTCCTGTAGCTCCGGGGCAAGGCGTCTGATTTCTCACCATCTGTCTCAGCTTTGCTCCCTGTCAGCATTTTATGACAGCAGTGTCAGAGAGAGCACAGGTTCAGATCATGTAGTACAGTTGACACTTGGGGGGAGGGGGGCAGACCCCTTAAAGGGACAGTAAACACCAAAAATGTTATTGTTTAAAAAGATAGATAATCCCTTTTTTTACCATTCCCCAGTTTTGCATAACCAACACTGTTATAGAAATATACTTTTACCTATGTAGTTACATTGTATCTAAGCTTCTGCTGACGGCCTCCTTATCTAAGATCTTTTGACTGACTTGCATTACAGGCAATTAGTGCTGATTCTTAAATAACTTCACGTGCACGAGCACAATGTTATTTATATGAAACACATGAGCTAATGCCCTCTAGCTGTGAAAAACTGTTAAATGCATTCAGATAAGAGACAGCCTTCAAGGGCTTAGAGATTAGCATATGAGCCTACCTAGGTTTAGCTTTCAACTATGAATACCAAGAGAACAAAGCAAATTTGATGATAAAGTAAATTGGAAAGTTGTTTAGAATTACATGCTCTATCTGAATCATGAAAGTTTATTTTAACTTTACTGTCCCTTTAAGCCATCCCTGTGCTTGGCCAAAGGCACCACCTAGATGATTGCAGATGAGGGGCTCACAGCCTCAGTGCAGAGATAAATCCATTGTCCCCTATGTACAAAAAGGATGTTGAGAAATCTGTGAAGACAAATCACATACAGAGGGAGCGTATGTGTTCTATTTGTCACGGACACCAGGGATCCTCCTGGAGTTGTTCCTATACCAGAGATCAGTGAGCTGGGACACAGAGTTCCCTGCCTGCGCTACTCAGCACAAAGGGTGCTGCCACTCTTGTGAATATAACCACAACACAAGACTCTTTGCAATCACAGTATCACACTAGGAGGCGCCCTCTGTATTGGCGAGATTACGAGTTTTGCGGTAACAGGGGTGCGTTGCTAACGAGCCTTTTTTTTTCACCGCTCCCTTAAGACAACGCTGGTATTACAGGTTTTTTTAAACCTGACGTTAGCCACAAAAAAGTGAGCGTTGAGCAAAATTTAGCTCCACATCTCACCTCAATACCAGCGCTGCTTACGGTAGCGGTAAGATGGAAAAACGTGCTTGTGCATGATTTCCCCATAGGAAACAAGGGCTGAGCCGGCTGAAAAAAAAAAAGCAGCGTTCAGCTCCCAACGCAGCCCCATTGATTCCTATGGGGAAATACATTTTATGTCTGCACCTAACACCCTAACATGAACCCCGAGTCTAAATACCCCTAATCTTACACTTATTAACCCCTAATCTGCCTTCCCCGACATCGCCGACACCTACATTATATTATTAACCCCTAATCTGCCGCTCCGGACACCGCCGCCACCTACATTATACTTATGAACCCCTAATCTGCTGCCCCCAACATCGCCGAACCCTACATTTTATATATTAACCCCTAATCTGCCCCCCAACATCGCCGCAACTATATTAAATGTATTAACCCCTAATCTGCCACCGCCAACATCACCGCCACTATAATAAAGTTATTAACCCCTAAACCTAAGTCTAACCCGATCGGGTTGATTCCCCCCCCCCCTCTGCTGGTGGCCGATTGGCCGCTAGTCTGCAGGGGGCGGCGTTGCACCAGCAGCTCACAAGAGCAATGCTGAATACTGAGTACTAAGAGCGTATTGCTCTCCGCATTCAGCGATGTCTGTCGGACCTGATCCGCACTGTCGGATCAGGTCCGACAGACATTTGATAAATAGGCCTCTATGTCTGGTTTCCCCCATCACCCTTCAGGAGACTATCCTCAGGACAGCCACAGAACAAGCTATTACGCTATTGTCCATTCCCTGGTTTTGTGTATGCAAAGCCTGGGTGCAAAGCCCATAGGGAAAATTACAAACAAAATAATTAATATTGGGACAACGGAAAAAATGCCCACAAAAGTCAGAATGCAGGCTGGCTGTAGCCCATTTAAATTGGGATTTCTGCAATCTTTTGCTGAAACAGCCAAACTCCACAGTTTAACTGATTTTAAATTCATCACATATTGAAATATATTGGAGTAGGAGTATTTACTTTGGCACTGTTTTTCTGTTGAGTTTCCTAACAATCTTTCCTACCTTCTACCCACAAATGTCCAGAATTATATATAGTCGCCTGACATCTTTTTTAGGACAAACTAAAATCCTTGAGAATAATAAATTGCTTCCTCTCTCGCTCTTTGTTTTAAATGTATTATGGCCTACACCCTTACTGACAGTATAAACTCTTGCTACACATACACTTTATACAAAATATAGATATGCAATTTGCCTAGCTCTATGAATGCGGAGATATATACTGAAGACCATGCCTGACCTAATAACGTGCAAGTAGTTCAATGGGTGTAATAACTTTATCATTTGCTATGGTATCTTGGTGCTCAATTACCAATAGAACTGACTACTGAGGACTAGGGATGGGCTAATATTTCTAAAAATTAAACATTTAAAACAAATTTTGATATATTAGATGGAATCGAATTTCGAATGTTTATATAACAGTCTAACATTCTATTTTCGAATTTTCGTTTTTGAATTTTCAATAACATTTGAAAAATTTTGTTCGAACAATAGAATGTTTAGCTATGTATTTTATATCACATTCAGTTTCGAAATGTAATATTCGAATTTGAAATAATATTTCTAGTCTAATACTGTGTTTTATAAATCGAATTCAAATTCAAAATAGTATTTCTAGTCTACAACTATGTTTTATAAATGTAATATTCGAATTTGAATGTTTATAATAAATCGAATATACACATGCGATTTTTGAAAGTGTATATTCGATCTATTATGAACATTCGAATTCGAAAGTGACAATCGAAAACTGTAAATAACATTCGATTATTGAATTTTTAAGAATATTCGTTCTTATCAACATTCGATTATGTAAATTGAATTTCTACACCATACGAATTTGAATATAAACACATTCGCCCATCCCTACTGAGGACTCATATTCACTTGCTATGGGCTGGGCTCTGTTTGAATCGGTAGTGTTCTGCAGGGGTTGAATCAATTAGACACTCCCTGGATTAGCAGTGCAATGAGAAGGTACTGCGTCATTTCTGGGTATACAGTATATGTTCAATAAACAACACGCCTAAGTCCCACTGACTCATAATGTAGTCTGATACCTGATACATCTTCTTAATAAAATTAGAAATAAAATTACTGAAACAGAGTATGGTATTTCAGTTACAACATCATTTGACTGATTTTCAGATCTTATTATATCTTCTTATAAGTTTAATTTACAGTAATATGCCAGATACTGTTGATTCTTTAAGATTGGTTTAGATACATTTCTATTTAAAGGGATATGAAAGCAATTTTTTTGGTTTCATGATTCAGATAAAGCAACAATTTTAAGCAACTTACTAATTGACTCCTATTATCAAATTTCATTCGTTCTCTTGGTATCCTTATTTGAAAAATCAGAGAGTGTAAACTACATTTAGCCACCAATCAGCTAGCGCTACCCTGGTGCTGAATCATAAATGGGCCTGCTCCTAAGCTTATATTCCTGCTTTTCAAATAAAGATAGCAAGAGAACAAAGACAAATTGATAATAGGAGCAAATTAGAAAGTTGCTTAAAATTGCCTGCTCTATCTGAATCATGACAGGAAAAAAATGGGTTTAATATCCCTTTAATCTTTAATGATTTAGATCGAAAACACCATTTTAAACAACATTCTAATTCACTTTCCTTATTTAATTGTGTGTCTTTTATATTAACACATTCTGAGGCATCAGATTCTACTGAGTATGTGCAAGAGATCACAGGATATACGTATATGCATTTTGTGATTGGCTGATGGCTGTCACATGATGCAGTGGGAAGAAAAATTGAATAACTTACGGCTAGATTTAGAGTTTTGTCGGTAACGACCCGCGTATCTAACGCTGGCTTTTTTTCGCCCGCACCTTTTAAATACCGCTGGTATTTATAGTTCACAGAAGGGCTGCGTTAGGCTCCAAAAAGGGAGCGTAGAGGCATATTTACCGCCACTGCAACTCTAAATACCAGCGGTGCTTACGGACGCGGCCAGCTTCAAAAACGTGCTCGTGCACGATTCCCCCATAGAAAACAATGGGGCTGTTTGAGCTGAAAAAAAAACAAACACCTGCAAAAAAGCAGCGTTCAGCTCCTAACGCAGCCCCATTGTTTCCTATGGGGAAACACTTCCTATGTCTGCACCTAACACCCTAACATGTACCCCGAGTCTAAACACCCCTAACCTTACACTTCATCCGATGACAAGCGGCTCCATCTTGAAGACCTCCGGCGCGGATCCATCCTCTTCTTCCGACGTCCTAAGTCCGAATGAAGGTTCCTTTAAATGACGTCATCCAAGATGGCGTCCCTCGAATTCCGATTGGCTGATAGGATTCTATCAACCAATCGGAATTAAGGTAGGACAAATCTGATTGGCTGATGGAATCAGCCAATCAGATTCAAGTTCAATCCGATTGGCTGATCCAATCAGCCAATCAGATTGAGCTTGCATTCTATTGGCTGATCGGAACAGCCAATAGAATGCAAGCTCAATCTGATTGGCTGATTTAATCAGCCAATCAGATTTTCCCTACCTTAATTCCGATTGGCTGATAGAATCCTATCAGCCAATCGGAATTCGAGGGAAGCCATCTTGGATGACGTCATTTAAAGGAACCTTCATTTGTACTTAGGACGTCGGAAGAAGAGGATGGATCCGCGCCGGAGGTCTTCAAGATGGAGCCGCTTGTCATCGGATGAAGATAGAAGATGCCGCTTGGAAGAAGAGGGTTACAGGTCCGGATCTACTCTTCTGCCCGGATAGGATGAAGACTTTGGAGCCTCTTCTGGACCTCTTCAGCCACCGCTTGATAGAAGACTTCAGCCGGATGATGGATCTCCAGCCCCCGCTTGGGCTTGGATGAAGACTTCGGAGCCTGGAGCGATCGGTGATACCTGGCATGGTGAAGTCAAGGTAGGAAGATCTTCAGGGGCTTAGTGTTAGGTTTATTTAAGGGGGGTTTGGGTTAGATTAGGGGTATGTGGGTGGTGGGTTGTAATGTTGGGGGGGGGTATTGTATGTTTTTTTTTACAGGCAAAAGAGCTGAATTCATTGGGGCATGCCCCGCAAAAGGCCCTTTTCAGGGCTGGTAAGGTAAAAGAGCTTTTCTATTTTAATTTTAGAATAGGGTAGGGCTTTTTTTTATTTTGGGGGGCTTTGTTATTTTATTAGGGGGCTTAGAGTAGGTGTAATTAGCTTAAAATTGTTGTAATATTTTTATTATGTTTGTAATAAATTTTTTATTTTTTGTAACTTCACTTTTTTTATTTTTTGTACTTTAGTTAGTTTATTTAATTGTATTTATTTGTAGGTATTTTATTTAATTTATTTATTGATAGTGTAGTGTTAGGTTTAATTGTAGATAATTGTAGGTATTTTATTTAATTAAGTTATTGCTAGTGTAGTGTTAGGTTTAATTGTAACTTAGGTTAGGATTTATTTTACAGGTAATTTTGTACTTATTTTAACTAGGTAACTATTAAATAGTTATTAACTATTTAATAGCTATTGTACCTGGTTAAAATAAATACAAAGTTGCCTGTAAAATAAATATAAACCCTAAAATAGCTACAATGTAATTATAATTTATATTGTAGCTATATTAGGGTTTATTTTACAGGTAAGTATTTAGCTTTAAATAGGAATAATTTATTTAATAAGAGTTAATTTATTTCGTTAGAATAAAATTATATTTAACTTAGGGGGGTGTTAGGGTTAGACTTAGCTTTAGGGGTTAATACATTTATTATAGTAGCGGTGAGGTCCGGTCGGCAGATTAGGGGTTAATACTTGAAGTTAGGTGTCGGCAATGTTAGGGAGGGCAGATTAGGGGTTAAAACTATTTATTATAGGGTTAGTGAGGCCGATTAGGGGTTAATAACTTTATTATAGTAGCGGTGAGGTCCGGTTGGCAGATTAGGGGTTAATAATTGTAGGTAGGTGGCGGTGACGTTGGGGGCGGCAGATTAGGGGTTAATAAATATAATATAGGGGTCGGCGGTGTTAGGGGCAGCAGATTAGGGGTACATAGGGATAACGTAGGTTGCGGCGGTGTGCGGTCGGCAGATTAGGGGTTAAAAAAATTATTAGAGTGGCTGCGATGTGGGGGGGGCCTCGGTTTAGGGGTACATAGGTAGTTTATGGGTGTTAGTGTACTTTAGAGCACAGTAGTTAAGAGCTTTATGAACCGGCGTTAGCCCAGAAAGCTCTTAACTCCTGACTTTTTTCTGCGGCTGGAGTTTTGTCGTTAGATTTCTAATTCTCACTTCAGCCACGACTCTAAATACCGGCGTTAGAAAGATCCCATTGAAAAGATAGGATACGCAAATGGCGTAGGGGGATCTGCGGTATGGAAAAGTTGCGGCTGGAAAGTGAGCGTTAGACCCTTTCCTGACTGACTCTAAATACCAGCGGTAGCCCAAAACCAGCGTTAGGAGCCTCTAACGCTGGTTTTGACGGCTAACGCCAAACTCTAAATCTAGGCATTAGAAATTTGTCAGAAAATAAAATCTACTACTTACTTGAAATTCAAACTAAGTGCTATTGCATTGTCTTTTTATTATGTATTTTTATTATGCTATACTGCTGTATTAAATGGCCCAAGGGGTTGAATTGAAACTTTTAGAACAACTTTTAGTTTTTCAGGCAAAAAAATTACAAGATTTTCATAAATCCACCCTCTATCTCTCTCTCTCTCAGAAAATACATATCATTTTCCCCCTTCCAATACATATTCAGCTGGATAATATATCCTAGTTTCTCTCTTAGTCACTTAAAAATGCATAATCCAGTGTTTTTTGTATTCTCTTAAAGGGATATGTAACCCAACTTTTTTTCTTTCATAATTCAGATAGAGCATGTCATTGTAAACAACTTTCTAATTTACACCTATTTCCACGTTTTCTTTGTTCACTTTGTATCTTTTGTTGAAAATCAGGGACATATGCTTAGGAGCCGGCCCATTTCTGGAGCACTATATCATGGTAATAAATCAAATTTTATAATAGAAGTAAATTGGAAAAAAATAAATAAATTATATTCTCTGTCTGAATCACAAAATAATTTTTGGGGGGTTTCATATCCCTTTAACCTAGACGCAGATTCAGATAAATTAAATAATTACTAATAATAGTACAATTTATTTTGTAAACTGTGTTACAGGGAACGTGCCAAGTAAATGTGCCCAGGAGAAAGTGACTCTGCAGGAACGCTATATTATGACTATTAATAAGAACACTGGCTGGTAAATATTTACATCTTCTTGTATGATAGTTGCTTGACAGGTTATCACTGTTATAGAACAGCTTAATTTACCCTCAAATACACTACATATGCACAGAACACACAATCTCTACACACACACAGTACATACTCCACACACAGAGCAAATAATCTGCACACAATACACAATCTCTACACACACACAGTACATACTCCACACACAGAGCAAATAATCTGCACACAATACACAATCTCTACACACACACAGTACATACTCCACACACAGAGCAAATAATCTGCACACAATACACAATCTCTACACACACACAGTACATACTCCACACACAGAGCAAATAATCTGCACACAATACACAATCTCTACACACACACTCCACACACAGAGCAAAAAAACTGCACACAACACACAATCTTTACACACACACTCTTCATACTCCACACAAAGAACACAAAAACTGCAAATAACGCACAATCTCTTTACATGCACACACTCCCCACACAGAGCAAAAATACTGCACACAACACACAATCTCTACACACACACTCTACAAACTCCACACACAGAGCACAAAAACAGAACACTACACACAATCTCTACACACACTCTACATACTCCACACACAGAGCACAAAAACAGAACACTACACAGAGCAAATAATCTGCACACAATACACAATCTCTACACACACACTCCACATACAGAGCAAAAAAACTGCACACAACACACAATCTTTACACACACACTCTTCATACTCCACACAAAGAACACAAAAACTGCAAATAACACACAATCTCTCTACATGCACACACTCCCCACACAGAGCAAAAAAAATGCACACAACACACAATCTCTGCACACGCACTCTACATACTCCACACAGAGAGCACAAAAACTGCACACTACAAACAATCTCTACACACACTCTACATACTCCCCACACAGAGCAAAAAAAAACTGCACACAACACACAATCTCTACACACACTCTACATACTCCACACACAGAGCACAATAACTGCACACTACACACAATCTCTACACACACTCTACATACTCCACACACAGAGCACAAAAACGGCACACTACACACAATCTCTACACACACACTCTACATACTCTACACACAGAGCACAAAAACAGCACACTACACACAATCTCTACACACACTCTCTACATACTCCACACAGAGAGCACAAAAACTGCACACTACACACAATCTCTACACACACACTCTACATACTCCACACACAGAGCACAATAACTGCACACTACACACAATCTCTACACACACTCTACATACTCCACACACAGAGCACAAAAACTGCACACTACACACAATCTCTACACACACACACACCACATACTCCAAACACAGAGCACAAGAACTGCACACAACACACAATCTCTACACACACACACACTCCACATACAGAGCACAAAAACTGCACACAACACACGATCTCTACACAAACACAGAGCACAAAAAATACACACAACACACAATCTCTACACACACACTACATACTCCCCACACAGAGCACAAAAACTGCACACAACACACAATCTCTACACACATACTCTACATACTCCACACACAAAGCACAAAAACTGCAAACTACACACAATCTCTATACACACATACTCTACATACTCCCCACAGAGCACAAAAACTGCACACAGCACACAATCTCTACACACACTCTACATACTTCACACACTGAGCACATAAACTGCACATAACACACAATCTCTACACACACACACACACACACTCTGCATACTCCACACACAGAGCACAAAAACTGCACACAACACACAGGGGTCAATTTATCAAGCTCCGTACAATGCTTGATGCCCGTGGTTCCCGTGAGCCCTCAGGCTCGCCGGAAACAGAAGTTATGTAGCAACGGTCTAAAGAGCTCTGAGGCTGCGGACATAAATAAACCTGATCGAATACGATAGGGTTGATTGACACCCCCTGCTAGCAGCCGATTGGCCGCGAATCTACAGGGGGTGGCATTGCACCAGTAGTTCACAAGAACTGCTGGTGCAATGATAAATGCGTATCATGTCCGTCCACCAGGGCCGGCTCATCCATGGGACCAAGTGGGTCCAATGGACCCAGGCGGCACTTGACGGGGGGCGGCACTTCTGTGATATCCAGACCACTCCCATACTCTGTATCCTCTTGTTGAGGAAGCATTCGCAGCATGTTACAGCGGCAGTGGCATGACAGCGGATCTCGATTGATCAGTGACCACATCATCATACTGCATCTGCCGTCTGCCAGGCCAGCTGCACATAGTGATAGGGTCTGTCAGTAGTGAGACAACTAGCACAATGTGGGCTGTGTGGTTACTGTGAGCAGGGTTGAGTGCCCCCTGGAAAAATAGTCCCTCACTAACTGAAGAAGAAATATCTTTGATGCTACTTTCCTCCCGAGTCCCGCCCCCTCCCCACAGCAAAGTTCCAGCACAGGCTGCTAACAGACTCACAGCATCTCCTATGTGCCCCTATCCTGTGAACTCTTGTAGATCACAAACAAACAAGCCCAGCACTATCTACAAATAGGTGCACGCTCCAAAGGTCCTGCCAAGAAACCTTAAATAAAAGTAAAAAATCCAAGCAGCACCACCAAAGAAGCAATTCAATCTTTCTTTATTGGGACATCATATAATCAATGACCTTAATCATGTGGTAATCAGATACCACATGATTAAGGTCAGATAGACCAAAACGTCGTGTTTTTTGATTATATGATGTCCCAATAAAGAGAGATTGAATTGCTTCTTTGGTGGTGCTGCTCCTGCTTGGATTTTTTACTCTTGTAGATACTATGTAACGCTGTCTTCGGTGCGATATCTGTCTCCCTGTCCTCAACTTTTTTGCAGGGCCAAGTCAGCAGTTCGTGGGCTGCCAGGATATTACTTCTTTCAGTAATGAGGAAAGCTTTGAGCAATTGGGGCAAGAGCAGTTCCACTACTCACACTGGCCCCCTTGGCCACACCAGCTTTTTGTGATTACGGCACCATGTGCACATGGGCATGGGCACCCAAGAGCCTCAACCTGGTCCAGGAGCTGAACCCACAGGGGCCGACATGTCTTAATGGTCTGGTGTGGAGAGCGGAGCTGCGGTAGAAGTGCGGGACTTTTGTGTCACATGATCATGGAGGGCCCACCAGCTGAATAGTGCCACACAGATCCTATACTGTATATTTGTGTTCCCTCAGTCATACAGACCCCATTTTGTTCCCTCAGTCTCACAGTCAGACCCTACACATCTGTGAATTGCCCCCTCAGTCTCACAAATCCTATGTTGTACCCTACACTGAACTTTAGGGATCCTACACTTTGTGTCCCCTCAGTCACACAGACCCCCATATTGCCCCCTTTGACTCGCAAACCCTATAGTGTCACGCCAGTCACACAGACCCTACACTGTGTATTGTCCCTTCAGTTATACAGACCCTACACTGCACTGTCACCTCAGCCACTGAAACCCCCACATTGTGGTGTCCCCTCAATCATACAGATCCTACAATTTGTATATGTGTCCCCTCAGTAACACAATCCCCCTATTGCCCCCCTGGCCTCACAAACCCTATATTGTCCCCTTAGTTTGATAGACCCCTACATTGTGTATTGACCCCTCGGTTATACAGACCCAACACTGCACTGCCGTACCAGGGGGAGTACATGGGGCTGTGGGCCAATGACTGATGGAAAAGGAATTTTACAATAGTTAAGGTTATGACTGGTAAAAATACTTCCTGGTATTCTGGTGGGAAAGAGCCTGATGGGATTAGTGACATTTCTCCTGGGGTCAGTATTGGTCAGATCTGGCTAATGGAAGGGGTGATAATTTATAACACTTTGTTTCATCACAAGCTATAAAACACTGTTTATTATGATAATGTGAGATTATGCAGATGGATTTCATTGGCTGCACAATTGAGGAGAGTTTTTTAAGCACTACCAACAGTTTAATTGCAAACAGCTAACCTAAGATTGAAATAATAAAACTTTTCAGGATTATATTTGTAATTTTACTTGGGGGCGGAGTTTTGGGGGGGGGGGGGGGGGGGGGGGGCGGGGGGCATCATTTCATTCTTGGACCCAGGCAGCACAATGTCTTGAGCCGGCCCTGCCGTCCGCACAATAATAAACCCCATAATCTCTACACACAGTACATAGTCCACACATAGAGGAAAAAAACTGCCCACAACACACAATCTCTACACACACACACTTTTTATACTCAACATACAGAGCACAAAAACTGCACACAACACAAAATCTTTACACACACACACTCTACATACTCCACAAACAGAGCACAAAAACTGCACACAACACACGATCTCTACATACACATAGAGCACACAAACTGCACACAACACACAATCTCTACACACACACTCCCCATACTCCACATACAGAGCACAAAAACTGCACACTGCACACAACACACGATCTCTACACACACATAGAGCACACAAACAGCACACAACACACAATCTCTACACAAACACAGAGCACAAAAACTACACACAACACACAATCTCTACACACACATTACATACTCCACACACAGAGCAAAAAAACTGCATGCAACACACAAACTCTACACACACACTCCACATACTCCACACACAGAGCAAAAAAACTGCACCAAAACACACAATCTCTACACACACACAAACACACACTCCACATACTCCACACACAGAGCACACAAACTGCACACTACACATAAAAACAACACATAAACACTACATCACACCCTTTCAAATATAATACAAAACAATGCATACAAACTACACAAATGAAAACAAACAATCCACACACATTACCCACACATGTAGTACACACCATATAAACACTACATACATTACACAAATGCTACACTACACACAGACCTATTGCAAAGATTTTTTTATACACTAAAAACTAGGAAATTCAGCATGAAAATTAAACACACAAAGATACACACATAAACTTTGTGATTAAAGGAATATCAATGTTAATATTTTATTTTCCAAACAATGTTTCAATATTAAATGTTAGATCTACTTTACTTGTAAGTTTTAGTGTTTCCACTCGCCCAATAGAAGTTGGAGAAAATTCCATGGAATGCAAAACCCTGACACTTCTACATGCTGTGACATGATTGGTAGAAATATGGTGGAGCTTAATTATATCTAATTGGCCAAAACAAATGATGTAAGATAACAAAAGGCTTTTCCTGCACCTGAAAAACAATGTACAGTTAGCCCTCAGTTTACACAACGGGAGTTGTAAATTGAAACCCAGTTTATAATGTAAGTCAATGGGAAGTGAGGGAGTTAGGTTCCAGGCCCCTCTAAAAATTGATATAAGTAACACCTAATACATTATTTTTAAAGCTTTGAAATAAAGACTTTAAATGCTAAACAGCATTATAAACCTAATTAAATAATCACACAACAGACTGTATAATCAAACTAAGTTTAATGAACAAAAACATTTTTTTACTTGCATTTTTATGCAAACAGTTCTCTGCATTGTTAGCATGTTAGATAATATTGGGTCTGCACCTATTCTATGCATTTCAGTCTGGACTGATTAATAGGCAGTTAGGCACCCTCACCTCAAGCAGCTGGACAGGAAGATTATAGGGAAGTGACTGCTAGATCTTGTTGCTTTGAAAGCTGCTCGATAGCTAAGGTCTGTTCTGTGTACACAGATTAATTTCAGTCTGCTAAGCTTGCATAACTTTGCTGCAACACAAGCGGACAGCTCCACCTACTGGCTATTTGAATTAGTGCACTGCTTTTCAATGCTTTTCAATAGCAGTCACATGACTGAAAAAAAGGTTGTTATTCTGAAACTGTGCAAATTGGCCACCTGGGCCACCTGTATATATTTTAACAAAATACTAGGGATTTGCATTCAGATGCTTTGTTAGTTTTCGAATGTAGTGAGTCATTCCTTAAAAGGAAATTGTATTTAAAGGGATATGAAACTTAAAAAAAATATTTTGTGATTCAGACAGAGCAAACCATTTTAGAAAAGTTTCCAATTTACGTCAGTTATCAAATTTGCTTTGTTCCAATGATATTCTGTGTTGAAGAGAAACCTAGGTAGGCATCTCTCTTGCTCTTGCAAATGGATAACATTCTTGTAAAACCGCTGCCATATAGTGCTCTAGATATGGGCTGGCTAAGTGTACGTCCCTGCTTTTCAACACATATACCAAGAGAATGAAGAAAAATTGATAATAGATGTAAATTAGAAAGTTGTTTAAAATCAAACATGTTCTGAGTCATGATAGAAAAAAACTGGGCTTCATATCCCTTTAAGCTAACAGCAGCAGAAAAAAAGTTTATTGCATTTAAAGCTGTTGCACAAAACATTTTAAAAATGGCTGGGATCTCTCTTCCACCATCCAATGGGAAGTTGATTTTATCTGATGATTACAGAAAAGCTATGCAAACAAGATGCCTTACTGCAGTATTGACATTTTCTGTATAGGTGGCAGTTTCTACAGGAAAAGCAGTTATTTCAAAATATAAAATTAAGGCAAAGCAGTTTTTTGTAATCAATTTAATACACTGCAGCATGTAAAAGGAATAAATTAAGAACTTGTTAAAGGGACACTCAAGTCAAAATTAAACTGTAATAATTCAGATAGAGCAACAATTTTAAAAAAACTTTCAAATTTACTTACATTAACAAAATGTGCACAGTCTTTATATATTTACACTTTTGGAGTCACCAGCTCCTACTGAGCATGTGCGAGAAATCACAGCATATACTTACATGCATTTGTGATTGGCCGATGGCTGTCACATGATATAGGGGGAGTGGAAATAGACAGAACTTTGAATTGTGTCAGAAAAAAAACATACTCATTTGAAGTTCAGACTAAGGGATATTGCATTGTCTTTTTACCATGCATTTGTTGTTTATGCAAATCTACTATACATACTGGTCCTTTAAATGGGAGACTATTTTACAGTACTCTGTCCCTTTAAGTAACTTACTCAAAAGGATTCACACACTAAATACCATAGACACAATCATTCAGTCATACCAAAGCATGAAAGGTTTACTGTAAACCAAAAAAATAATAATACACATATTAATTATTATTATTAAAAAAACAATAATATTTCATCACAGTGTACACCCTTGGGGGTTTTATGCACAGGGAATCCTGTGTTTGTGCAGGATGATGAGTAATACTTGTTCTGGATGTTGCCGTGTTATTAAGCACTATATTTTACAAAATCTAGAAACGCCCTTAAAGGGATACGAAAACCAGAAATGTTCTTCTTTTGTGATTGAGACAAAGCATAAAAAATTTAAAAAGATTCCAATTTATTTCTATTATTAAATTTGCTTTGTTCCCATCCAATTCTTAATAAAACTATTAGTTATCACTCACAAGCTAACACTGCGCTAGATCAACTGCGCTAAAGCTGTTAGGAATACTTAAAATTCCTATGTTCTTTACATAGAAGAAAACTTCATTTTTATTTTTAAAACATAATTTATGTAAGAACTTACCTGATAAATTAATTTCTTTCATATTGGCAAGAGTCCATGAGCTAGTGACGTATGGGATATACATTCCTACCAGGAGGGGCAAAGTTTCCCAAACCTCAAAATGCCTATAAATACACCCCTCACCACACCCACAATTCAGTTTAACGAATAGCCAAGAAGTGGGGTGATAAGAAAGGAGCGAAAGCATCAACAAGGAATTGGAATAATTGTGTTTTATACAAAAAAATCATAACAACCATAAAAAGGGTGGGCCTCATGGACTCTTGCGAATATGAAAGAAATGAATTTATCAGGTAAGTTTTTACATAAATTATGTTTTCTTTCATGTAAATTGGCAAGAGTCCATGAACTAGGGACGTATGGGATAGCAAATACCCAAGATGTGGAACTCCACGCAAGAGTCACTAGAGAGGGAGGGATAAAAATAAAGACAGCCAATTCCGCTGAAAAATTAATCCACAACTCAAATCAAAAAAACTGAAATTATAAGCAGAAGAATCAAACTGAAACAGCTGCCTGAAGTACTATTCTACCAAAAACTGCTTCTGAAGAAGAGAAAACATCAAAATGGTAGAATTTAGTAAAAGTATGCAAAGAAGACCAAGTCGTTGCTTTGCAAATCTGATCAACAGAAGCTTCATTCTTAAAAGCCCAGGAAGTAGAAACTGACCTAGTAGAATGAGCCGTAATCCTCTGAGACGGGGATTAACCCGACTCCAAATAAGCATGATGAAACAAAAGCTTTAACCAAGATGCCAAAGAAATGGCAGAAGCCTTCTGACCTTTCCTTAAACCAGAAAAGATAACAAATAGACTAGAAGTCTTTCTGAAATCTTAGTAGCTTTAACATAATATTTCAAAGCTCTTACCACATCCAAAGAATGTAAGGAACTTTCCAAAGAAGTCTTAGGATTAGGACACAAGGAAGGGACAATAATTCCTCTACTAATGTTGTTAGAATTCACAACTTTAGGTAAAAATTAAAATGAAGACAGCAAAACCGCCTTATCCTGATGAAAAATCAGAAAAGGAGACTCACAAGAAAGAGCAGATAATTCAGAAACTCTTCTAGCAGAAGAGATGGCCAAAAGGAACAATACTTTCCATGAAAGTAATTTAATGTCCAAAGAATGCATAGGCTCAAACAGAAGAGCCTGTAAAGCCCTCAGAACCAAATTAATACTCCAAGGAGGAGAAATTGGCTTAATGACAGGCTTGATATGAACCAAAGCCTGAACAAAACAATGAATATCAGGAAGATTAGCAATTTTTCTGTGAAACAGCACAGAAAGAGCAGAGATTTGTCCTTTCAAGGAACTTGCAGACAAAACCTTATCCAAACCATCCTGAAGAAACTGTAAAATCCTAGGAATTCTAAAAGAATGCCAAGAGAATTTATGAGAAGAGCATCATGAGATGTAAGTCTTCCAAACTCGATAATAAATCTTTCTAGACATAGATTTACGAGCCTGCAACATAGTAATAATCACTGAGTCAGAGAAACCTCTATGACTAAGCGTTTAATTTCCATACCATCAAATTTAATAATTTTAGTTCCTGACGGAAAAAACGAACCTTAAGATATAAGGTCTGGCCTTAATGGAAGTGACCAAGGTTGGCAACTGGACATCCGAACAAGAACCATATACGAAAACCTAAGCGGCCATGCTGGAGTACCAGCAGCACAAACGATTGCTCCATGATGATTTTGAAAATCACTCTTAAAAGAAGAACCAGAGGCGGAAAAATATAGGCAGGTTGATAACTCCAAGGAAGTGTCAATGCATACACTGCTTCCGCCTGAGGATCCCCGGACCTGAATAGGTACCTGGGAAGTTTCTTGTTTAGATGAGATGCCATCAGATCTATTTCTGGAAGCCCCCATATCTGAACAATTCGAAAAAACACATCTGGGTGAAGAGACCATTCTCCCGGATGTAAAGCTTGATTAACAGAGATAATCCGCTTCCCAATTGTCTATACCTGGGATATAGACCGCAGAAACTAGACAGGAGCTGGATTTAGCCAAAGCAAGTATCCGAGATACTTCTTTCACAGCCTAAGGACCGAGAGTCCCACCCTGATGATTGACATACGCCACAGTTGTGACATTGTCTGTCTGAAAACCAATAAACGTCTCTCTCTTCAAAAAGAAGCCGAAACTGAAGAACTCTGAGAAACGCACAGAGTTCCAAAATATTGAATGGTAATCTCGCCTCTTGAGATTTCCAAACCCCTTGTGCTGACAGAGATCCCCAGACAGCCTCCCAACCTAAAAGACTTGCATCTGTTGTGATCATGGTCCAGGTTGGATGAACCGAAGAGACCTGTAGAACTATACGATGGTGATCTAACCACCAAGTCAAAGATAGTTGAATATTGGGATTCAAAGATATTAAAAGTGATATCCTAGAATAATCCCTGCACCATTAATTCAGCATAAAAAACTGGAAAGGTTTCATATGAAAATGAGCAAAGGGAATCGAATCCAATGCTGCAGCCATGAGACCTAAAACTTCCATGCATATAGCTACTGAAGGAAATAATAGAGACTGAAGGTTCCGACAAACTGAACCCAATATAATTGTCTCTTGTCTGTTAGAAACAAAGACATTGACACAATCTATCTGGAAACCTAAAAAAGGTGACCCTTGTCTGAGGAATCAAGGAGCTTTTGATAAAAAGATCCTCCAACCATGTCTTTGAAGAAACAACAAAAGTTGAATCGTATGAGATTCTGCAGAATGAAAAGACTGAGCAAGTACGACGAGATCGTCCAAATAAGGAAACACTGAGAACCTTGAAAAGATTCTTAGAGCTGTCGCTAGCCCAGAAGGAAAAGCAACAAATTGGTAATGCTTGTCTAAAAAAGAGAATCTCAGAAAATGAAAATAATCTGAATGAATACAGAATATGAAGATATGCATCTATTGAATCTATTGTAAACAAATAATGCCCTTGCTGACCAAAAGGCCGAATAGACCATATAAACACCATTCCCTTGCTGACCAAAAGGCCGAATAGACCATATAAACACCATTCTGAAAGATGGTACTCTTATATGACAGTTTTGAACAAAACCCCAAACCCCGTTCCTGAAATGGAACTGGTAAGAATACCCCAGATAACTCCAGGTCTGAGCAGCGCCTTGAGACCCCAACGGGTGACCAAACGCGCTTCACAAGTACCCAAAACATACAGGTCTGAAACACACTTCAGGAAAGTGTGAGCCTTTACTGGAATAGCTGGAATATGCTAGAGAGAAAAAGACTTCTCACAGGCGGTTTAACTCTGAATCCTATTCTGTACCCCAATCTAAGAAGTTTGGACCGAATTGAACCAAACAAGTTTAAAAAAATCTTAACCTGCCCCTTACCAGCTAAGCTGGAATAAGAGCCGCACCTATATGCAAATTTGGGGGCTGACTTTGATCTTTTAAATGGCTTGAATTCATTCCATGTTAAAGAAAGCTTCCAATTATAAACATGTTACTTGGAGAAGAATTAGGATTCCATTCCTTATTAAGAACAAAAACTAATATAAGCTTAAGATTTACTCTTAAAACTTAATCTTGAAGCAAAAAAACTCCCTTCCCCAGAGTAACAGTTGAAAGAATTGAATCCAATTGTGAACCAAATAATTGATTACCTTGGAAAAAAAGAAATATGGATTTTAGAAATCAAATTAGCATTCCAAGATTTAAGTCACAAAGTTCTTCTAGCTAAAATAGCTAAAGACATAGAATTAACCTCAATTGTGAAAATATCAAAAAAATTACGACACAAATGAAATTATTAGCATGTTGATCAACTTAACAATGCTAAACAAATCATAATCCGATATTTGTTGCACTAAAGTATCCAACCAGAAAGTTGAAGCAGTTGCAACATCAGCCAAATAAATTGCAGGCCTAAGAAAAGGACCTAAAAATAAAATAATTTTCCATAGATAAGATACAAGTTTCCCATCTGAAGGAACTTTAAAAAATAAATACAATTTTCTATAGGAATAGTAGTATGTTTAGCAAGAGTAGAGATAGCCCCATTAACTTTGGGGATCTTTCCCCAAAACTCTAAACTAATTGCTGGCAAAGGATACAAATTAAAAACCTTAAAGAACGAAAAAAAGAAGTCCCAGGCCTATTCCATTCCCTAGTATCAGGAACTGGAAAAAAAACCTCTGAAGAAACCACAGGAGGTTAATAAGCAGAATTTAAATGTTAGCTAGTCTTAAAATCAAAAGAACTAGTCTCCTCAATATCCAATATAATCAACACCTTTTCAACAAAGAACGAATGTACTCTATTTAAAAGTAAAAAAGTAGATTTGTTAGTGTCAATATCTGATGAAGTATATTCTGATTGAGAAAAAACATCATCAGAGAAGGATAATTCAGTATGTTATCGGTCATTTGAAAATTCATCAACTAAATGAGAAGTTTAAAAAAGACCTATAAATTTTATTAGAAGGCGGGATGGCAGACAAAGCCTTTAGGATAAAATCAGAAAAATATTCTTATAAATTCCTAGGTATATCTTGTA
Source organism: Bombina bombina (assembly GCF_027579735.1). Classification (NCBI taxonomy): domain Eukaryota; kingdom Metazoa; phylum Chordata; class Amphibia; order Anura; family Bombinatoridae; genus Bombina; species Bombina bombina. The sequence continues at coordinate 578,444,550 of NC_069505.1, forward strand.
CATTAGATGTAAAAAGAATAGCAATAGATAATGCATTAATACTAATGGATTCTGCATGTAAAAGCTTATCATGATAAATTATTACAAACCATAGCTAAAGATAAAAATTCATAACAGAAAAATAAATGAACTTAGCTTTGGTAGGACTGATAACAGTCATCAGGAATCCAACAGTATTTTCTGATACAGGAACAGTTTTTGAGATATCTTGCAAATGTAAGAGAAAAAACAACATATAAAGCAAAATATCAATTTCCTTAAATGACAGTTTCAGAAATGGGAAAAAAATGCAAACAAAATAAGCCTCTGAAAACCAGAAGCAGAATGAAAATAAAGACTTAAATAATATCAGAAATCTGGCGCCAAGTATGACGCCCACAACTGACAAGGTATTTTTTGGCGCCAAGAACGTCTGTAACAGACACGAGCGTCATAGATGACGCAACAATGTGAAAATTCTTGGCGCCAACTAAGACGCCGGAAATGACGAAAATATGTCAACAAACGTAATTCTCGCGCCAAAAAAGTGATGCAATAAATTATAGCATTTTGCACACCCGCGAGCCTAACAGCCCGCAATTTAGAAAGAAAGTCAATTGAAAAATTTCAGGTAAGAAACATTTTTTTTTTTTTTTTTTTTTAAGCATTTCCCAAAAAATGAAACTGACAGTTTGTAAGAAGGAAATATACTGATTAACCTGAATCATGGCAAATATAAGTATAAAACATATATTTAGAACTTTACATATAAAGTGCCAAACCATAGCTGAGAGTGTCATAAAATAAAAGGAAATATACTTACCAAAAGACACTCATCTACATAAAGTAGATAGCCAAACCAGTACTGAAACGAGAATCAGTAGAGGTAATGGTATATAAGAGTATATCGTCGATCTGAAAAGGGAAGTAGGAGAAGAATCTCTACGACCGATAACAGAGAACCTATGAAATAGATCCCCGATAGGATGACCATAGCATTCAATAGGCAATACTCCCTTCACATCCCTCTGTCATTCACTGCACTCTGAGAGGAAACCGGGCTTCAGCCTGCTGCGAAGCGCATATCAACGTAGAAATCTAGCACAAACTTACTTCACCACCTCCATAGGAGGCAAAGTTTGTAAAACTGAATTGGGGGTGTGGTGGGGGGTGTATTTATAGGCATTTTGAGGTTTGGGAAACTTTGCCCCTCCTGGTAGGAATGTATATCCCATACGTCACTAGCTCATGGACTCTTGCCAATTACATGAAAGAAATATATTTTTCTATATATGTCTGATTATTTTTTTGTAAAATATACTGTATATATATATATATATATATATATATATATATATATATATATATATATCTTATATCTATATGAATATATACAGGCATAGATATATATACATATATATATATATATAGAGAGAGAGAGAGAGAGAGAGAGAGAGAGAGAGAGAGAGAGAGAGAGAGAGAGAGAGAGAGATTGAATATACAGATATATATATATATAGAAATATTTATTAAAAAATAAAAGAATACTTTTTTCTAAGCAAAGAACATAGGAATTTACAGCATTTCTAGTCAAAACACATGACAACATATTAAAATTGATTAAAAATGATATTGCTTGTTTCAAAGTATTTGACTGTGAAGGGAGCAACAGTGTGTGTGTATATATATATATCAAATTTAATAACGGAGGGGACGCAATTGCTATGAGCTTTTTTAGAAACAGGGAGTACTCAACCAGTTGGCTTCTAGGCTAATACTGGTATGGTCTAGAGTATATCAAATATCTGGTGCAGACCCTTATATAAAATAGAAGAGTTTATGTAGAGAGAGTAAATCCTGGAAACAAAAGAAAGACCAGGATAAAAGACAGGGAATTCAGCACTCTTTTACAAAATTTAAACTAAAGCTCAAAAGGAACTATCAGATGTGTCGACCAAAAATGCTAGTGTAGCTGCAAAGGAGAGAACTTTCTGGCACTAACGGTATAATTTACAAATGTATATACAAAATGGTAAAAAATGCCAAAAGACCCAAAAGGTATATATGATCACTTTATAAAGATGTTGAATAGCATAAAAAATACAACATACTTACAAACCTGACCGGTCAGGGGATAGTGTCTATACATGAACAGAAATCATAAACATGATATGTAATTGTTTACACAGGCCTGGAAAGCCTTATGTGTTAACTGCAGAATTAGAATGGGGAACAATAATTAGACTACTACACCCTACTGCTAGCGGCACCTTAGTATGTAAGGCTAAATGCCGGGCAGATTTATAACTGGGATCTAAGTAGTTACAGTTAGTGTGCCCCAACACATATGCAGATGGATTGATACTATTAGAAGTCTAAACATTAATTGTACATATACATGTTACATAAAAGATATATTACTGGGGGACAAAAAGTCAAGCTACTACACCCTACTGCGTACGGCACCTTATAAATTTAAGGCTAAATGCCGGGCAGGTATTTAGATGGGATCTAAGTAGGTTGCTGTAATGTGCCCCAAAATATGTACAAATATCTTATTACTATGCAAGCAAACAGCATAAAACAATATACAGCCGGCTCTGCTGGATAATCACATAGAAGCAGCTACTCATGCTGTCGGGTATAAGTGTCCCTTAGGTAAAGTTATGCAAGCTGGAAAGTTAGCCATGAAGCAGATAAAGGCATTTATGCAAAGCACAGGGTTTAGCCTCAGCGTAGCGTGATATTAGTAAGCCTCAAGCATATGTTAGCAGTAGCATTTTCCTTAGAGAACTTTAGCGTATACCCTCTCATCAGGGTAGCATCATCCAAGTCAGTCAAACAAATGCCTATTAATCAGGCAGTGAAAAGGCAGTATACGACCTGTTTCCTTCGTATTTTCTTGTGACTGGTTTTTAAAAGATGAGCCTCATTGAATATTAGGGAACTCCGTTCTAGAGATCCATCAGGCGTGTTCGCTTGCAGCGTGTCTGTTCCGTGTATTCAACACCAATCCTACTGCTAACATATGCTTGAGGCTCACTAATATCACGCTACGCTGAGGCTAAACCCTGTGCTTTGCATAAATGCCTTTATCTGCTTCATGGCTAACTTTCCAGCTTGCATAACTTTACCTAAGGGACACTTATACCCGACAGCATGAGTAGCTGCTTCTATGTGATTATCCAGCAGAGCCGGCTGTATATTGTTTTATGCTGTTTGCTTGCATAGTAATAAGATATTTGTACATATTTTGGGGCACATTACAGCAACCTACTTAGATCCCATCTAAATACCTGCCCGGCATTTAGCCTTAAATTTATAAGGTGCCGTACGCAGTAGGGTGTAGTAGCTTGACTTTTTGTCCCCCAGTAATATATCTTTTATGTAACATGTATATGTACAATTAATGTTTAGACTTCTAATAGTATCAATCCATCTGCATATGTGTTGGGGCACACTAACTGTAACTACTTAGATCCCAGTTATAAATCTGCCCGGCATTTAGCCTTACATACTAAGGTGCCGCTAGCAGTAGGGTGTAGTAGTCTAATTATTGTTCCCCATTCTAATTCTGCAGTTAACACATAAGGCTTTCCAGGCCTGTGTAAACAATTACATATCATGTTTATGATTTCTGTTCATGTATAGACACTATCCCCTGACCGGTCAGGTTTGTAAGTATGTTGTATTTTTTATGCTATTCAACATCTTTATAAAGTGATCATATATACCTTTTGGGTCTTTTGGCATTTTTTACCATTTTGTATATACATTTGTAAATTATACCGTTAGTGCCAGAAAGTTCTCTCCTTTGCAGCTACACTAGCATTTTTGGTCGATACATCTGATAGTTCCTTTTGAGCTTTAGTTTAAATTTTGTAAAAGAGTGCTGAATTCCCTGTCTTTTATCCTGGTCTTTCTTTTGTTTCCAGGATTTACTCTCTCTACATAAACTCTTCTATATATATATATATATATATATATATATATATATATATGTGTGTGTTCATGTACATATTTAGACATATAAACACACACACATATATTGTATATGTGTGTATATATGTATATATATATATATACAGTATCTCACAAAAGTGAGTACACCCTCACATTTTTGTAAATACTTTATTATATTTTTTCATGTGACAGCACTGAAGAAATGACACTTTGCTACAATGTAAAGTAGTGAGTGTAAAGCCTGTATAACAGTGTAAATTTGCTGTCCCCTCAAAATAACTCAACACACAGCCATTAATGTCTAAACTATTGGCAACAAATGTGAGTACACCCCTAAGTGGAAATTGGGCCCAAAGTCTCAATATTTTGTGTGGCCACCATTATTTTCCAGCACTGCCATAACCCTCTTGGGTATGGAGTTCACCAGAGCTTCACATGTTGCCACTGGAGTCCTCTTCCACTCCTCCATGATGACATCACAGAGCTGGTGGGTGTTAGAGACCTTGCACTCCCCCACCTTCCGTTTGAGGATACCCCACAGATGCTCAATAGGGTTTAGGTGTGGAGACATGCTTGGCCAGTCCATCACCTTTACCCTCAGCTTCTTTTGCAAGGCAGTGGTCATCTTGGAAGTGTGTTTGGGGTCGTTATCATGTTGGAATACTGCCCTGCGGCCCAGTCTCCGAAGGGAGGGGATCATGCTCTGCCTCAGTATGTCCCAGTACATGTTGGCATTCATTGTTCCCTCAATGAACTGTAGCTCCCCAGTGCCAGCAGCACTCATGCAGGCCCAGACCATGACACTCCCACCACCATGCTTGACTGTAGGCAAGACACACTTGTCTTTGTACTCCTCACCTGGTTGCCGCCATACACGCTTGACACCATCTGAACCAAATAAGTTTATCTTGGTCTCATCGGACCACAGGACATGGTTCCAGTAATCCATTTCCATAGTCTGCTTGTCTTCATCAAACTGTTTGCAGGCTTTCTTCTACATCATCTATAGAAGAGGCTTCCTTCTGGGATGACAACCATGCAGACCAATTTGATGCAGTGTGCGGCGTATATGTTCTGAGCACTGACAGGCTGACCCCCCCCACCCCTTCAACCTCTGCAGCAATGCTTGCAGCACTCATACGTCTATTTCCCAAAGACAACCTCTGGATATGATGCTGAGCATGTGCACTCAACTTCTTTGGTCAACCATGGCGAGGCCTGTTCTGAGTGGAACCTGTCCTGTGAAACCGCTGTATGGTTTTGCCCACCGTGCTGCAGCTCAGTTTCATGGTCTTGGCAATCTTCTTATAGCCTAGGCCATCATTATGTAGAGCAACATTTTTTTTTCAGATCCTCAGAGAGTTCTTTGCCATGAGGTGCCATGTTGAACTTCCAGTAACCAGTATGAGTGTGAGAGCGATAACACCAAATTTAACACACCTGCTCCCCATTCACACCTGAGACCTTGTAACACTAACGAGTCACATGACACCGGGGAGGGAAAATGGCTAATTGGGCCCAATTTGAACATTTCCACTTAGGTGTGTACTTACTTTTGTTGCCAAAGGTTTAGACATTAATGGCTGTGTGTTGAGTTATTTTGGGGGAACAGCAAATTTACACTGTTATACATCACAATCATCCAAGGATAAACACAGCACTCACCGTTTTTTTTTGAAGAATAAAAAATCACTTTAATTAGATCATATCTAAAATAGCATATCCCCAAATGTTTCTGTACCGATCAGGCACCTTTGTCAATGGGACACCAGCGTGTTAAGAGCGGTATGGATTGTGTATATCGCCGGCCTCTATTTAAATCCCCTTGCGTCAACACTTCCACTCGACTGGGCCAATGGTATGTCTCAAAGTAACGACACACCTCCGCCTCCATAACTTCAAATCTACATGGCTAATTAGCATAGCCAATCAATGCGTATCACGTGTTTGTTACGTCACTTGTAAACAAACCCGTTCAGAGATATACACATACAGCTTAGGTGATCGTGTTAACGCTGACTACACCTAGTAAATACCCATATATTAAAACAATAATTGTTAGCAAAAAATTCTCAACATTTGTCTAAAACCTATTTATATATTTAAAATTTAAGACTGTCAATACAGGATTGTATTATTCGTATCTGCTTCATGCCTTTTAAAATATGGTAAAAATCTTTGGCGTTGTTAAGTGGCAAGTCCATAGGGCAACACTTCACTCTCAAGGGCAATATAAATGAAACCTAGATCATCCATAAATCATGGCATCATTAAGATCACAGAAAGACACTAAAGTCCAGCAGTGACGTGCGGTGAGGTCAGAGGCTGGTGAGGAACTGTCTATGATACGCCCAAGAAACACATATATAAACCCAACAGAGGCAGCTTAAATTTATTATTAAATTGGCAGGTTGCAGGTCCAATTTACTGCTATTATTAATTTTGCTTTATTCTCTTGGTATCCTTTGTTGAAATATATGCAGCATTGCACTACTGGGAGATAACTGAACACCTTAAATGAGCCAATAATAAGAGGTATATATAAGTGCAGCCACCAATCAGCAGCTGCTCCCAGTAGTATATTGCTTCTCCTGAGCCTACCTAGGTATGCTTTTCAACCAAAAGAAAAAAGCAAATTTGATAAAAATTGTTTATTATTGTATGTTCTATCTAAAGCATGAAAGAAAAAAATTGTGTTTAATGCTCCTTAAAAATTTAAAAAAATAAATAAACATCTTTCTTACTGCAGCTATTCTCCAGTAGTCAAACTCCATGTGTGTGTGTTTGACTGTATGTGCGTGTGTGTTTGTGTATCTGTGGGTGTGTGACTATATTTGTGTGTGTGTTTGTGTGTGTGTGACTTTGTATCTGTTTGTGTATCTATGTGTGTGTGTGACTATATGTGTGTGTGTTTGTGTATCTATGTGTGTGTGTGTGTGTCTGTATCTAGGCAGCACTAACCTTTTAAAGACAAGTGAAGTCCGTCCTCCAGCTGAGCGGCTTCGGTCCTTCCTGTGTGTGTTCAAAATTTTGGATCCCTCAGCAGCACTGCAAGTGTTGTGTGTCTTCCTGGCCAGTTCTTCCCGCTACTCTGATTGTCTTCCTTCAGGGCAGGACTGGGAATAAAAAGCATAAATTTGAAGACCAGACCCATATCCAGTCAAGTCTGTAGAATGATTTTGTTATATATATATATATATATATATATATATATATATATATATATATACACACACTCACACAGACAGGGAGACAAACACATAGACAGGGTGAGACACACAGAGGCAGGGTGACACACACAGGGAGAGACACACAGTGGTAGGGAGACAAACACATACGCCAAGATTACGAGTTTTGCGTTATGAGCTGTGTGGTGCTAACAAGCAGTTTTTTCTCACCGCTCACTTTCCTGCAGCGCTGGTATTACGGGTTTTTACAAACCCGCCGTTTAAAGGCAAGAAGTGAGCGTAGAACAAAATTGAGCTCCATACCGCACTCCAATACTAGCGCTGCTTAAGTCAGCTGTGAGCTGGTTGTACGTGCTCGTGCACGATTTCCCCATAGACATCAATGGGGAGAGCCGGCTGAGAAAAAGTCTAACACCTGCCAAAAAGCAGCATAAAACTCAGTAACACAGCCCCATTGATTCCTATGGGGAAACACATTTTATGTTTACACCTAACACCCTAACATGAACCCCAAGTCTAAACACCCCTAATCTTACACTTATTAACCCCTAATCTGCCGCTCCCCAACATCGCCGACACCTACATTATACTTATTAACCCCTAATCTCCCGCCCCCAATGTCGCCGCAACCTACCTACACTTATTAACTCCTAATCTGCCACCCCCAATGTCGCAGTCAATATTCTAAATTTATTAACCCCTAAACCTGAATCTAACCCTAACACCCCCAAACAAATATAATTTAAATAAATCTAAATAAAATTACTATCATTACCTAAATTATTCCTATTTAAAACTAGATTCTTACCTATAATATAAACCCTAAGCTAGATACAATATAACTAATAGTTACATTGTAGCTAGCTTAGGGTTTATTTTTATTTTACAGGCAAGTTTGTATTTATTTTAACTAGGTAGAATAGTTACTAAATAGTTATTAACTATTTACTAACTACCTAGCTAAAATAAATACAAATTTACCTGTAAAATAAAACCTAACCTAAGTTACACTAACACCTAACACTACACTACAATTAAATAAATTACCTAAATTAAATACAATTAAATAAATTAAATACAATTAGCAAAATTTAAAAAAAACAACACAAAATTACAGAAAATAAAAAACAAATTACAAACTATTTAAACTAGTTACACCTAATCTAAGAGCCCTATCAAAATAAAAAAGCCCCCCCAAAATAAAAAAAAACCCTAGCCTAAACTAAACTATCAATAGCCCTTAAAAGGGCCTTTTGTGGGGCATTGCCCCAAAGAAATCAGCTCTTTTACCTGTAAAAAAAAACACACAACCCCCCCAACAGTAAAACCCACCACCCACACAACCAACCCCCCGATTAGCTGATAGAATTCTATCAGCCAATCGGAATTAAGGTTGAAAAAATTCTATTGGCTGATGCAATTTGCCAATAGGATTGAAGTTCAATCCTGTTGGCTGATCCAATCAGCCAATAGGATTGATCTCACATTCTATTGGCTGTTGGAAGTCGTCGTTGGAAGAGGATGCTCCACGCCGGATGTCTTGAAGATGGAGCCGCTCCACGTCGGAAGGATGAAGATAGAAGATGCCGTCTGGGTGAAGTCTTCTGCCCGTCTAGAGGACCACTTCTGCCGGCTCCCTTGAGGACATGTTGCCGCTTGGATGAAGACTTCTCCCGGTAAGTGGATCTTCGGGGGTTAGTGTTAGGATTTTTTAAGGGTGTATTGGGTGGGTTTTATTTTGAGGTTAGGGCTTTGGGCAGCAATAGAGCTAAATGCCCTTTTAAGGGCAATGCCCATCCAAATGCCCTTTTCAGGATAATGGGGAGTTTTACTGTTGGGGGGTTGTGTGTATTTTTTTTTACAGGTAAAAGAGCTGATTTCTTGGGGGCAATACCCCGCAAAAGGCCCTTTTAAGGTTAGGCTAGGTTTTTTTTTATTTTGGGTGGGCTTTTTTTATTTTGATAGGGCTATTAGATTAGGTGTAATTAGTTTAAATATCTTGTAATTTGTTTTTTATTTTCTGTAATTTAGTGGGGTTTTTTGTAATTTAGGTAATTTTATTTAATTTATTTAATTGTATTTAATTTAGGTAATTTATTTAATTATAGTGTAGTGTTAGGTGTTAGGTTTTATTTTACAGGTAAATTTGTATTTATTTTAGCTAGGTAGTTATTAAATAGTTAATAACTATTTAGTAACTATTCTACCTAGTTAAAATAAATACAAACTTGCCTGTAAAATAAAAATAAACCCTAAGCTAGCTACAATGTAACTATTAGTTATATTGTAGCTAGCTTAGGGTTTATTTTATAGGTAAGTATTTAGTTTTAAATAGGAATAATTTAGTTAAAGGGACATGACACCCACATTTTTTCTTTTATGATTTAGAAAGAGAATGCAATTTTAAACATCTTTCTAATTTACTTATATTATCTAATTTGTTTTATTCTCTTGATATTCTTTGCTGAAAAGCATATCTAGATATGCATTGCTCAGTAGCTGCTGATTGGTTGCTGCACATAGAGGCCTCGTGTGATTGGCTTACCATGTGCATTGCTTTTTCTTCAACTAAGAATATCTAAAAAATGAAGCAAAATAAATAATGGAAGTAAATTGTAATGTTGTTTAAATTTCTATTCTCTATCTGAATTATGAAAGAAAGATTTTGGGTTTAGTGGCCCTTTAATGATAGTAATTTTATTTAGATTTATTTAAATTATATTTAAGTTAGTGGGTGTTAGGGTTAGACTTAGGTTTAGGGGTTAATAAATTTAGAATAGTGGCGGCGACTTTGGGGGCGGCAGATTAGGGGTTTATAAATGTAGGTAGGTTGCGGCGACATTGGAGGAGGGAGATTATGGGTTAATAAATATAATGTAGGTGTCGGCGATGTTGGGGGCAGCAGATTAGGGGTTAATAAGTATAATGTAGGTGGCAGCGATGTCCGGAGCGGCAGATTAGGGGTTAATAAATATAATGTAGGTGTCGACGATGTCGGGGCGGCAGATTAGGGGTTAATAAGTGTAAGATTAGGGGTGTTTAGACTCGGGGTTCATGTTAGGGTGTTAGGTGTAAACAAAAAAATGTGTTTCCCCATAGGAATCAATAGGGCTGCGTTACTGAGTTTTACGCTGCTTTTTGGCAGGTGTTAGACTTTTTCTCAGCCGGCTCTCCCCATTGATGCCTATGGGGAAATCATGCACGAGCACGTATAACCCGCTCACCGCTCACTTAAGCAGCGCTGGTATTGGAGTGCAGTGTGGAGCGCAATTTTGCTCTACGCTCACTTCTTGCCTATTAACTCCGGGTTGATAAAAACCTGTAATACCAGCGCTGTAGGAAAGTGAGCGGTGACAATAAACTGCAAGTTAGCACCGCACCCCCGTTACCGCAAAACTCGTAATCTAGGCGTAAGTTAGTGACTCTACTAGCTATCATGTATATTATTAGAACCAGGCTTCTAAAACTGTATAAATTACCATCACTTTAAGTATTTGGAGTGTTTTGAGAAAAGTTCCCCACCTATTAGTAGGCGAGAAAAAACTGTTAGATCTTTAGTGCGAAAAAGTTTACAGAATTAATGCTGGGAATAGAGAGACAATTTCATATAAACCCACGGAACACCAATGTTCAGCCCATTTTACCATAAAAGAAATACGCTTTGCATTTTGTATTTAAGTACAAATTTTTGTGTGTTTTTTGCACATTCAGTGTACTTAAATTATGATTTACGCTGCGCATATTTAATATGATTTATTCCTGTGTAATTTACATACAAATTTTACGTTTTTGGTCAAATACAATTTTTGGTGAACAATTTTATTACAATTTTTGATGCACCTTAACAATACAATTTTTCCCTGCATATTTATGTGTGAATGGTTCAATAATTTGTTTTCTATGATGTTTAAAATACAATTTTTATTGTGCACTTTTCATATTAAAATGCAGTACACACTGGGGGGCGGAGCCAACATTGGAAGCAACCAGACGTGTTCTCAAGGGGCTCTCTACTATTAGCACTAATATCGGGATTAATTATATACTTTAAGACCCAACATACATCTGAAACTTCCCAAATATCATATAAGAACACTTAAGGAGCAGAAGAATCCGTCTGGTACCAGAGCTAGGGGTCTGGGCACGTTAGTGAAGCCATGCAGTAAGGGCCGCAATCTCACGGATGAAACATCCTTCTCATCAGCGTAACACATTAACAAAGGCCTTGACCACTACAGGATACATCTCTCCTCTGATAAACCGGGTTACGAAACAGTCTGCTAGACCCTGCACACTCAGTACTGAAATGGCTGTGAACCAGGAGGAAGCCTCTCAAGCTATTCTTGCTTGTTTAAAGAAGTTTGAGCTTAGAATGGACAGTGCATTTGACCATCTGTTGCATACAGTGAGAGCTATTGTGGCGCAGCATCATTTTTCGGAGCCGGTTGTGGAAACCATCACTACACCATCGGCTAGCAGTTTACACCCACCCGTACCCTGTGATCAGTCCGCCTTAGCAGTCAAGTTTGCTCCTCACTAACCATGTGTTGGGGAGGATTCCTTCTGTCTACGTGTGGACGCCGATCGAGGCGATGCAGCCGAGACCTCGATGCTGGAGGTGGTGGAAGATCAGAGGATGGTCGGTCACGATGACTGTTTACTCCATGCAGCTGTGCAGGGTAATGATATATGTTCCCTTTACAACTCTGTGAAAATCATGAGTGCTCAGGATGACGACCCAACGTTTGCAGCAGGCAGTGATCATGGAAGGCCATATACCATTTTGCAGCAATACCCCAAATGTTTTGATCTGAGTGAGGAGATGCGCAGACTTGGGAGAGTGGACTTTCAGGACACATTTGTAGGCAGGTTGTCCCTGACGATGGTCAAGTTTGTGGTGATTGCTCCTTGTCAAGGGAGATACATAGCCGTTGGCATTGGGTGACTGTTGTATTTATAAGTAAAACAATCTTACAAACTTTCCCTCATTTTTTACTTCAACTAGCCATATTTGTTTTTCACGAGACATACTCAGGACCCCTTGACACTCCATATAACTTTTTGACATACGAAGTTGTTTGGTATCATAACATTGTTTATTTACTCTAATCACCTTAAGGACCTTGAGACAACAATGCGGTCATCATAATAGTCATATTCTAATGAATATACATGTACCAACCATTAGGCCCTAACTTACATCCCCTCCTATTCTCAACGTTAATAAGAGACTTAAATTTAGAGAACCCCACTAAGCTTCCCTAATATCTCAGTATTGTTTATTCCCTATAGTTCTACATAGCCCAGAAGCCCAAACATAAATAAGTAAGCAGCCCAGTAAGTCATATCATATAACATATATAACATATATATATTACAAGTGTTTACCTTTCTTAATGTTATGTGTCTTGATGTTGGTATCTGCCATATAGCTTATTTCTCCTGCTTTCCTTCATACAACACATTGTGTAGGGATAATTATGCTATTAGCAGGTTTTCCAGTATTTGTATATTAATGTCCATTTCAACAGTTAGTTTGCGATATTAACTCTCTCCTATGTGGATAGCACTGCTTTACAAAATTATTTTCTACGTTCCCTCCCCCTCCCCTCCCCCTCCACAATTTGAGTGGCTCTTGCCCACTGTAATCCCTCTTCTTTCCGGTTCTGCACGACCTACTTGAGGTCATTCTAAAAGATAACCCCCCCACATCACCGCAGATATTCACACTTTATCTTTGTTAGTGGTGTGGAGATCAGACTAGATTTCAATTGCCAAAATATAAAATTAAGTTTCATTTCAGCCCGCCCAAGCTCTCTCCTGACACCTCTCTAGATACAACACAGGTTACCACTTGTAATGACGGACCTTTTTGTATTTTTGTATTTTTATGGTCATGCTTATCTCTGTGAGCCCTTAAATTCATAACTCAGCTTGATACCTAGAACTGTAACCTCTAGACTAGCTACATAGGTAAAATGTATGTCACGATCCCAGGTGTTGTACTCTGTTATTCCTATGAATGGGCAAATGTTGTACTATATATTCCTTTTGAAACTTCAATAAAAAAAATTAATTAAAAATAAATAAATTATTTTCTACTTTTTTATTGTCCTATAACCCCATCCTGTCAGCAAATCTCCTATACTCATGGGACTGGATAGCTACTGGTTCTTAGTGTCAGTTTTGCTTGTAAGGGATGTCCAACAGGCTTTATTTCATTCAGCAACCCAGCTATTTGTTATTGCCTCACACGGGACATTCATACGCCTAGAAGCCCTATACTTTCCTTTTTTCCTAATACAATGGACCATACATACTAGATATGATCACTCACCCTTCATAAGCTGTTATCATCCTGACCTGTTTGTAGCCCTTTCCTTTTAAAAACATTATTAGTCAGGCATGTGAATATGGCCCATAGTTAATAATAGCTATCTTCAATGCGGTTCCTATCAAACTTAGAGTTGTGAGTTATAATGCAAAAAAGGATCATATGCTCTCCATATGTGGACACCTTCATATACCATGAATCCCTGTGGATCTCAACAACAAAGACACTTAGACTCTGCATAACAATTATCATATTGGGTGAAGGTTCCATTTATATTCACAGTATTATAAACCTCTTCTTACTATGTATGAATCCTCCAGTATGCTGTGCAAAGTCTTCCTTTATTATATATTCTGCAGAGTTAGACACATATTTCAGTTCTTTACTTCTACACATAGCATAGACAGAAGTTGCTCTTATTTGTTTTATATTCAAAAGCTCAGAGGTCCAAAAGTGTCCACTAGTCTGACATACTATCTGGCTCCGTACCCCCTATTTTCCCCCTTTAGAGAGGCTCTCGCACGCTGAATTTCCCTTCCCCAAAAATTATGAAGCCCCTTGTCCCAATTTTTCTCGAATAAGATAACCTAATGTAAATTTTCTAATGCAAGGTGAGGATCATCTCTATTCTCCATGTGATATAAAATAAAACTTAAAATGAGGTTCCAGAATTCTATGTCTTAGATGACCTCCTGTAGTTCAAATCAGTTATGGTTTTTCCTTCCTGTACATCCATAAGGAACGAGTAATGTAGTACCACGGCACATGATGCAGTTACCCCCTTTTATGTTACTGTGTATTGACTGTCATTGTACATGAGGATAATTGCATAATAACTTACACAAAGCAGACATGCCTACCATACTTGTATGTGGATGTTATTTCTTCTGTTGACACGTCGTTTGATATGTATATGCATGTTATTAACCTATTGTAATTATCCTAAGGACATACTTTTTGTTTGTTATTCCTCAAAACCTCAATAAAAATATATTTAAATTAAATGCAGTACAAGCCCCTTAGCGAGACACCCCGTTTTCAGGGTAAAAAGTGACTTTAGATCATTCCACCAGGGAAATAGAAGTACTGGCAGCATTCTTTATTTAATCTCACCAGCCCAGCTAGCTTCAGAAAATCAGTCCCAATGTGCCTTCCACAGGTGTTAACCCTGTAAGGGACTTGAAACTAAAACAAATTCTTTCATGATTCAGATATAGAATGACATTTATAAAAAAAAAAGTTTCCAATTTACTTCTTTTGTTTTGTTCTCTTGCAATTCTTTGTTGAAGCGATCTCTAGATAGGTAGCATGCACGTGTCTTGACCACTACATTGCATAAATAATAGTGCTGCCATCTAGTGCTCTTTCTAATGTATTACATTGTTGCAAGCCATAAAGTACTGCAGACAAGTGCACACTCCTGAGCTTACATTCCTGCTCCTGAGCATACAGGGAAAAAAATTGAAAAGGTCTACACTATCGTTGCCTAGCATGTCCGCCAAAAGCCGTCTCGCAGACACTCTGGTCACACGGTAGCGTTAGAATCAAAGCGTCACAATAGTGGGCCTGACCTGATGCGTTTCGCAGGGCTCCTCACGGCTTCCTCAGACCTTTTGCAGACCTTTTCATTCACTAGTGTACCCCTAGAATATCTGGCATAACTTGGGACTGTATTTTCCTTAGCCGGGTGAACGGTTGAATTGGAGACCAGACCAGCACTGGAAGGGAGCAGCTGTTTTGCCGAGAGGGACACCTGTGAATCGTTGTAATCATACCTCACATGTTTGAGGGTTAATCTTGTGAGTGCAATCTTATTGTAATAAATATATTGTTGTTTTATTATAATACTACACTTAGATGATGTTTTTACTGCGCTCTATGTGTTCTAATCTTTAGATCCGGAGTTGTGTGAATCTTTGGACACTACATCAGTTCCCTTTTGAGGAGCTGCAGACGCGGTCACAAGTGTATAGACCCGCGAACACAGAAACAGAAAGCAAGGGAAAAGAACTTTGAAAACCCTCTAAGATAAGACTTTTGAGATTTTCTGTGGGGTCTTCTGTGGGGTCATTATCAATTGAACGTTTGGATTATGTGTTATAGTCTTACAAGTATTTATAATTTTTATTAATCTTATATTATGTATTATTAAGAATTTAAGTAACTATTTGTTTTATTATATTCTGTACCTTTTTATATAGTTTGTTCTTAACAAGTGCCTGTGAGAGTATAACCCCCCCCCCTTTTTTCTCAGCCATATAGAAGAGGAAGTAGCGCTCTATTTTTTTAATGGCATATTGCTTACATTTTTATTGTTGGTGTGTGAAGGTGGAATGTTGTCTTGAGGAAAATATTTATAGATTTTTATGATTGAGGAGAGTGCTGAATTTCCTTTCTGGTTACAGGGTTAAAGCTACAGCTGTATTCCACACAGTCATTGGTTACACACTCTAGTAAGCCATTTATAACCATTCCTAATTGGCTTCAGCAGAAAGAGCAACCTAAGTTACAATATGGCGGCGCCCACTGCTTTTGGGAAATTAGCTTTACCTTTATATT
The DNA here is from genome assembly GCF_027579735.1 of Bombina bombina. Taxonomy (NCBI): domain Eukaryota; kingdom Metazoa; phylum Chordata; class Amphibia; order Anura; family Bombinatoridae; genus Bombina; species Bombina bombina. The sequence continues at coordinate 578,460,573 of NC_069505.1, forward strand.
TTACATTTTTTAACAACTAATATAATTTTTAAAATACATGTACAAATTATTTGCAGGGTAATCTTTACTCTGACTACCCCATTCAAGCAATGATTTATTTACGGCCAGTTAACAAGTAGAGCACTATTTAAAGCTCCCGCTTGAGTGTTAATTGCGCTAGAAGTACGTTTTTTTGGGCTTGTCGTGTTGCACTTGTTTTATGAGTTGAAAGTAAACTGTTTTCACTCTCACGCTAACACAACTAGCCCAAAAAGACGAACTTAGAATATTGCGTGCGTGTTCACGTATTACCCCATAGAAGTCAATGGAGAAGAAAAGTGGGAAAAACTAACACCTAACTCTCGCGCAAACCCGGTCGTATATTCTCAGGGCACATTTATAGATCTTAAACTATTATACTGTTTTTCATTCGGTGAGGTCTCAAATTGGAAACTACTTGTGTAAGGGCAAATTGAAAGTTTGTAATAGGAAATTTGTACTAAAAGTTTCAATGTTTACTCATAAGCAAACAACCAAATAAGAAAACAGTCCTGTTATAACTTCCTTTTGCTTCAACATAAACAGAAACCTTGTGAAAACAAAAAGGAGTTAAGTTTCTATTCCTGATATAGATTAAAAAACGTAGGGCAAAAAAATAGAAACGAAAGTAAAGGTCAGAACAAAAGAAGAAACAAAACTGTCAGAGAGTATCACAAAAAACTGTTAGATCTTTAGTGCAAAAACGTTTACAGAATTAACGCTGGGAATAGAGAGACAATTTCATATAAACCCATAGGACACCCATGTTCAGTCCATTTTACCATAAAAGAAATACGCTTTGCATTTTGTATTTAAGTACAGATTTCGGTGTGTTTTTTGCACATCAAGTGTACTTAAATTATGATTTACGCTGTGCATATTTAATATGATTTATTCCTGTGTTATTTACATACAAATTTTACGTTTTTGGTCAAATTTTTGGTGAACAATTTTGTTACAATTTTTGATGCACCTTAACAATACAATTTATCACTGCTTATTTATATGTGAATGGTTCAATTATTTGCTTTCTATGATGTTTAAAATACAAATTTTATTGTGCACTTTACATATGAAAATGCAGTGCACGCCCCTTAGCGAGACACCCAGTTTTCAGGGTAAAAAGACTTTAGATCATTCCACCAGGGAAATAGAAGTACTGGCAGCATTCTTTATTTAATCTCGCCACCCCAGCTAGCTTCAGATAATCAGTCCCATTGTGCCTTCCACAGGTGTTAACCCTGTAAGGGACTTGAAACTAAAACAAATTCTTTCATGATTCAGATAGAGAATGACATTTATAAAAAAAAGTTTCCAATTTACTTATTTTGCTTTGTTCTCTTGTTATTCTTTGTTGAAGCGATGTCTAGATAGGTAGCATGCACGTGTCTTGACCACTACATTACATAAATAATAGTGCTGCCATCTAGTGCTCTTTTTAATGTATTACATTGTTGCAAGCCATAAAGTACTGCAGACAAGTGCACACTCCTGAGCTTACATTCCTGCTCCTGAGCATACAGGGGAAAAAAAATGAAAAGGTCTACACTATCGTTGCCTAGCGTGTCCGCCAAAAGCCGTCTCGCAGACACTCTGGTCACACGGTAGCGTTAGAATCAAAGCGTCACAATAATGCCTGACCTGATGCGTTTCGCAGGGCTCCTCACGGCTTCCTCAGACCTTTTGCAGACCTTTTCATTCACTAGTGTACCCCTAGAATATCTGGCATAACTTGGGACTGTATTTTCCTTAGCCGGGTGAACGGTTGAATTGGAGACCAGACCAGCACTGGAAGGGAGCAGCTGTTTTGCCGAGAGGGACACCTGTGAATCGTTGTAATCATACCTCACATGTTTGAGGGTTAATCTTGTGAGTGCAATCTTATTGTAATAAAGATATTGTTGTTTTATTATAATACTACACTTAGATGGTGTTTTTACTGCGCTCTATGTGTTCTAATCTTTAGATCCAGAGTTGTGTGAATCTTTGGACACTACACCAGTGCCCTTTTGAGGAGCTGCAGACGCGGTCACAAGTGTATAGACCCGCGAACACAGAAACAGAAAGCAAGGGAAAAGAATTTTGAAAACCTTCTAAGATAAGACTTTTGAGATTTTCTGTGGGGTCTTCTGTGGGGTCATTATCAATTGAACGTTTGGATTATGTGTTATGGTCTTACAAGTATTTATCATTTTTATTAATCTGATATTATGTATTATTAAGAATTTAAGTAACAATCGCCTAGATTTTGAGTTTTGTCGGTAAAGACCCGCGTAGCTAACGCTGCTTTTTTTTTCCAGCGCACCCTTCCAACAACGCTGGTATTTAGAGTTGTCTGAGGGGCTGCGTTAGGCTCAAAAAAGGGTGCGTTGAGCCTAACTTAGCTCCACTTCAACCCTCAATACCAGCGTTGCTTACGGTAGCGGTAAGCTGGGAAAACGTGCTCGTGCACGATATCCCCATAGGAAACAATGGGGCAGTTTTGGCTGAAAAAAAAAACCTAACACCTGCAAAAAAGCAGCGTTCAGCTCCTAACGCAGCCCCATTGTTTCCTATGGGGAAACACTTTCTAAGTCTGCCCCTAAAACCCTAACATGAACCCCGAGTCTAAACACCCCTAACCTTACACTTATTAATCCCTAATCTGCCGCCCCCGCTATCGCTGACACCTGCTGTATATTATTAACCCATAATCTTCCGCTCCGGACACCGCCACAACCTACATTATCCCTATGAACCCCTAATCTGCTGCCCCTAACACCGCCGACCCCTATATTTATTAACCCCTAATCTGCCCCCCCCCAACGTCGCCGCTACCTTACCTACACTTATTAACCCCTAATCTGCCGACCGGACCTCGCCGCCACTATAATAAATGTATTAACCCCTAAACCGCCGCACTCCCGCCTCGCAAACACTAGAATAAATTGTATTAACCCCTAATCTGCCCTCCCTAACATCGCCGCCACCTACCTACAATTATTAACCCCTAATCTCCCGCCCACACCGTCGCCGCTACTATAATAAAGTTATTAACCCCTAAACATAACTCTAACCCTAACACCCCCTTAACATAAATATAATTTATATTAAACGAAATAATATTCCTAAAATTAACTAAATTATTCCTATTTAAAACTAAATACTTACCTATCAAATAAACCCTAATATAGCTACAATATAATTAATAATTACATTGTAGCTATTTTAGGATTTATATTTATTTTACAGGCAACTTTGTATTTATTTTAACTAGGTACAATAGCTATTAAATAGTTAATAACTATTTAATAGCTACCTAGTTAAAATAAATACAAAATTACCTGTAAAATAAATGCTAACCTAAGTTACAAATACACCTAACACTACACTATCATTAAATTAATTAAATAACGCCTAGATTTAAAGTTCTGCTTTTGGCCGCCCGCTGGTATTTAGAGTCGTGTAGGTAAGGGTCTAACGCTCACTTTCAAGCCGCGACTTTTCCATACCGCAGATCCCCTTACGCCAATTGCGTATCCTATCTTTTCAATGGGATCTTCCTAACGCCGGTATTTAGAGTCTTGGCTGAAGTGAGCAGTAGACCCTCTACCGACAAGACTCCAGCCGCAAAAAAAAGTCAGTAGTTAAGAGCTTTCTGGGCTAACGCCGGTTTATAAAGCTCTTAACTACTGTGCTCTAAAGTACACTAACACCCATAAACTACCTATGTACCCCTAAACCGAGGTCCCCCCACATCGCCGCCACTATAATAAATATTTTTAACCCCTAATCTGCCGACCGCACACCGCCGCCACCTACATTATCCCTATGAACCCCTAATCTGCTGCCCGTAACATCGCCGACACCTACATAATATTTATTAACCCCTAATCTGCCCCCCCAACGTCGCCGCTACCTAACTACACTTATTAACCTCTAATCTGCCGACCGGACATCACCGCTACTCTAATAAATGTATTAACCCCTAAACCGCCGCACCCCCGCACCCCCGCCTCGCAAACACTATAATAAATTTTATTAACCCCTAATCTGCCCTCCCTAACATCACCGCCACCTACCTTCAAGTATTAACCCCTAATCTGCCGACCGGACCTCGCCGTTACTATAATTAATGTATTAACCCCTAAAGCTAAGTCTAACCCTAACACCCCCCTAAATTAAATATAATTTTAATCTAACGAAATAAATGAAATATTATTAACTAAAGTATTCCTATTTAAATCTAAATACTTACCTGTAAAATAAACCCTAATATAGCTACAATATAACGAATAATTATATTGTAGCTATTTTAGGGTTTATTTTTATTTTACAGGCAACTTTGTATTTATTTTAACTAGGTACAATAGCTATTAAATAGTTATTAACTATTTAATAGCTACCTAGTTAAAATAATTACCAAATTACCTGTAAAATAAATCCTAACCTAAGTTACAATTAAACCTAACACTACACTATCTATAAATAAATTAAATAAATTAACTACAAGTACCTACAATTAAATAAACTAAACTAAATTACAAAAACAAAAACACTAAATTACAAAAAATAAAAAAAGATTACAAGAATTTTAAGCTAATTACACCTACTCTAAGCCCCCTAATAAAATAACAAAGCCCCCCAAAATAATAAAGGTCCCTACCCTATTCTAAATTAAAAAGTAACCAGCTCTTTTACCAGCCCTTAAAAGGGCTTTTTGCGGGGCATGCCCCAAAGTAATCAGTTCTTTTGCCTGTAAAAAAAAAACAAAATACCACCCCCCAACATTACAACCCACCACCCACATACCCCTACTCTAACCCAACCCCCCCTTAAATAAACCTAACACTACCCCCTGAAGATCTCCCTACCTTGAGTCGTCTTCACCCAACCGGGCCGAAGTCTTCACCTGATGGGGCAGAAGAGGACATCCAGACCGGCAGAAGTCTTCATCCTATCCGGGCAGAAGAGGACATCCGGACCGGCAGACATCTTCATCCAAGCAGCATCTTCTATCTTCATCCATCCGACGAGGAGCGGCTCCATCTTCAAGACCTCTGGCGCGGAACATCCTCCTTCCCCGACGACTACCCGACGAATGAAGGTTCCTTTAAGTGACATCATCCAATATGGCGTCCCTCGAATTCCGATTGGCTGATAGGATTCTATCAGCCAATCGGAATTAAGGTAGGAAAAATCTGATTGGCCGATTAGCCAATAGAATGCGAGTTCAATACGATTGGCTAATTGGATCAGCCAATCGGATTGAACTTCAATCTGATTGGCTGATTGCATCAGCCAATCAGATTTTTTCTACCTTAATTCCGATGGGCTGATAGAATTCTATCAGCCAATCGGAATTGAAGGGACGCCATCTTGGATGACGTCCCTTAAAGGAACCTTCATTCGTCGTTAGTCCGTCGGTAGAAGAGGATGGCTCTGCGTCGGCTCCTTTGAAGATGGCTCCACTCCGCTCCGGATGGATGAAGATTGAAGACACCGCCTGGATGAAGACTTCTACCGGATGGAGGACCTTTTCTTGCCCCGCTTGGATGAAGACTTCTACCGGATGATGGACCTCCTCTGCGCACCTTGGATGAAGAATTCGGCTCGGCTGAGTAAAGACGACTCAAGGTAGGGAGATCTTCAGGGGGTTAGCGATAGGTTTTTTAAGGGGGGTTTGGGTGGGTTAGAGTAGGGGTATGTGGGTGGTGGGTTGTAATGTTGGGGGGGTATTGTATTTTTATTTTCATGCAAAAGAGCTGATTACTTTGGGGCAAGGCCCCGCAAAAAGCCCTTTTAAGGGCTGGTAAAAGAGCTGATTACTTTTGTATTTTAGAATAGGGTAGGGAATTTTTTATTTTGGGGGGCTTTTTTATTTTATTAGGGGGCTTAGATTAGGTGTAATTAGTTTAAACTGTTTTTAATTCTTTTTTATTTTTTGTAATTTAGTGTTTGTTTTGTTTTGTATTATAGAATAGTTTATTTTATTGTATTTTATTTTATGTAATTGTAGGTAATTTATTTAATTAATTTAATGATAGTGCAGTGTTAGGTGTATTTGTAACTTAGGTTAGTATTTATTTTACAGGTAATTTTGTATTTATTTTAACTAGGTAGCTATAAAATAGTTATTAACTATTTAATAGCTATTGTACCTAGTTAAAATAAATACAAAGTTGCCTGTAAAATAAATATAAATCCTAAAATAGCTACAATGTAATTATTAATTATATTGTAGCTATATTAGGGTTTATTTGATAGGTAAGTATTTAGTTTTAAATAGGAATAATTTCGTTAATTTTAGGAATATTATTTCGTTTAATATAAATTATATTTATGTTAGGGGGGGTGTTAGGGTTAGGGTTAGAGTTATGTTTAGGGGTTAATATCTTTATTATAGTAGCGGCAACGGTGCGGGCGGGAGATTAGGGGTTAATAATTGTAGGTATGTGGCGGCGATGTTAGGGAGGGCAGATTAGGGGTTAATACAATTTATTCTAGTGTTTGCGAGGCGGGAGTGCAGCGGTTTAGGGGTTAATACATCTATTATAGTGGCGGCGAGGTCCGGTCGGCAGATTAGGGGTTAATAAGTGTAGGTAAGGTAGCAGCGACGTTGGGGGGGGCAGATTAGGGGTTAATAAATATAATATAGGGGTCGGCGATGTTAGGGGCAGCAGATTAGGGGTTCATAGGGATAATGTAGGTTGCGGCGGTGTCCGGTCGGCAGATTAGGGGTTAAAAGAATTTATTACAGTGGCGGCGATGTGGGGGGGCCTCGGTTTAGGGGTACATAGGTAGTTTATGGGTGTTAGTGTACTTTAGAGCACAGTAATTAAGAGCTTTATATTCACGCGTTAGCCCATAAAGCTCTTAACTACTGACTTTTTTTTGCGGTTGGAGTCTTGTCGGTAGAGGCTCTACCGCTCACTTCTCCCAAGACTCCAATTACCGGCATTAGGCAGATCCCATAGAAAAGATAGGATACGCAATTGGCGTAAGGGGATCTGCGGTAGCCTGGAATCGCGGTAGGGAAGTGAGCGGTAGACCTGTACCTGCCTGACTCTAAATACCAGCAGGCGGCCAAAAGCAGCGTTAGGAGCCCTTAACGCTGCTTTTGACGGCTAACGCAGAACTCTAAATCTAGGTGAATTTGTTTTATTATATTCTGTACTTTTTTATATAGTTTTTTCTTAACAAGTGCCTGTGTGAGTATAACCCCCTTCCCCCCTTTTTTCTCAGCCATATAGAAGAGGAAGTAGCGCTCTTTATTTTAATGGCATATTGCTTACATTTTTATTGTAGGTGTGTGAAGGTGGAATGTTGTCTTGAGGAAAATATTTATAGATTTTTATAATTGAGGAGAGTGCTGAATTTCCTTTCTGTTTACAGGGTTAAAGCTACAGCTGTATTCCACACAGTCATTGGTTACACACTCTAGTAAGCCATTTATAACCATTCCTAATTGGCTTCAGCAGAAAGGGCAACCTAAGTTACAATATTGCGGCGCCCACTGCTTTTGGGAAATGAACTTTACCTTTATATTTTACATTTTTATACAACTAATTAACGCCTAGATTTAGAGTTTTGCGTTAGAAGGGGTGCGTTAGCTACGCGCGTTTTTTTTCCCCCGCACCTTTTAAACACCGCTGGTATTTAGAGTTCTCAGAAGGGCTGGGTTAGGCTCCAAAAAGGGAGCGTAGAGCATAATTTACCGCCACTGCAACTCTAAATACCAGCGTTGCTTACTGACACGGCCAGCTTCAAAAACGTGCTCGTGCACGATTCCCCCATAGGAAACAATGGGGCAGTTTGAGCAGGAAATAAAAACCTAACACCTGCAAAAAAGCAGCGTTCAGCTCCTAACGCAGTCTGCACCTAACACCCTAACATGTACCCTGAGTCTAAACACCCCTAACCTTAAACTTATTAACCCCTAATATGCCACCCCCGCTATCGCTGACCCCTGCATATTATTTTTAACCCCTAATCTGCCGCTCCGTACACCACCACAACCTACATTATACCTATGTACCCTTAATCTGCTGCCCCTAACACCGCCGACCCCTATATTATATTTATTAACCCCTAATCTGCCCCCCACCAACGTCGCCACTACCTACCTATACTTATTAACCCCTAATCTGCCGACCGGACCTCGCCGCCACTATAATAAATGTATTAACCCCTAAAGCTAAGTCTAACCCTAACCCTAACACCCCCCTAAGTTAAATATAATTTTAATCTAACGAAATAAAATAAATCTTATTAAATAAATTAATCCTATTTAAAGCTAAATACTTACCTGTAAAATAAACCCTAATATAGCTACAATATAACGAATAATTATATTGTAGCTATTTTAGGATTTATATTTATTTTACAGGCAACTTTGTATTTCTTTTAAATAGGTACAATAGCTATTAAATAGTTAATAACTATTTAATAGCTACCTAGTTAAAATAATTACAAACTTACCTGTAAAAAAAATCCTAACCTAAGTTACAATTAAACCTAACACTACACTATCAATAAATTAATTAAATAAACTACCTACAATTATCTACAATTAAATCAACTAAACTAAATTACAAAAAAAAAAACACTAAATTACAAAAAACAAACAAACACTAAATTACAAAAAATAAAAAAAGATTACAAGAATTTTAAACTAATTACACCTACTCTAAGCCCCCTAAAAAAATAACAAAGCACCCCAAAATAAAAAAATGCCCTACCCTATTCTAAAATAAAAATTTAACAGCTCTTTTACCTTACCAGCCCTTAAAATGGCCTTTTGCGGGGCATGCCCCAAAGAAAACAGCTCTTTTGCATTTAAATAAACATACAATACCCCCCCCAACATTACAACCCACCACCCACATACCCCTAATCAAACCCAAACCCCCCTTAAAAAACCTAACACTAAGCCCCTGAAGATCTTCCTACCTTATCTTCACCACGCCGGGTATCACCGATCCGTCCCGAAGAGGGTCTGAAGTCTTCATCCTATCCGGCAAGAAGAGGTCCAGAAGAGGGTCCGAAGTCTTCATCCTATCCGGCAAGAATAGGGCATCCGGACCGGTAGACATCTTCATCCAGGCGGCATCTTCTATCTTCTTCCATCCGGTGCGGAGCGGGACCATCTTGAAGCAGCCGACGCGGATCCATCCTATTCTTCCGGCGACTCCCGACGAATGAAGGTTCCTTTAAGTGACGTCATCCAAGATGGCGTCCCTCGAATTCCGATTGGCTGATAGGATTCTATCAGCCAATCGGAATTAAGGTAGGAAAAATCTGATTGGCTGATTGAATCAGCCAATCAGATTCAAGTTCAATCCGATTGGCTGATCCAATCAGCCAATCAGATTGAGCTCGCATTCTATTGGCTGATCGAAACAAGCCAATAGAATGCAAGCTCAATCTTATTATTTTAACTAGGTAGCTATTAAATAGTTATTAACTATTTAATAGCTATTGTACCTATTTAAAATAAATACAAAGTTGCCTGTAAAATAAATATAAATCCTAAAATAGCTACAATATAATTATTCATTATATTGTAGCTATATTAGGGTTTATTTTACAGGTAAGTATTTAGCTTTAAATAGGATTAATTTATTTAATAAGAGTTAATTTATTTCGTTAGATAAAAATTATATTTAACTTAGGGGGGTGTTAGTGTTAGGGTTAGACTTAGCTTTAGGGGTTAATACATTTATTAGAGTAGCGGCGAGGTCTGGTCGGCAGATTAGGGGTTAATACTTGAAGTTAGGTGTCGGCGATGTTAGGGAGGGCAGATTAGGGGTTAATACTATTTATTATAGGGTTTTTGAGTTGGGAGTGAGGCGGATTAGGGGTTAATGCATTTATTATAGTAGCGGTGAGGTCCGGTCGGCCGATTAGGGGTTAATAAGTGTAGGTAGGTAGTGGCGACGTTGGGGGGGCAGATTAGGGGTTAATAAATATTATGTAGGTGTCGGCGATGTTAGGGGCAGCAGATTAGGGGTACATAGGGATAATGTAGGCTGCGGCGGTGTGCGGTCGGCAGATTAGGGGTTAAAAAATTTAATACAGTGGCGGCGATGTGGGGGGGCCTCGGTTTAGGGGTACATAGGTAGTTTATGGGTGTTAGTGTACTTTAGAGCACAGTAGTTAAGAGATTTATGAACCGGCGTTAGCCCAGAAAGCTCTTAACTCCTGACTTTTTTCTGCGGCTGGAGTTTTGTCGTTAGAGTTCTAACGCTCACTTCAGCCAAGACTCTAAATACCAGCGTTAGAAAGATCCCATTGAAAAGATAGGATACGCAATTGACGTAAGGGGATCTGGGGTATGGAAAAGTCGCGGCTGGAAAGTGAGCGTTAGACCCTTACCTACAAGACTCTAAATACCAGCGGTCGGCCAAAACCAGCGTTAGGACCCCCTAACGCTGGTTTTGACGGCTAACGCAGAACTCTAAATCTAGGCGATAATTTTTAGAATACATGTACAAATTATTTGCAGGGTAATCTTTACTCTGAATACCCCATTCAAGCAATGATTTATTTATGGCCAGTTAACAAGTAGAGCACTAATTAAAGCTCCCGCTTGAGTGTTAATTGTGCTAGAAATATGTTTTTTTGGGCTTGTCGTGTTGCACTTGTTTATGAGTTGAAAGTAAACTGTTTTCACTCTCACGCTAACACAACTAGCCCAAAAAGACGAACTTAGAATATTGCGTGCGTGTTCACGTATTACCCCATAGAAGTCAATGGAGAAGAAAAGTGGGAAAAACTAACACCTAACTCTCGCGCAAACCCGGTCATATATTCTCAGGGCACATTTATAGATCTTAAACTATTATATTGTTTTTCATTCCCTGAGGTCTCAAATTGGAAACTACTTGTGTAGTTTGTAATAGGAAATTTGTACAAAACGTTTCAATGTTTACTCATAAGCAGGGGCGTATTAAGGCATAGGCCAAAAAGGCCGGTGCCTAGGGCAGCAGATTTTTAAGGGGCAGCAGAATTTTGAGTTCCTAGGGCCACTCTACTGAACTCAGGGCCGGGTGGCTAAATCAACAAATTACTAATGACTTAAATGGCTGGCCTGGCTATTGCTATCCTATGGGATTGTATGTGGGTGCGTATGATGTGGTGACAGTGGAGGCGGAGCTCACTTGCGCAGCCTGGCCTGGACTGAGAGGGAATGCGGTATTCTTCCTGGCTCCACCATGTGATTGAGACTCACACAGACTACACAGTGCAGTGTGCACTACAACGTGACCACTGTGAAACAGCATATGCCTTTCTCCCTTCAATACATCTTCATTAGGCATTACAATACTTAAACGGATTAGTCACTAAATACTTGTACATTTACTGTTTGTCTATCTGTCATACATGCAAAGAATAAGTATTTATTGCTGAATCTATACAACTATGTGACTTAAAACACAACTGAAAATATGTTGTATGCATTTAATACATTCAGAAACAATACAAGTATATACTTTATTATGATTGTATCATGTGACTTTATCCCCTAGGATACAATTCCTAAACCTATCATAACTACTGTTGTATTTTTTAAGTACTTTTAAAGGCCAGTTTGTATATTCATTACATATTTATCCAAGCAGATATTTTGCTTAAATAACTGTCAATCACCAAAGAAGATGTTTAAGGTTAAACAACTACCTACTGACAAACAATCATACAGTGAAGAATATTTTTTTCTTATATAAACACTTTAATCATCTGACTTGCAAAATAATGTCTTAATATATATATATATATATATATATATATATATATATATATATATATATATATATATATGTGTGTGTGTGTGTGTGTGTGACCAGAGTGAATGCAAGCCCTGGTGAACATCTACTTAAAAAGACATTATTTTTTAATTTTTTTACACCCTGCCCCAAAAATATTATGTCTAAAAAAAGGCCTTAAACCTGGGGTGGTGTGGGGGGTGGGGGGGGGGCAGCAGAATTTTGAGTGCCTAGGGCAGCACAAAACCTAAATACGCCCCTGCTCATAAGCAAACAAGCAAATAAGAAAAAAGTCCTGTTATAACTTCCTTTTGCTTCAACATAAACAAAAACCTTGTGAAAAAAAAAAAGAGTTAAGTTTCTATTCCTGACATAGATTAAAAACGTAGGGCAAAAAAATAGAAACGAAAGTAAAGGTCAGAACAAAAGAAGAAACAAAACTGTCAGAGAGTATGACAAAAAACTGTTAGATCTTTAGTGCAAAAACGCTTACAGAATTAACGCTGGGAATAGAGAGACAATTTCATATAAACCCATAGGACACCCATGTTCAGTCCATTTTACCATAAAAGAAATACGCTTTGCATTTTGTATTTAAGTACAGATTTCTGTCGCCTAGATTACGAGTTTGGCGTTAGCAGGGGTGTGGTGCTAACGAGCAGTTTATGCTCACTGCTCACTTACAGACAGCGCTGGTATTACAGGTTTTTAGAAACCCGGCGTTAACCGCAAAAAAGTGAGCAAAGAGCAAAATTTTGCTCCACATCTCACCTCAATACCAGCGCTGCTTACGTTAGCGGCGAGCTGCTAAAACGTGCTGTTCCGATCAGCCAATAGAATGCGAGCTCAATCTGATCTGATTGAACTTGATTCTGATTGGCTGATTCCATCAGCCAATCAGAATTTTCCTACCTTAATTCCGATTGGCTGATAGAATCCTATCAGCCAATCGGAATTCGAGGGACGCCATCTTGGATGACGTCCCTTAAAGGAACCGTCATTCTTCAGTTGGACGTCGTCGGAAGAAGATGGGTCCGCGCTGGAGGTCTTCACGATGGAGCCGGTCCTCATCGGATGAAGATAGAAGATGCCGCTTGGAAGAAGATGGTTGCCGGTCCGGATCTACTCTTCTTCCCGGATAGGATGAAGACTTTGGACCCTCTTCTGGACTTCTTCAGCCGTCGGATGATGGATGTCTAGCCCCCGCTTGGGCTTGGATGAAGATTTTGGAGCCAGGACCGATCGGTGAACCTGGTATGGTGAAGATAAGGTAGGAAGATCTTCAGGGGCTTAGTGTTAGGTTTATTTAAGGGGGGTTTGGGTTATATTAGGGGTATGTGGGTGGTGGGTTGTAATGTTGGGGGGGGGGGATATTGTATGTGTTTTTTTACAGGCAAAAGAGCTGAATTTCTTGGGGCATGCCCCGCAAAGGGCCCTGTTCAGGGCTGGTAAGGTAAAAGAGCTTTGAACTTTTGTAATTTAGAATAGGGTAGGGCATTTTTTTATTTTGGGGGGCTTTGTTATTTTATTAGGGGGCTTAGAGTAGGTGTAATTAGTTTAAAATTGTTGTAATATTTTTCTAATGTTTGTAAATATTTTTTTATTTTTTGTAACTTAGTTCTTTTTTATTTTTTGTACTTTAGTTAGTTTATTTAATTGTATTTATTTGTAGATATTGTATTTAATTCATTTATTGATAGTGTAGTGTTAGGTTTAATTGTAGATAATTGTAGGTATTGTATTTAATTAATTTATTGATAGTCTAGTGTTAGGTTTAATTGTAACTTAGGTTAGGATTTATTTTACAGGTAATTTTGTAATTATTTTAACTATTTTAGCTATTAAATAGTTCTTAACTATTTAATAGCTATTGTACCTGGTTAAAATAAATACAAAGTTACCTGTAAAATAAATATTAATCCTAAAATAGCTACAATATAATTATAATTTATATTGTAGCTATATTGGGATTTATTTTACAGGTAAGTATTTAGCTTTAAATAGGAATAATTTATTTAATAAGAGTTAATTAATTTCGTTAGATTTAAATTATATTTAACTTAGGGGGGTGTTAGTGTTAGGGTTAGACTTAGCTTTAGGGGTTAATACATTTATTAGAATAGCGGTGAGCTCAAGTCGGCAGATTAGGGGTTAATGTTTGAAGTTAGGTGTCGGCGATGTTAGGGAGGGCAGATTAGGGGTTAATACTATTTATTATTATCATTTATTTATTATTATTATTATAGGGTTAGTGAGGCGGATTAGGGGTTAATAACTTTATTATAATAGCGGTGCGGTCCGCTCGGCAGATTAGGGGTTAATAAGTGTAGGGAGGTGGAGGCGACGTTGTGGGGGGCAGATTAGGGGTTAATAAATATAATATAGGGGTCGGCGATGTTAGGGCAGCAGATTAGGGGTACATAGGGATAATGTAAGTAGCGGCGGTTTACGGAGCGGCAGATTAGGGGTTAATAATAATATGCAGGGGTCAGCGATAGCGGGGACGGCAGATTAGGGGTTAATAAGTGTAAGGTTAGGGGTGTTTAGACTCGGGGTACATGTTAGAGTGTTAGGTGCAGACGTAGGAAGTGTTTCCCCATAGGAAACAATGGGGCTGCGTTAGGAGCTGAACGCGGCTTTTTTGCAGGTGTTAGGTTTTTTTTCAGCTCAAACAGCCCCATTGTTTTCTAAGGGGGAATCGTGCACGAGCACGTTTTTTAAGCTGGCCGCGTCCGTAAGCAATTCTGGTATCGAGAGTTGCAGTGGCGTTAAATATGCCTGTACGCTCCCTTTTTGGAGCCTAACGCAGCCATTCTGTGAACTCTCAATACCAGAGTTATTTAAAAGGTGCGGCCAGAAAAAAGCCAGCGTTAGCTACGCGGGTCATTACCGACAAAACTCTAAATCTAGGCGTAATAAAATAATTACAAGATTTTTAAAATAATTACACCTACTCTAATCCCCCTAACAAAATAAAAAAGCCCCCCAAAATAAAAAAAAAGCCCTACCCTACACTAAATTACAAATAGCCCTTAAAAGGGCCTTTTGCGGGGCATTGCCCCAAGGTAATCAGCTCTTTTACCTGTAAAAAAAAAAATTACAATTCCCACCCTAACATTAAAACCCACCACCCACACAACCAACCCTACTCTAAAACCCACCCAATACCCCCTTAAAAAAACTAACACTAAGCCCCTGAAGATCACCCTACCGTGAGACGTCTTCACCTAACCGGGCAGAAGTGGCCCTCCAGACGGGCAGAAGTCTTCATCCAACCGGGCAGAAGTGGTGCTCCAGACGGGCAGAAGTCTTCATCCAGACTGCATCTTCTATCCTCTTCCTTCTTCATCCGACAACTGAATGAAGGTTCCTTTAAATGATGTCATCCAAGATGGCATCCCTTCAATTCCGATTGGCTGATAGAATTCAATCCTATCCAGCTCAATCCTATTGGCTGATTGCATCAGCCAATAGGATTTTTTCTACCTTAATTCCGATTGGCTGATAGAATTCTATCAGCCAATCGGAATTGAAGGGACGCCATCTTGGATGACGTCATTTAAAGGAACCTTCATTCAGTTGTCGGACGAAGAAAGAAGAGGATGCTCCGCGTCGGATGTCTTGAAGATGGACCCGCTCCGCGCCGGATGGATGAAGATAGAAGATGCCGTCTGGATGAAGACTTCTGCCCGTCTGGAGGACCACTTCTGCCCGGTTGGATGAAGACTTCTGCCCATCTGGAGGACCACTTCTGCCCGTCTCACGGTAGGGTGATCTTCAGGGGGTTAGTGTTAGTTTTTTTTAAGGGGGTATTGGGTGGGTTTTAGAGTAGGGTTGGTTGTGTGGGTGGTGGGTTTTAATGTTGGGGGGAATTGTAATTTTTTTTACAGGTAAAAGAGCTGATTACTTTGGGGCAATGCCCCGCAAAAGGCCCTTTTAAGGGCTATTTGTAATTTAGTGTAGGGTAGGGCTTTTTTTATTTTGGGGGGCTTTTTTATTTTGTTAGGGGGATTAGAGTAGGTGTAATTAGTTTAAAAATCTTGTAACTATTTTATTATTTTCTGTAATTTAGTGGGGGGGTTTCGTACTTTAGATAATTTTATTTAATTGTAATTAATTGTATTTAGTTTAGTTAATTTATTTAATTATAGTGTAGTGTTAGGTGTAATTGTAACTTAGGTTAGGTTTTATTTTACAGGTACTTTTGTATTTATTTTAACTAGGTAGTTATTAAATAGTTAATAACTATTTAATAACTATTGTACCTAGTTAAAATAAATACAAAGTTGCCTGTAAAATAAAAATAAACCCTAAGATAGCTACAATGTAACTATTAGTTATATTGTAGCTAGCTTAGCGTTTATTTTACAGGTAAGTATTTAGTTTTAGATAGGAATAATTTAGTTAATTGTAGTAATTTTCTTTAGATTTATTTAAATTATATTTAAGTTAGGGGGTGTTAGGGTTAGGGTTAGACTTAGGTTTAGGGGTTAATAACTTTATTATAGTGGCGGCGACGTTGGGGGCGGCAGATTAGGGGTTAATAAATGTAGGTAGTTGGCGGCGATGTTAGGGCCTGCAGATTAGGGGTTAATAATATTTAACTAGTGTTTGCGATTCGGGAGTGCGGCGGTTTAGGGGTTAATATATTTATTATAGTGGCGGCGATGTCCGGTTCAGCAGATTAGGGGATAAAAATGTCATTTTAGTGTTTGCGATGTGGGGGGGGCCTCGGTTCAGGGGTTAATAGGTAGTTTATGGGTGTTCGTGTACTTTTTAGCACTTTAGTTAAGAGTTTTATGCTACGGCGTTGTAGTGTAAAACTCTTAACTACTGACTTTTAAATGCGGTACCAGGCTTGACAGGAAAGGGTCTACCGCTCACTTTTGGTCAGACTCGCAATACCGGCGCTATGCAAGTCCAATTGAAAATATAGGATACGCAATTGATGTAAGCGGATTTGCGGTATTTCCGAGTCTGGCCAAAAAAGTGAGCGGTGAGCCTGTCATTTCAAGACTCGTAATACCAGCGGGCGTTAAAAAGCAGCGTTGGGACCAGCCTAACGCCAAACTCGTAATCTAGCTGTGTGTGTTTTTTGCACATCTAGTGTACTTAAATTATGATTTACGCTGCGCATATTTAATATGATTTATTCGTGTGTAATTTACATACAAATTTTACGTTTTTGGTCAAATACAATTTTTGGTGAACAATTTTGTTATAATTTTGATGCTCCTTAACAATACAATTTTTCACTGCTTATTTATGTGTGAATGGTTTAATTATTTGTTTTCTATGATGTTTAAAATACAAATTTTATTGTGCACTTTTCATATGAAAATGCAGTGTAAGCCCCTTAGTGAGACACCCAGTTTTCAGGGTAAAAAGTGTCTTTAGATCATTCCACCAGGGAAATAGAAGTACTGGCAGCTAGCTTTAGATAATCAGTCCCAATGTGCCTTCCATAGGAACGTATAGGGTTTGCACATCCCTTGCCAGTAAATGCGGATCTCAGCATTATTTTAAAATCATAAAGGAAAAACAATATAATTAAACACCACACTCATATGTAGATCATCTACACCAACTTTTGGAAAAGTGAAAAAAAACTTTATTAAATATATACAGTAAATAGAAAAAAATCACCGGCAGGTGTTAACCCTGTAAGGGACTTGAAACCAAAAGAAATTCTTTCACGATTCAGATAGAGAATGACATTTATAAAAAAAAGATTCCAATTTACTTATTTTGGTTTGTTCTCTTGTTATTCTTTGTTGAATCAATATCTAGATAGGTAGCATGCATGTGTCTTGTATTTTGTATGATTTTTAAATTACAATTTTCATTGTGCAATTGCCTACAGACGCTCTCCATTCGGAGCTTGATAATTCGGCCCCATAATCATAAATAGGTATAGATATACACAGATATATATAGGAATATCTATTTATAAATACTTAGAACATGTTTTCCTATGTGCAGAACATTGGAATGTGAATATGAACAGTAAATACATAGTTAAAACCATTATTAAATATGAATATTGCATAAATATGTTTTTCTTGTTTTCATCTATTTAACTGCAAAAGGCTCCAATGCACTTATATATATATATATATATATATATATATATGTCTTATGTGCGTACATATCTATTTATGTGTATATATGTCTGTAAATACATATATACACATATAAATACATATATACACATATAAATACATAAATACATATATACATATATAAATACATATATACACATATAAATACATAAATACATATATACATATATAAATACATATATAAATACATATATAAATACATAAATACATATATACATATATAAATACATAAATACATATATACATATATAAATACATATATAAATACATAAATACACATATAAATACATAAATACATATAAACATATATAAATACATAAATACACATATAAATACATATATACACATATAAATACATATATACACATATAAATACATAAATACACATATAAATACATAAATACATATAAACATATATAAATACATAAATACACATATAAATACATAAATACATATATACACATATAAATACACATATAAATACATAAATACATATATACACATATAAATACATAAATACATATATACACATATAAATACATAAATACATATATACACATATAAATACACATATAAATATATAAATACATATATACACATATAAATACACATATAAATACATAAATACATATATACACATATAAATACATAAATACACATATAAATACATAAATACATATATACACATATAAATACACATATAAATACATAAATACATATATACACATATACATACACATATAAATACATATATACACATATAAATACATACATATATACACATATAAATACACATATAAATACATAAATACATATATACACATATAAATACATAAATACACATATAAATACATAAATACATATAAACATATATAAATACATAAATACACATATAAATACATAAATACATATATACACATATAAATACACATATAAATACATAAATACATATATACACATATAAATACACATATAAATACATAAATACACATATAAATACATAAATACATATATACACATATAAATACACATATAAATACATAAATACATATATACACATATAAATACACATATAAATACATAAATACATATATACACATATAAATACATAAATACACATATAAATACATAAATACATATATACACATATAAATACATAAATACATATATACACATATAAATACATAAATACACATATAAATACATAAATACATATATACACATATAAATACATATATACACATATAAATACATAAATACATATATACACATATAAATACATAAATACATAAATACACATATAAATACATAAATACATATATACACATATAAATACATAAATACATATATACAAATATAAATACATATATACACATATAAATACATAAATACATATATACACATATAAATACATAAATACATATATACATATATAAATACATATATACGCATATAAATACATAAATACATATATAAATACATATATAAATACATAAATACACATATAAACACATATATACACATATAAATACATAAATACATATAAACATATATAAATACATAAATACACATATAAATACATGAATACATATATACACATAAATACACATATAAATACATAAATACAAATATACACATATAAATACACATATCTAGTGTACTTAAATTATGATTTACGCTGCGCATATTTAATATGATTTATTCGTGTGTAATTTACATACAAATTTTACGTTTTTGGTCAAATACAATTTTTGGTGAACAATTTTGTTATAATTTTGATGCTCCTTAACAATACAATTTTTCACTGCTTATTTATGTGTGAATGGTTTAATTATTTGTTTTCTATGATGTTTAAAATACAAATTTTATTGTGCACTTTTCATATGAAAATGCAGTGTAAGCCCCTTAGTGAGACACCCAGTTTTCAGGGTAAAAAGTGTCTTTAGATCATTCCACCAGGGAAATAGAAGTACTGGCAGCTAGCTTTAGATAATCAGTCCCAATGTGCCTTCCATAGGAACGTATAGGGTTTGCACATCCCTTGCCAGTAAATGCGGATCTCAGCATTATTTTAAAATCATAAAGGAAAAACAATATAATTAAACACCACACTCATATGTAGATCATCTACACCAACTTTTGGAAAAGTGAAAAAAAACTTTATTAAATATATACAGTAAATAGAAAAAAATCACCGGCAGGTGTTAACCCTGTAAGGGACTTGAAACCAAAAGAAATTCTTTCACGATTCAGATAGAGAATGACATTTATAAAAAAAAGATTCCAATTTACTTATTTTGGTTTGTTCTCTTGTTATTCTTTGTTGAATCAATATCTAGATAGGTAGCATGCATGTGTCTTGTATTTTGTATGATTTTTAAATTACAATTTTCATTGTGCAATTGCCTACAGACGCTCTCCATTCGGAGCTTGATAATTCGGCCCCATAATCATAAATAGGTATAGATATACACAGATATATATAGGAATATCTATTTATAAATACTTAGAACATGTTTTCCTATGTGCAGAACATTGGAATGTGAATATGAACAGTAAATACATAGTTAAAACCATTATTAAATATGAATATTGCATAAATATGTTTTTCTTGTTTTCATCTATTTAACTGCAAAAGGCTCCAATGCACTTATATATATATATATATATATATATATATATGTCTTATGTGCGTACATATCTATTTATGTGTATATATGTCTGTAAATACATATATACACATATAAATACATATATACACATATAAATACATAAATACATATATACATATATAAATACATATATACACATATAAATACATAAATACATATATACATATATAAATACATATATAAATACATATATAAATACATAAATACATATATACATATATAAATACATAAATACATATATACATATATAAATACATATATAAATACATAAATACACATATAAATACATAAATACATATAAACATATATAAATACATAAATACACATATAAATACATATATACACATATAAATACATATATACACATATAAATACATAAATACACATATAAATACATAAATACATATAAACATATATAAATACATAAATACACATATAAATACATAAATACATATATACACATATAAATACACATATAAATACATAAATACATATATACACATATAAATACATAAATACATATATACACATATAAATACATAAATACATATATACACATATAAATACACATATAAATATATAAATACATATATACACATATAAATACACATATAAATACATAAATACATATATACACATATAAATACATAAATACACATATAAATACATAAATACATATATACACATATAAATACACATATAAATACATAAATACATATATACACATATACATACACATATAAATACATATATACACATATAAATACATACATATATACACATATAAATACACATATAAATACATAAATACATATATACACATATAAATACATAAATACACATATAAATACATAAATACATATAAACATATATAAATACATAAATACACATATAAATACATAAATACATATATACACATATAAATACACATATAAATACATAAATACATATATACACATATAAATACATAAATACATATATACACATATAAATACATAAATACATATATACACATATAAATACACATATAAATATATAAATACATATATACACATATAAATACACATATAAATACATAAATACATATATACACATATAAATACATAAATACACATATAAATACATAAATACATATATACACATATAAATACACATATAAATGCATAAATACATATATACACATATAAATACACATATAAATACATATATACACATATAAATACATAAATACATATATACACATATAAATACACATATACATACATAAATACATATATACACATATAAATACATAAATACACATATAAATACATAAATACATATAAACATATATAAATACATAAATACACATATAAATACATAAATACATATATACACATATAAATACACATATAAATACATAAATACATATATACACATATAAATACACATATAAATACATAAATACACATATAAATACATAAATACATATATACACATATAAATACACATATAAATACATAAATACATATATACACATATAAATACACATATAAATACATAAATACATATATACACATATAAATACATAAATACACATATAAATACATAAATACATATATACACATATAAATACATAAATACATATATACACATATAAATACATAAATACACATATAAATACATAAATACATATATACACATATAAATACATATATACACATATAAATACATAAATACATATATACACATATAAATA
This sequence comes from Bombina bombina, assembly GCF_027579735.1. Taxonomy (NCBI): domain Eukaryota; kingdom Metazoa; phylum Chordata; class Amphibia; order Anura; family Bombinatoridae; genus Bombina; species Bombina bombina. The sequence goes on from NC_069505.1 coordinate 578,482,870, forward strand.
CATAAATACACATATAAATACATAAATACATATATACACATATAAATACATAAATACATATATACACATATAAATACATATATACACATATAAATACATAAATACATATATACACATATAAATACATAAATACATATATACATATATAAATACATATATACGCATATAAATACATAAATACATATATACATATATAAATACATATATAAATACATAAATACATATATACATATATAAATACATAAATACACATATAAATACATATATACACATATAAATACATAAATACACATATAAATACATGAATACATATATACACATAAATACACATATAAATACATAAATACAAATATACACATATAAATACACATATAAATACATAAATACATATATACACATATAAATACACATATAAATACCTATATACACATATAAATACACATATTAATACATAAATACATATATACACATATAAATACATAAATACACATATAAATACATAAATACATATAAACATATATAAATACATAAATACACATATAAATACATAAATACATATATACAAATATAAATACACATATAAATACATAAATACATATATAAATACATATATACACATATAAATACACATATAAATACATAAATACACATATAAATACATAAATACATATATACACATATAAATACACATATAAATACATATATACACATATAAATACACATATAAATACATAAATACATATATACACATATAAATACATAAATACACATATAAATACATAAATACATATATACACATATAAATACATAAATACATATATACACATATAAATACATAAATACACATATAAATACATAAATACATATATACACATATAAATACATATATACACATATAAATACATAAATACATATATACACATATAAATACATAAATACATAAATACACATATAAATACATAAATACATATATACACATATAAATACATAAATACATATATACACATATAAATACATATATACACATATAAATACATAAATACATATATACACATATAAATACATAAATACATATATACATATATAAATACATATATACGCATATAAATACATAAATACATATATAAATACATATATAAATACATAAATACATATATACATATATAAATACATAAATACACATATAAACACATATATACACATATAAATACATAAATACATATAAACATATATAAATACATAAATACACATATAAATACATGAATACATATATACACATAAATACACATATAAATACATAAATACAAATATACACATATAAATACACATATCTAGTGTACTTAAATTATGATTTACGCTGCGCATATTTAATATGATTTATTCGTGTGTAATTTACATACAAATTTTACGTTTTTGGTCAAATACAATTTTTGGTGAACAATTTTGTTATAATTTTGATGCTCCTTAACAATACAATTTTTCACTGCTTATTTATGTGTGAATGGTTTAATTATTTGTTTTCTATGATGTTTAAAATACAAATTTTATTGTGCACTTTTCATATGAAAATGCAGTGTAAGCCCCTTAGTGAGACACCCAGTTTTCAGGGTAAAAAGTGTCTTTAGATCATTCCACCAGGGAAATAGAAGTACTGGCAGCTAGCTTTAGATAATCAGTCCCAATGTGCCTTCCATAGGAACGTATAGGGTTTGCACATCCCTTGCCAGTAAATGCGGATCTCAGCATTATTTTAAAATCATAAAGGAAAAACAATATAATTAAACACCACACTCATATGTAGATCATCTACACCAACTTTTGGAAAAGTGAAAAAAAACTTTATTAAATATATACAGTAAATAGAAAAAAATCACCGGCAGGTGTTAACCCTGTAAGGGACTTGAAACCAAAAGAAATTCTTTCACGATTCAGATAGAGAATGACATTTATAAAAAAAAGATTCCAATTTACTTATTTTGCTTTGTTCTCTTGTTATTCTTTGTTGAATCAATATCTAGATAGGTAGCATGCATGTGTCTTGTATTTTGTATGATTTTTAAATTACAATTTTCATTGTGCAATTGCCTACAGACGCTCTCCATTCGGAGCTTGATAATTCGGCCCCATAATCATAAATAGGTATAGATATACACAGATATATATAGGAATATCTATTTATAAATACTTAGAACATGTTTTCCTATGTGCAGAACATTGGAATGTGAATATGAACAGTAAATACATAGTTAAAACCATTATTAAATATGAATATTGCATAAATATGTTTTTCTTGTTTTCATCTATTTAACTGCAAAAGGCTCCAATGCACTTATATATATATATATATATATATATATATATATATATATATATGTCTTATGTGCGTACATATCTATTTATGTGTATATATGTCTGTAAATACATATATACACATATAAATACATATATACACATATAAATACATAAATACATATATACATATATAAATACATATATACACATATAAATACATAAATACATATATACATATATAAATACATAAATACATATATAAATACATAAATACATATATACATATATACATATATAAATACATAAATACACATATAAATACATAAATACATATAAACATATATAAATACATAAATACACATATAAATACATATATACACATATAAATACATATATACACATATAAATACATAAATACACATATAAATACATAAATACATATAAACATATATAAATACATAAATACACATATAAATACATAAATACATATATACACATATAAATACACATATAAATACATAAATACATATATACACATATAAATACATAAATACATATATACACATATAAATACATAAATACATATATACACATATAAATACACATATAAATATATAAATACATATATACACATATAAATACACATATAAATACATAAATACATATATACACATATAAATACATAAATACACATATAAATACATAAATACATATATACACATATAAATACACATATAAATGCATAAATACATATATACACATATAAATACACATATAAATACATATATACACATATAAATACATAAATACATATATACACATATAAATACACATATAAATACATAAATACATATATACACATATAAATACATAAATACACATATAAATACATAAATACATATAAACATATATAAATACATAAATACACATATAAATACATAAATACATATATACACATATAAATACACATATAAATACATAAATACATATATACACATATAAATACACATATAAATACATAAATACACATATAAATACATAAATACATATATACACATATAAATACACATATAAATACATAAATACATATATACACATATAAATACACATATAAATACATAAATACATATATACACATATAAATACATAAATACACATATAAATACATAAATACATATATACACATATAAATACATAAATACATATATACACATATAAATACATAAATACACATATAAATACATAAATACATATATACACATATAAATACATATATACACATATAAATACATAAATACATATATACACATATAAATACATAAATACACATATAAATACATAAATACATATATACACATATAAATACATAAATACATATATACACATATAAATACATATATACACATATAAATACATAAATACATATATACACATATAAATACATAAATACATATATACATATATAAATACATATATACGCATATAAATACATAAATACATATATACATATATAAATACATATATAAATACATAAATACATAGATACATATATAAATACATAAATACACATATAAATACATATATACACATATAAATACATAAATACACATATAAATACATGAATACATATATACACATAAATACACATATAAATACATAAATACAAATATACACATATAAATACACATATAAATACATAAATACATATATACACATATAAATACACATATAAATACCTATATACACATATAAATACACATATTAATACATAAATACATATATACACATATAAATACATAAATACACATATAAATACATAAATACACATATAAATACATAAATACATATAAACATATATAAATACATAAATACACATATAAATACATAAATACATATATACAAATATAAATACACATATAAATACATAAATACATATATACACATATAAATACATATATAAATACATAAATACATATATACACATATAAATACATAAATACATATATACACATATAAATACACATATAAATACATAAATACATATATACACATATAAATACATAAATACACATATAAATACATAAATACATATATACACATATAAATACATATATACACATATAAATATATAAATACATATATACACATATAAATACATAAATACATAAATACACATATAAATACATAAATACATATATACACATATATACACATATAAATACATAAATACATATATACACATATAAATACATAAATACATAAATACATATATACATATATAAATACATATATACACATATAAATACATAAATACACATATAAATACATAAATACATATATACACATATATATACACATATAAATACATAAATACATATATACATATATAAAAACATATATACACATATAAATACATAAATACATATATACATATATAAATACATATCTAAATACATAAATACATATATACATATATAAATACATATATAAATACATAAATACATATATACATATATAAATACATAAATACACATATAAATACATAAATACATATAAACATATATAAATACATAAATACACATATAAATACATATATACACATATAAATACATATATACACATATAAATACATAAATACATATAAACATATATAAATACATAAATACACATATAAATACATATGTCAACCAATGTGGTATTAAATTTATAGGAGAGCAAAACAAAAGTCAAATCTGCTTCTTGGATATCAATATTTCAATAAGTGATACATTGGATTCAATTGAGACAAATCTATATAGGAAGCCAACATCAGGAAACACTATTCTTGAATTTAATTCAAGTCATCCACGACATACAATACGTGGCATACCGAAGGGACAATATATTCGGGCCAAACGAAATTGTTCAAAGACTATAGATTACAACAAACAGGCTGACATCATAACAGAAAGATTGATGAATAGAGGGTATGATATCAATATCCTTAATAAGGCTAGAAATGAGGTAGATGCAATACCGAGAGAAGCACTATTAATAAATAATGATAATTACAAGAGACATCATAATACTGATATAAAACATAAACCAAAATTCATTACAACATATAGTATGGAGTATACTGAAATATGCAATATCATAAAACGGAATATTCACATATTACAAATAGACCCAGGATTAAGGGATATTGTAAAGGATGGATGTGATTACATTTCCAGAAAAGGGAAAACAATTGGAAACCATGTGTCTCCGTCAGATTGCACAAAAAGGTCTAGTAATGCCTGTTGGTTAAAACAACGAAAAGGTTTCTACAGATGTAGGAAAAAAATCTGCAAGACCTGTGATTATGTAATAGAGGGTGACACATTTGTTTCCACCACCACAGAAAAAACACACAAGATAAACTTTTACATTAATTGTAACACAACACATGTAGTTTACTTGTTAACCTGTAGGGGGTGCCAAAAGCAATATATTGGAAAAACCAAAAGGTCCCTTAAGGACAGGTTCCTAGCGCATTAACGATCCATTGAGGATCCTGACTCTGATACCCCAATTGCCCGACATTTTAGGAACATCCATAATTCTGATGTCCACCTATTGTCTGTTCAGGCTATAGATCACATCCCTCAATGGAGGAGAGGTGGAGACAGAGAGGAAAAATTAGATCTTAGAGAGGTTTTTTGGATTTTTACAGCAAATACCTCTATCCCCTATGGTTTAAACTTCAGGAGAGATATTGATCTATGTGTCTAGATATATATAAACTTGATTGTGTTTCTTTACATTCCCTAAGGCAGTTCATTATACATATATGTGAACATAGAATATCTATTGAGAAAAATGGGGGAAATAGATGGAGACCTTATCTATGTCATGTTTAAGAATTGAATTTACATAGAAATAATACTGAGGATCTTTGTTTATATATATTTACAGTAATGTAGCAGATGTAAAAATAATTGCAACAGTATGTATTGATTAATATATGAGAAATTTGAGAATGGTATAATTAGGTAATGAGCCAAGTACCATTTGAACAGCATGTTTGAATATTTTAGTAATAAGGACAAAATTAATGGGGTATATGCACCTTTAAGAAAATCCCTATTTAAGGAAGAGAGGAGTCTGGGTATCCTGTAAGCAGTGAACAAGTGCTATCCTAGCACGAAACATGTCTGCCACAGGATTCCAGCAGTCCTTATTCACTGTGTGATAGTATTTATAGCTGTGTCAGTGTGGATACATTGGACTATGCTATTGCCTGCTTTTATATTTGTACAATAAAGCTCTTTTTTTTTGCCCTTTTACCCGGAATGTGCCTGAGTCTTCTATGTTTTATATATACACATATAAATACATAAACACATATAAATACACATATAAATACATAAATACATATATACATATATAAATACACATATAAATACATATATACACAAATAAATACATAAATACACATATAAATACATAAATACATATAAACATATATAAATAAATACACATGTAAATACATAAATACATATATAGACATATAAATACACAAATAAATACATAAATACATATATACACATATAAATACACATATAAATACATAAATACATATATACACATATAAATACACATATAAATACATATATACACATATAAATACATATAAACATATATAAATACATAAATACACATATAAATACATAAATACATATATACACATATAAATACACATATAAATACATAAATACATATATACACATATAAATACACATATAAATACATATATACACATATAAATACATACATATATACACATATAAATACACATATAAATACATAAATACATATATACACATATAAATACATAAATACACATATAAATACATAAATACATATAAACATATATAAATACATAAATACACATATAAATACATAAATACATATATACACATATAAATACACATATAAATACATAAATACATATATACACATATAAATACACATATAAATACATAAATACACATATAAATACATAAATACATATATACACATATAAATACACATATAAATACATAAATACATATATACACATATAAATACACATATAAATACATAAATACATATATACACATATAAATACATAAATACACATATAAATACATAAATACATATATACACATATAAATACATAAATACATATATACACATATAAATACATAAATACACATATAAATACATAAATACATATATACACATATAAATACACATATAAATACATAAATACATATATACACATATAAATACATAAATACACATATAAATACATAAATACACATATAAATACATAAATACATATATACACATATAAATACATAAATACACATATAAATACATAAATACATATATACACATATAAATACATATATACACATATAAATACATATATACACATATAAATACATAAATACATAAATACACATATAAATACATAAATACATATATACACATATAAATACATAAATACATATATACACATATAAATACATATATACACATATAAATACATAAATACATATATACACATATAAATACATATATACACATATAAATACATAAATACATATATACACATATAAATACATAAATACATATATACATATATAAATACATATATACGCATATAAATACATAAATACATATATAAATACATATATAAATACATAAATACATATATACATATATAAATACATAAATACACATATAAACACATATATACACATATAAATACATAAATACATATAAACATATATAAATACATAAATACACATATAAATACATGAATACATATATACACATAAATACACATATAAATACATAAATACAAATATACACATATAAATACACATATCTAGTGTACTTAAATTATGATTTACGCTGCGCATATTTAATATGATTTATTCGTGTGTAATTTACATACAAATTTTACGTTTTTGGTCAAATACAATTTTTGGTGAACAATTTTGTTATAATTTTGATGCTCCTTAACAATACAATTTTTCACTGCTTATTTATGTGTGAATGGTTTAATTATTTGTTTTCTATGATGTTTAAAATACAAATTTTATTGTGCACTTTTCATATGAAAATGCAGTGTAAGCCCCTTAGTGAGACACCCAGTTTTCAGGGTAAAAAGTGTCTTTAGATCATTCCACCAGGGAAATAGAAGTACTGGCAGCTAGCTTTAGATAATCAGTCCCAATGTGCCTTCCATAGGAACGTATAGGGTTTGCACATCCCTTGCCAGTAAATGCGGATCTCAGCATTATTTTAAAATCATAAAGGAAAAACAATATAATTAAACACCACACTCATATGTAGATCATCTACACCAACTTTTGGAAAAGTGAAAAAAAACTTTATTAAATATATACAGTAAATAGAAAAAAATCACCGGCAGGTGTTAACCCTGTAAGGGACTTGAAACCAAAAGAAATTCTTTCACGATTCAGATAGAGAATGACATTTATAAAAAAAAGATTCCAATTTACTTATTTTGCTTTGTTCTCTTGTTATTCTTTGTTGAATCAATATCTAGATAGGTAGCATGCATGTGTCTTGTATTTTGTATGATTTTTAAATTACAATTTTCATTGTGCAATTGCCTACAGACGCTCTCCATTCGGAGCTTGATAATTCGGCCCCATAATCATAAATAGGTATAGATATACACAGATATATATAGGAATATCTATTTATAAATACTTAGAACATGTTTTCCTATGTGCAGAACATTGGAATGTGAATATGAACAGTAAATACATAGTTAAAACCATTATTAAATATGAATATTGCATAAATATGTTTTTCTTGTTTTCATCTATTTAACTGCAAAAGGCTCCAATGCACTTATATATATATATATGTCTTATGTGCGTACATATCTATTTATGTGTATATATGTCTGTAAATACATATATACACATATAAATACATATATACACATATAAATACATAAATACATATACACATATATAAATACATATATACACATATAAATACATAAATACATATATACATATATAAATACATAAATACATATATAAATACATAAATACATATATACATATATAAATACATATATAAATACATAAATACACATATAAATACATAAATACATATAAACATATATAAATACATAAATACACATATAAATACATATATACACATATAAATACATATATACACATATAAATACATAAATACACATATAAATACATAAATACATATAAACATATATAAATACATAAATACACATATAAATACATAAATACATATATACACATATAAATACACATATAAATACATAAATACATATATACACATATAAATACATAAATACATATATACACATATAAATACATAAATACATATATACACATATAAATACACATATAAATATATAAATACATATATACACATATAAATACACATATAAATACATAATACATATATACACATATAAATACATAAATACACATATAAATACATAAATACATATATACACATATAAATACACATATAAATGCATAAATACATATATACACATATAAATACACATATAAATACATATATACACATATAAATACATAAATACATATATACACATATAAATACACATATAAATACATAAATACATATATACACATATAAATACATAAATACACATATAAATACATAAATACATATAAACATATATAAATACATAAATACACATATAAATACATAAATACATATATACACATATAAATACACATATAAATACATAAATACATATATACACATATAAATACACATATAAATACATAAATACACATATAAATACATAAATACATATATACACATATAAATACACATATAAATACATAAATACATATATACACATATAAATACACATATAAATACATAAATACATATATACACATATAAATACATAAATACACATATAAATACATAAATACATATATACACATATAAATACATAAATACATATATACACATATAAATACATAAATACACATATAAATACATAAATACATATATACACATATAAATACATATATACACATATAAATACATAAATACATATATACACATATAAATACATAAATACATAAATACACATATAAATACATAAATACATATATACACATATAAATACATAAATACATATATACACATATAAATACATATATACACATATAAATACATAAATACATATATACACATATAAATACATAAATACATATATACATATATAAATACATATATACGCATATAAATACATAAATACATATATACATATATACATATATAAATACATATATAAATACATAAATACATATATACATATATAAATACATAAATACACATATAAATACATATATACACATATAAATACATAAATACATATAAACATATATAAATACATAAATACACATATAAATACATGAATACATATATACACATAAATACACATATAAATACATAAATACAAATATACACATATAAATACACATATAAATACATAAATACATATATACACATATAAATACATAAATACCTATATACACATATAAATACACAGATTAATACATAAATACATATATACACATATAAATACATAAATACACATATAAATACATAAATACACATATAAATACATAAATACATATAAACATATATAAATACATAAATACACATATAAATACATAAATACATATATACAAATATAAATACACATATAAATACATAAATACATATATACACATATAAATACACATATAAATACATAAATACATATATACACATATAAATACACATATAAATACATAAATACATATATACACATATAAATACACATATAAATACATAAATACATATATACACATATAAATACACATATAAATACATAAATACATATATACACATATAAATACATAAATACACATATAAATACATAAATACATATATACACATATAAATACATATATACACATATAAATACATAAATACATAAATACACATATAAATACATAAATACATATATACACATATATACACATATAAATACATAAATATATATATACACATATAAATACATAAATACATAAATACATATATACATATATAAATACATATATACACATATAAATACATAAATACACATATAAATACATAAATACATATATACACATATAAATACATATATACACATATAAATACATAAATACATATATACACATATAAATACATAAATACATATATACATATATAAAAACATATATACACATATAAATACATAAATACATATATACATATATAAATACATATCTAAATACATAAATACATATATACATATATAAATACATATATAAATACATAAATACATATATACATATATAAATACATAAATACACATATAAATACATAAATACATATAAACATATATAAATACATAAATACACATATAAATACATATATACACATATAAATACATATATACACATATAAATACATAAATACATATAAACATATATAAATACATAAATACACATATAAATACATATGTCAACCAATGTGGTATTAAATTTATAGGAGAGCAAAACAAAAGTCAAATCTGCTTCTTGGATATCAATATTTCAATAAGTGATACATTGGATTCAATTGAGACAAATCTATATAGGAAGCCAACATCAGGAAACACTATTCTTGAATTTAATTCAAGTCATCCACGACATACAATACGTGGCATACCGAAGGGACAATATATTCGGGCCAAACGAAATTGTTCAAAGACTATAGATTACAACAAACAGGCTGACATCATAACAGAAAGATTGATGAATAGAGGGTATGATATCAATATCCTTAATAAGGCTAGAAATGAGGTAGATGCAATACCGAGAGAAGCACTATTAATAAATAATGATAATTACAAGAGACATCATAATACTGATATAAAACATAAACCAAAATTCATTACAACATATAGTATGGAGTATACTGAAATATGCAATATCATAAAACGGAATATTCACATATTACAAATAGACCCAGGATTAAGGGATATTGTAAAGGATGGATGTGATTACATTTCCAGAAAAGGGAAAACAATTGGAAACCATGTGTCTCCGTCAGATTGCACAAAAAGGTCTAGTAATGCCTGTTGGTTAAAACAACGAAAAGGTTTCTACAGATGTAGGAAAAAAATCTGCAAGACCTGTGATTATGTAATAGAGGGTGACACATTTGTTTCCACCACCACAGAAAAAAACACACAAGATAAACTTTTACATTAATTGTAACACAACACATGTAGTTTACTTGTTAACCTGTAGGGGGTGCCAAAAGCAATATATTGGAAAAACCAAAAGGTCCCTTAAGGACAGGTTCCTAGCGCATTAACGATCCATTGAGGATCCTGACTCTGATACCCCAATTGCCCGACATTTTAGGAACATCCATAATTCTGATGTCCACCTATTGTCTGTTCAGGCTATAGATCACATCCCTCAATGGAGGAGAGGTGGAGACAGAGAGGAAAAATTAGATCTTAGAGAGGTTTTTTGGATTTTTACAGCAAATACATCTATCCCCTATGGTTTAAACTTCAGGAGAGATATTGATCTATGTGTCTAGATATATATAAACTTGATTGTGTTTCTTTACATTCCCTAAGGCAGTTCATTATACATATATGTGAACATAGGATATCTATTGAGAAAAATGGGGGAAATAGATGGAGACCTTATCTATGTCATGTTTAAGAATTGAATTTACATAGAAATAATACTGAGGATCTTTGTTTATATATATTTACAGTAATGTAGCAGATGTAAAAATAATTGCAACAGTATGTATTGATTAATATATGAGAAATTTGAGAATGGTATAATTAGGTAATGAGCCAAGTACCATTTGAACAGCATGTTTGAATATTTTAGTAATAAGGACAAAATTAATGGGGTATATGCACCTTTAAGAAAATCCCTATTTAAGGAAGAGAGGAGTCTGGGTTTCCTGTAAGCAGTGAACAAGTGCTATCCTAGCACGAAACATGTCTGCCACAGGATTCCAGCAGTCCTTATTCACTGTGTGATAGTATTTATAGCTGTGTCAGTGTGGATACATTGGACTATGCTATTGCCTGCTTTTATATTTGTACAATAAAGCTCTTTTTTTTTGCCCTTTTACCCGGAATGTGCCTGAGTCTTCTATGTTTTATATATACACATATAAATACATAAACACATATATACACATATAAATACACATATAAATACATAAATACATATATACATATATAAATACACATATAAATACATATATACACAAATAAATACATAAATACACATATAAATACATAAATACATATAAACATATATAAATAAATACACATGTAAATACATAAATACATATATAGACATATAAATACACATATAAATACATAAATACATATATACACATATAAATACACATATAAATACATAAATACATATATACACATATAAATACATATATACACATATAAATACACATATAAATACATATATACACATATATACACATATAAATACATATAAACATATATAAATACATAAATACACATATAAATACATAAATACATATATACACATATAAATACACATATAAATACATATATACACATATAAATACATAAATACATATATTCACATATAAATACATAAATACATATATACACATATAAATACACATATAAATACATATATACACATATAAATACATATATACACATATAAATACATAAATACATATATACACATATAAATACATAAATACATAAATACACATATAAATACATAAATACATATATACACATATAAATACACATATAAATACATAAATACATATATACACATATAAATACACATATTAATACATAAATACATATATACACATATAAATACATAAATACACATATAAATACATAAATACATATAAACATATATAAATACATAAATACACATATAAATACATAAATACATATATACAAATATAAATACACATATAAATACATAAATACATATATACACATATAAATACACATATAAATACATAAATACATATATACACATATAAATACATAAATACATATATACACATATAAATACACATATAAATACATAAATACATATATACACATATAAATACACATATAAATACATAAATACACATATAAATACATAAATACATATATACACATATAAATACATATATACACATATAAATACATAAATACATATATACACATATAAATACATAAATACATAAATACACATATAAATACATAAATACATACATACACATATAAATACATAAATACATATATACACATATAAATACATAAATACATATATACATATATAAATACATATATACACATATAAATACATATATACACATATAAATACATAAATACACATATAAATACATAAATACATATATACACATATAAATACATATATACACATATAAATACATAAATACATAAATACATATATACATATATAAAAACATATATACACATATAAATACATAAATACATATATACATATATAAATACATATATAAATACATAAATACATATATACATATATAAATACATATATAAATACATATATACATATATAAATACATAAATACACATATAAATACATAAATACATATAAACATATATAAATACATAAATACACATCTAAATACATATATACACATATAAATACATATATACACATATAAATACATAAATACATATAAACATATATAAATACATAAATACACATATAAATACATAAATACATATATATACATATAAATACACATATAAATACATAAATACATATATACACATATAAATACATAAATACATATATACACATATAAGTACACATATAAATACATAAATACACATATAAATACACATATAAATACATATATACACATATAAATACATAAATACATATATACACATATAAATACACATATAAATACATAAATACATATATACACATATAAATACACATATAAATACATAAATACATATATACACATATAAATACATAAATACATATATACACATATAAATACACATATAAATACATAAATACATATAAACATATATAAATACATAAATACACATATAAATACATAAATACATATATACACATATAAATACATAAATACATATATTCACATATAAATACACATATAAATACATAAATACATATATACACATATAAATACACATATAAATACATAAATACATATATACACATATAAATACATATATACACATATAAATACATATATACACATATAAATACATAAATACATATATACACATATAAATACATAAATACATAAATACACATATAAATACATAAATACATATAAACATATATAAATACATAAATACACATATAAATACATAAATACATATATATACATATAAATACACATATAAATACATAAATACATATATACACATATAAATACATAAATACATATATACACATATAAGTACACATATAAATACATAAATACACATATAAATACACATATAAATACATATATACACATATAAATACATAAATACATATATACACATATAAATACACATATAAATACATAAATACATATATACACATATAAATACACATATAAATACATAAATACATATATACACATATAAATACATAAATACATATATACACATATAAATACACATATAAATACATAAATACATATAAACATATATAAATACATAAATACACATATAAATACATAAATACATATATACACATATAAATACATAAATACATATATTCACATATAAATACACATATAAATACATAAATACATATATACACATATAAATACACATATAAATACATAAATACATATATACACATATAAATACA
Source organism: Bombina bombina (assembly GCF_027579735.1). Taxonomy (NCBI): domain Eukaryota; kingdom Metazoa; phylum Chordata; class Amphibia; order Anura; family Bombinatoridae; genus Bombina; species Bombina bombina. The sequence continues at coordinate 578,499,174 of NC_069505.1, forward strand.
TATATACACATATAAATACATATATACACATATAAATACATAAATACATATATACACATATAAATACATAAATACATAAATACACATATAAATACATAAATACATATATACACATATAAATACATAAATACATATTTACACATATAAATACATAAATACATATATACACATATAAATACATAAATACATATATACACATATAAATACATAAATACACATATAAATACATAAATACATATATACACATATAAATACATAAATACACATATAAATACATAAATAAATACATATATACACATAACACCTGAGATCTCATATCTTTGAGCCTTTATAACTTTTTGTGCAATATTTTTTTAAGTCATTATATTATATGATGTTTATTATGAGTGTAACTGTACTTTGTAATTTTTTTATTTGTTTTTTTATGTATTTTGTGACACTACTTTGTTTTGCAAAACAGTTAACCTGAGCTCTGATTAAATTTGTCATACATTATATACTCTGCTGCTGGTGCAACAAGTTGTTGAAAACACATTAAGGGCAAACCAATTCTTCAGTATAATGTTCCTTTAATTGACAAACACAGATGAACCACAGACTTTGACACCAGACTAAAAATACAACAGAACAGACTGATGGGCACTTCCTAATTTCTTTACTAGCTCTTTTTGCTACCAATAAGGGGCTAGATTACAATTAGAATCTAGAAGTTTTTTATTAAAAAAGTAGCATTTTTTTCAAATAAAAAACAACTGCATGAAGCTGTTTTTAGGGGTTAGATTTGATGGGTGTGGGGTGTTAGATAAAAAAGGCACTGAAAAGTGCCTTTACATTGCGGTCTATGGGAACTGTGTGTTCCCTGTAAATATTTATATATATATGATTATATACATATATGCAATATTCATATTTTATAAAGTGTTATACTGTGTATATATACTGTGTTATACTGTGTATTTACTGTATTTACTGTAAATATTTCCTATTCCAATGTTCTAAGTAATTCTAAATAGATCTTCCTATATATAGATCTGTAATCATGTACAGTACATATATATATATATATATATATATATATATATATACTGTATATATATATATATATATATATATATATATATATATATATATATATATATATATATATATATATATATATATATATATAGGTATTCTATGTTATTAAAAGCCAGGTATGTTTGTCCGATGCAGTCATGCGCAGTAGAGACTGCATCGCAAAACAAACGTACTTGGCCATAAGAAGCAGGGTCCGGCAATCGGTAGGAGACTGTGCACGTGTCCGCTGTGAGGCTCAGAAGTGGCGCTTGAGGATCAGTGGCGCGTGTCTGTGCGAGAAAGGCCGCAAGGCCTTACGTGGAAGGGTTAGGAGGGAGGCGGGTGGGCGGATCATCGCTGGAGGGGGGCAGGAGGGGGGATGAGAGAGAGGTGATTTTGGCCCGGACTTTAAGACTAGTGTATATATATTTATATATCTCTGCAAAAAAGCATCAGATATATGTAGAAATATGTATTTGTGAATAAATAAAACATATTCTACCATGGGAAGAACATTGGAATGTGAAGTATTCATATTTTTCTGTCGGGTTAGCACACTTGAGAATATGCGATCAGGTTTGCATGCATGTAGGGTGTTTTTCCACTTTTTTGCTCCATTGACTTATATGGGGGAATAGTTTTTTACACGCACGATATGCTAAGTTCAGCTTTTTACACTCGTCGGGTTAGCGCACAAGCAAAAACTTTTTACTTTCATCTTGTAATTTAGGCGCTACCCAACACGTGGAGTTAACACTCGAGCAGGAGTATTAAATAAAGCTCCACTTGTAATCTGACCCAAAGTATTGAAATATTCAGTGTAGGTGATACAACAGGCAGCACAGCTATTTCAAGTGCAAAAATAAAGGTAAATGGTATATTTGTAAACAATGTAAAATACCAAAACAGGTAAAATGGATAATTTGTAACAAATTAAAGTAGAGGAACTACAGGGGGTGCCGAGGTCGCAACTGCAACCGGGCCCCCGAGGGTGGGAGCCCAGCTTCAAAAAAATGGGGGGGCGGCGGCCCTTCTTAGATTCTTGCACCTGGGCCCTGTGGTTTCTAGTTACGCCTCTGTAACTAACCTTTGTTTAAAAAAAGGGACATAAGCTCAGGAGTGTGCATGTGTCTGCAGCACTATATAGCAACAGTTTTAAAAGAATATTATACATTTCCAAGAGCACTATATGGCAGCGCTTTTTCCTGTCATGTAGTGCTCGAGACATGAGCTTGCTATCCACAGTATTTGCATATCTCTTCAACAAAGAATACCATAAGAATAAAGCAAATTAGATATTAGAAGTAAATTGGGAACTTTTCTGTCTGAAACACACACAAAAGAAAATTGTGGGGTTTCATGTCACTTTAACACCCCTGGTTTTGCAAATCAAGAGCAGTTCATGGATGTATCTCTTGAAAATTTTAGTGGAATCAATGTGTTTGGTCTCCTTTTATTGTGTCCTAGTAAGGACAGATGTAAATGATCTTATGCCCTGAGGTATCCAATCACTTTGTTCGCTTTGTATCCTTTGTTGAAAAACATATTTAGGTAGGCTCAGGAGCAGCAAAGCACTACTGAGATCTAGCTGCCGATTGGTGGCTTGACATATATATCCTCTTGTTATTGGTTCAACAGATGTATTCAGCTAGCTCCTAATAGTGCATTACTGCTTTGGATCTGACTTTAACTATGTGTTTTTTTTGGTATGATGAAGACCTCTCTGTAGGAAGATTAACACTTCTCATAGGTATTTTACAGCAATAGAAGGCACAATAATTAACACGCGTATACTGCAATGTTGTTTTATTTTCCTTACATAAACATTTTATGTGCAATTACTTTTTGAATCCATGTAGAACTGGTTCACACTTCTCAACAATGTCAAATAATAACCTGCGGGCGTGTGTCTGGGCGCAGCATCTTGGCTGTCTCTGGGTGAGTCTCTGTAGGGCAGGGTTGCCGGCTTTATTTGAGAAAAAAAAATTATGTAAACTAATGAATTGTCCAGATTTCACTGAGGACATTGACAAATGATAAAGTAGTTACTGAAAGAAAAAACACTTTATTTTACACTTTGATACAGTTTTCTACAACTAAGTTATTCATACAAATCATCTTCCCTCACACAGTCTAGCTTAATACATTCAACAATTTGCTGAAAATCCCTGAATTCTATTTTTCATTTAAATGTTTTATTGTTTAAAAAGATAGATGATCCCTTTATTACCCATTCCCCAGTTTTGCAAAGAAAACATGGTTGTATTAATACACTTTTTATCTGTGTGACTACCTTGTATCTAAGCCTCTTCTGAAAGCCTCCTGATCACATGGCTTTTTATTTATTATCTATTGACTTGCATGTTAGAACCCTCGGGCATGAGCACAACGTTATCTATATAGCTCACATGAACTAGCACTCCCCTGTTGTGAAAAGCAAATAAAAAAAGCCTGTGATTATGGGGCTGTCTTTAGTGTTAGTTTAGATATAAAGTATATTAATATAACTATAAAGTATATTAGTATAACTGTGATGGTTGTGCAAAGTTGGGGAATGGGTATAAAGGCATTACCTATCTTTTTAAACAATAAGAAATGTTTGTGCTCCAATCAGCCAATAGAATGCAAGCTCAATCCTATTGGCTGATTGGATCAGCCAATAGGATTGAAGCTCAATCCTATTGGCTGATTGCATCAGCCAATAGGATTTTTTCACCTTTAATTCCGATTGGCTGATAGAATTCTATCAGCCAATCGGAATTCAAGGGACGCCATCTTGGATGACGACCCTTAAAGGAACCTTCATTCTTCAGTCGCCGTCGTAAGAAGAGGATGCTCCGTGCCGGATGTCTTGAAGATGGAGCCGCTCCGCGCCGGATGAATGAAGATAGAAGATGCCGTCTGGATGAAGAATTCTGCCGGCTTGGATGAAGACTTCGGCCGGCTTGGATGAAGACTTCTCGCGGCTTCGTTGAGGACTTCTTGCCGCTTCGATGAAGACTTCTGCCACTTCATTGAGGATGGATGTCGGGTCTTCAAAAACTGTGGATCTTCGGGGGTTAGTGTTAGGTTTTTTTAAGGGTTTATTGGGTGGGTTTTATTTTTAGATTAGGGTTTGGGGGGAAAAAGAGCTAAATGCCCTTTTAAGGGCAATGCCCATCCAAATGACCTTTTTTAGGGCAATGGGGAGCTTAGCGGCTAGATTTAGAGTTTTGTCGGTAACGACCCGCGTAGCTAACGCTGGCTTTTTTCTGGCCGCACCTTTAAAATAACTCTGGTATTGAGAGTCCACAGAATGTCTGCGTTAGGCTCCAAAAAGGGAGCGTAGAGGCATATTTAACGCCACTCCAACTCTTGATACCAGAGTTGCTTACGGACGCGGCCAGCCTCAAAAACGTGCTCGTGCACGATTCCCCCATAGGAAACAATGGGGCTGTTTGAGCTGAAAAAAAACCTAACACCTGCAAAAAAGCCGCGTTCAGCTCCTAACGCAGCCCCATTGTTTGCTATGGGGAAACACTTCCTACGTCTGCACCTAACACCCTAACATGTACCCAGAGTCTAAACACCCCTAACCTTACACTTATTAACCCCTAATCTGCCGCCCCCGCTATCGCTGACCCCTGCATATTATTATTAACCCCTAATCTGCCGCTCCGTAAACCGCCGCTACTTACATTATCCCTATGTACCCCTAATCTGCTGCCCCTAACACCGCCGACCCCTATGTTATATTTATTAACCCCTAATCTGCCCCCCACAATGTCGCCTCCACCTGCCTACACTTATTAACCCCTAATCTGCCGACCGGACCGCACCGCTATTATAATAAAGTTATTAACCCCTAATCCGCCTCACTAACCCTATAATAAATAGTATTAACCCCTAATCTGCCCTCCCTAACATCGCCGACACCTAACTTCAAACATTAACCCCTAATCTGCCGACTGGAGCTCACCGCTATTCTAATAAATGTATTAACCCCTAAAGCTAAGTCTAACCCTAACACTAACACCCCCCTAAATTAAATATAATTTAAATCTAACGAAATTAATTAACTCTTATTAAATAACTTATTCCTATTTAAAGCTAAATACTTACCTGTAAAATAAACCCTAATATAGCTACAATATAAATAATAATTACATTGTAGCTATTTTAGGATTAATATTTATTTTACAGGCAACTTTGTAATTATTTTAACCAGGTACAATAGCTATTAAATAGTTAAGAACTATTTAATAGCTAAAATAGTTAAAATAATTACAAATTTACCTGTAAAATAAATCCTAACCTAAGTTACAATTAAACCTAACACTACACTATCAATAAATTAATTAAATACAATACCTACAATTATCTACAATTAAACCTAACACTACACTATCAATAAATAAATTAAATACAATTCCTACAAATAAATACAATGAAATAAACTAACTAAAGTACAAAAAATAAAAAAGAACTAAGTTACAAAAAATAAAAAAATATTTACAAACATTAGAAATATATTACAACAATTTTAAACTAATTACACCTACTCTAAGCCCCCTAATAAAATTACAAAGCCCCCCAAAATAAAAAAATGCCCTACCCTATTCTAAATTACTAAAGTTCAAAGATCTTTTACCTTACCAGCCCTGAACAGGGCCCTTTGCGGGGCATGCCCCAAGAAGTTCAGCTCTTTTGCCTGTAAAAAAAAACATACAATACCCCCCCCCAACATTACAACCCACCACCCACATACCCCTAATCTAACCCAAACCCCCCTTAAATAAACCTAACACTAAGCCCCTGAAGATCTTCCTACCTTGAGTCGTCTTCACCCAGCCGAGCCAAATTCTTCATCCAAGCGGAGCAAGAAGAGGTCCTCCATCCGGTAGAAGTCTTCATCCAAGCGGGGCAGAAGAGGTCTTCCATCCGATTGAAGTCTTCATCCAAGCGGCATCTTCTATCGTCATCCATCCGGAGCGGAGCGGCAGCATCCTGAAGACCTCCGACGCGGAACATCCATCCTGGCTGACGACTGAACGACGAATGACGGTTCCTTTAAATGACGTCATCCAAGATGGCATCCCTCGAATTCCGATTGGCTGATAGGATTCTATCAGCCAATCGGAATTAAGGTAGGAAAATTCTGATTGGCTGATGGAGTCAGCCAATCAGAATCAAGTTCAATCCGATTGGCTGATCCAATCAGCCAATCAGATTGAGCTCGCATTCTATTGGCTGTTCCGATCAGCCAATAGAATGCGAGCTCAATCGGAATTCGAGGGACGCCATCTTGGATGACGTCCCTTAAAGGAACCGTCATTCGTCGGGAAGTCGTCGTCGGAAGAAGATGGGTCCGGGGTGGATGTCTTCAAGATGGAGCCGGTCCTCATCAGATGAAGATAGAAGATGCCGCTTGGAAGAAGATGGTTGCCGGTCCGGATCTACTCTTCTTCCCGGATAGGATGAAGACTTTGGAGCCTCTTCTGGACTTCTTCAGTCGTCGGATGATGGATGTCTAGCCCCCGCTTGGGCTTAGATGAAGATATCGGAGCCAGGACGGATCGGTGATACCTGGTGAGGTGAAGACAAGGTAGGAAGATCTTCAGGGGCTTAGTGTTAGGTTTATTTAAGGGGGGTTCGGGTTAGATTAGGGGTATGTGGGTGGTGGGTTGTAATGTTGGGGGGGGGTATTGTATGTGTTTTTTTACAGGAAAAAGAGCTGAATTTTTTGGGGCATGCCCCGCAAAGGGCCCTGTTCAGGGCTGGTAAGGTAAAAGAGCTTTGAACTTTAGTAATTTAGAATAGGGTAGGGCATTTTTTTATTTTGGGGGTCTTTGTTATTTTATTAGGGGGCTTAGAGTAGGTGTAATTAGTTTAAAATTGTTGTAATATTTTTCTTATGTTTGTAAATATTTTTTTATTTTTTGTAACTTAGTTCTTTTTTATACTTTTGTACTTTTGTACTTTAGTTAGTTTATTTCATTGTAGTTATTTGTAGATATTGTATTTAATTAATTTATTGATAGTGTAGTGTTAGGTTTAATTGTAGGTAATTGTAGGTATTTTATTTAATTTATTTAATGATAGTATAGTGTTAGGTTTAATTGTAACTTAGGTTAGGATTTATTTTACAGGTAATTTTGTACTTATTTTAACTAGGTAACTATTAAATAGTTCTTAACTATTTAATAGCTATTGTACCTGGTTAAAATAATTACAAAGTTGCCTGTAAAATAAATATTAATCCTAAAATAGCTACAATGTAATTATAATTTATATTGTAGCTATATTAGGGTTTATTTTACAGGTAAGTATTTAGCTTTAAATAGGAATAATTTATTTAATAAGAGTTAATTTATTTCGTTAGAATAAAATTATATTTAACTTAGGGGGGTGTTAGGGTTAGGGTTAGAATTAGCTTTAGGGGTTAATAAATTTAATAGAGTAGCGGTGAGGTCCGCTCGGCAGATTAGGGGTTAATAAGTGTAGGCAGGTGGAGGCGACGTTGTGGGGGGCAGATTAGGGGTTAATAAATATAATATAGGGGTCGGCGGTGTTAGGGGCAGCAGATTAGGGGTACATAAGGATAACTTAAGTAGCGGCGCTTTGCGGTCGGCAGATTAGGGGTTAATTATTGTAGGTAGTTGGCGGCGACGTTGTGGGGGGCAGATTAGGGGTTAATAAATATAATATAGGGGTCGGCGGTGTTAGGGGCAGCAGATTAGGGGTACATAAGGATAACGTAGGTGGCGGTCGGCAGATTAGGGGTTAAAAAAATTTAATCGAGTGTCGGCGATGTGGGGGGGCCTCGGTTTAGGGGTACATAGGTAGTTTATGGGTGTTAGTGTACTTTAGAGCACAGTAGTTAAGAGCTTTATGAACCGGCGTTAGCCCAGAAAGCTCTTAACTACTGACTTTTTTCTGCTGCTGGAGTTTTGTCGTTAGATTTCTAACGCTCACTTCAGACACGACTCTAAATACCGGAGTTAGAAAGATCCCATTGAAAAGATAGGATACGCAATTGACGTAAGGGGATCTGCGGTATGGAAAAGTCGCGGCTGAAAAGTGAGCGTTAGACCCTTTTTTTAATGACTCCAAATACCGGCGGTAGCCTAAAACCAGCGTTAGGAGCCTCTAACGCTGGTTTTCACGGCTACCGCCAAACTCCAAATCTAGGCCTAGGTTTTTTAGATAGGTTTTTATTTGGGGGGTTGGTTGTGTGGGTGGTGGGTTTTACTGTTGGGGGGTTGTTTGTATTTTTTTTTACAGGTAAAAGAGCTGATTTCTTTGGGGCAATGCCCCGCAAAAGGCCCTTTCTTTCATGTAATTGGCAAGAGTCCATGAGCTAGTGACATATGGGATATACAATCCTACCAGGAGGGGCAAAGTTTCCCAAACCTCAAAATGCCTATAAATACACCCCTCACCACACCCACAATTCAGTTTTACAAACTTTGCCTCCTATGGAGGTGGTGAAGTAAGTTTGTGCTAAGATTTCTACGTTGATATGCGCTTCTCAGCATTGTTGAAGCCCGATTCCTCTCAGAGTACAGCGAATGTCAGAGGGATGTGAAGGGAGTATCACTTATTTGAATACGATGATTTCCCTAACGGGGGTCTATTTCATAGGTTCTCTGTTATCGGTCGTAGGGATTCATCTCCTACCTCCCTTTTCAGATCGACGATATACTCTCAATTTACCATTACCTCTACTAATAACTGTTTTAGTACTGGTTTGGCTATCTGCTATATGTGGATGGGTGTCTTTTGGTAAGTATGTTTTTTATTACTTAAGACACCTCAGCTATGGTTTGGCACTTTATGCATTTATATAAAGTTCTAAATATATGTATTGTGCTTATATTTGCCATGAGTCAGGTTCATGTATTTCCTTCAGCAGACTGTCAGTTTCATATTTGGGGAATTTAAACATTTTAAGAAATTTATTTCTTACCTGGGGTTTTAGTCTTATTTTCAATTGACTACTTCTTGCTATTGCGGGTATTAGGCCCGCGGGTGCGTCAAATGCTAAACTTTATTGCGTCATTCTTGGCGCGAAAATTTTTTTGCCGCGGAAAAAGATGTTTATGACGCAACTTCGTCATTTCAAGTGTCAGACGTGACGCCGAGACCTTTCACACGGCGGCGTCATTAGTGACGCGAGTGTGTCATTTCCGGTTATTTTTGGCGCCAAAAAAGTTTACGTTATGTTGTGCGTCATACTTGGCACCAAATTTATTTCATTATTTCAATACCCCATTGATGTTTGCCTCTTGCTTTTTTCTCTATCAGAGGCCTATGCTTTTGCATTTTTTCCCATTCCTGAAACTGTCATATAAGGAAATAGATAATTTTGCTTTATATGTTGTTTTTTCTCTTTCATTGAGCAAGATGTCCCAATCTGATCCTGCCTCAGAGGTTTCTGCTGGAACATTGCTGCCTGACATCGGTTCTACCAAAGCTAAGTGCATTTGTTGTAAAAGTGTAGAAATTATTCCACCAAATGTCATTTGTAATAGTTGTCATGATAAACTTTTACATGCAGATAGTGTTTCTATCAGTAATAGTACATTGCCAGTTGCAGTTCCTTCAACTTCTAATGTACATGATATACCTGTAAATTTTAAAGAATTTGTTTCTGATTCTATTCTGAAGGCTTTGTCTGCATTTCCACCTTCTAATAAACGTAAAAGGTCTTTTAAAACTTCTCATTTAGCTGATGAAATTTCAAATGACCAACAACATAATAATTTATCCTCTTCTGATAAGGATCTATCTGATTCAGAAGATCCTTCCTCAGACATTGACACTGACAAATCTACTTATTTATTTAAAATAGAGTATATGCGTTCTTTATTAAAAGTAGTGTTAATTACTTTGGATATTGAGGTAACCAGTCCTATTGATGTTAAGTCTAATAAACGTTTAAATGCTGTTTTTAAACCTCCTGTGGTTTCCCCAGGGGTTTTTCCTATTCCTGAGGCTATTTCTGATATGATTTCTAGGGAATGGAATAAGCCAGGTACTTCTTTTATTCCTTCTTCAAGGTTTAAAAAATTGTATCCTTTACCAGCAAAATCTATAGAGTTTTGGGAAAAAAATCCCCAAAGTTGATGGGGCTATTTCTACTCTTGCTAAACGTACCACTATTCCTATGGAAGATAGTACTTCCTTTAAGGATCCTTTAGATAGGATGCTTGAATCCTATTGAAGGAAGGCCTATTTATATTCAGGTCATCTTCTCAGACTTGCTATTTCTTTGGCTGATGTTGCGGCTACCTCAACTTTTTGGTTGGAGAATTTAGCGCAACGAGAATTGGATCCTGACATATCTAGCATTACTCGCTTACTGCAACATGCTAATAATTTTATTTGTGATGCCATTTTTGATATTATCAAAATTGATGTTAGATCCATGTCTTTAGATGTATTAGCTAGAAGAGCTTTGTGGCTTAAATCTTGGAATGCTGATATGACATCTAAATCTAGACTACTATCTCTTTCTTTCCATGGTAATAATTTATTTGGTTCTCAGTTGGATTCTATTATTTCAACTATCACTGGAGGAAAATGAATTTTTTTGCCTCAGGATAAAAAACCTAAGGGGAAATCTAAGGCTTCTAACCGTTTCCGTTCCTTTCATCAGAATAAAGAACAAAAACTCAATCCTCCTCCCAAGGAATCTGCTTCCAGTTGGAAGCCTTCCTCAAATTGGAATAAATCCAAGCCATTTAGGAAACCAAAGTCTGCCCCTAAGTCCGCATGAAGGTGCGGCCCTCATTGCAGCTCAGCTGGTAGGGGGCATATTAAGGTTTTTCAAGGATTTTTGGATAAAATCTGTCCAAAATCATTGGATTCAGAGCATTGTCTCTCAAGGGTATCGAATAGGATTTAAAGTAAGACCTCCTGTGAGAAGATTTTTTCTCTCACGCATCCCTGTAAATCCAGTTAAAGCTCAGGCTTTTGCTGAAGTGTGTTTCAGACCTGGAGTCTTCAGGGGTAATCACGCCAGTTCCTCCTCAGGAACAAGGTTTGGGGTTTTATTCAAACCTATTCATTGTACCAAAGAAAGAAAATTTGTTCAGACCAGTTCTGGATCTGAAAATTTTGAATCGTTATGTAAGAGTACCAACTTTCAAGATGGTGACTATAAGGACTATTCTGCCTTTTGTTCAGCAAGGACATTATATGTCCACAATAGACTTGCAGGATGCATACCTTCATATTCCGATTCATCCAGAACACTATCAGTTTCTGAGATTCTCTTTTCTAGACAAGCATTACCAATTTGTTGCTCTTCCATTTGGCCTAGCAACAGCTCCAAGAATCTTTTCAAAGGTTCTGGGTGCCCTACTATCTGTAATCAGAGAACAGGGTATTGCGGTGTTTCCTTATTTGGATGATATCTTGGTACTAGCTCAGTCTTTACATACTGCAGAATCTCACATGAATCAACTAGTGTTGTTTCTTCGGAAACATGGTTGGAGGATCAATTTACCAAAAAGTTTCTTGATTCCTCAGACAAGGGTCACCTTTTTAGGTTTCCAGATAGATTCAGTGTCCATGACTCTGTCTCTAACAGACAAGAGACGTTTAAAATTGGTCGCAGCATGCCGGCACCTTCAGTCTTAGTCATTCCCTTCAGTGGCTATGTGCATGGAAGTTTTAGGTCTCATGACTGCAGCATCGGACGCGATCCCCTTTGCTCGTTTCCACATGAGACCTCTACAGCTTTGCATGCTGAATCAATGGTGCAGGGATTATACAAAGATATCACAATTAATAATCTTGAATCCCAATGTACAACACTCTCTGACATGGTGGATAGATCACCATCGTTTGGTTCAAGGGGCCTCTTTTGTTCGGCTAACCTGGACTGTGATCTCAACAGATGCGAGTCTTTCAGGTTGGGGAGCTGTTTGGGGATCTCTGTCAGCACAAGGGGTTTGGAAATCTCAAGAGGCGAGATTACCAATAAATATTTTAGAACTCCGTGCAATTCTCAGGGCTCTTCAGTTTTGGCCTCCGCTAAAGAGAGAACCGTTCATTTGTTTTCAGACAGACAATATCACAACTGTGGCTTATGTCAATCATCAGGGTGGGACTCACAGTCCCCAAGCTATGAAAGAAGTATCTCGGATACTTGCTTGGGCGGAATCCAGCTCCTGTCTAATCTCTGCGGTGCATATCCCAGGTGTAGACAATTGGGAGGCGGATTATCTCAGCTGCCAGACTTTACATCCAGGGGAGTGGTCTCTCCATCCAGATGTGTTTTCTCAGATTGTTCAGATGTGGGGTCTTCCAGAGATAGATCTCATGGCCTCTCATCTAAACAAGAAACTTCCCAGATACCTGTCCAGGTCCAGGGATGTTCAGGCGGAAGCAGTGGATGCACTGACACTTCCTTGGTGTTATCATCCTGCTTACATCTTCCCGCCTCTAGTTCTCCTTCCAAGAGTGATCTCCAAAATCATCATGGAACAGTCTTTTGTGTTGCTGGTGGCTCCAGCATGGCCACACAGGTTTTGGTATGCGGATCTGGTGCGGATGTCCAGTTGCCCGCCTTGGCCACTTCCGTTATGGCCGGACCTACTATCTCAAGGTCCGTTTTTCCATCAGGATCTCAAATCATTAAATTTGAAGGTGTGGAAATTGAACGCTTAGTTCTAAGTCGTAGAGGTTTCTCTGACTCAGTGATTAATACTATGTTACAAGCTCGTAAATCTGTCTCTAGAAAGATTTATTATAGAGTTTGGAAGACTTACATTGCATGGTGTTCTTCTCATAAATTCTCCTGGCATTCTTTTAGAATTCCTAGAATTTTACAGTTCCTTCAGGAGGGTTTGGATAAGGGTTTGTCTGCAAGTTCCCTGAAAGGACAAATCTCAGCTCTTTCTGTTTTATTTCACAGAAAGATTGCTATACTTCCTGATATTCACTGTTTTGTACAGGCTTTAGTTCGTATTAAGCCTGTCATTAAATCAATTTCTCCTCCTTGGAGTCTTAATTTGGTTCTGAAGGCGTTACAGGCTCCTCCATTTGAGCCTATGCATTCTTTGGACATTAACTACTTTCTTGGAAAGTGTTGTTCCTTTTGGCTATCTCTTCTGCTAGAAGAGTTTTTGAGCTATCTGCTCTTTCTTGTGAGTCTCCTTTTCTGATTTTTCATCAGGATAAGGCAGTTTTGCGGACTTCTTTTCAATTTTTACCTAAGGTTGTGAATTCTAACAACATTAGTAGAGAAATTGTTGTCCCTTCCTTATGTCCTAATCCTAAGAATTCTTTGGAGAGATCCTTACATTCTTTGGATGTGGTAAGAGCTTTGAAATATTATGTGGAAGCTACTAAAGATTTCAGGAAGACTTCCAGTCTATTTGTTTTATTTTCTGGTCCTAGGAAAGGTCGGAAGGCTTCTGCTAGTTCCTTGGCTTCTTGGTTGAAACTTTTGATTCATCAAGCTTATTTGGAGTCGGGTCAGGCCCCACCTCAGAGAATTACAGCTCATTCTACTAGATCAGTTTCCACTTTGTGGGCTTTTAAGAATGAAGCGTCAGTTGATCAGATTTGCAAAGCGGCGACTTGGCCCTCTTTGCATACATTTACTAAATTCTACCGTTTTGATGTATTTGCTTATTCGGAAGCAGTTTTTGGTAGAAAAGTTCTTCAGGCAGCTGTTTCAGTTTGATTCTTCTGCTTTTGATTTAAGTTTTTTTCTTTCAAAGATGAAATAAACTTATTTTTGTTTGGGTTGTGGATTCATTTTTTCAGCAGAATATGGCTGTTTTTATTTGTATTCCCTCCCTCTCTAGTGACTCTTGAGTGGAAGACTCCACATCTTGGGTATTGATATCCCATATGTCACTAGCTCATGGACTCTTGCCAATTACATGAAAGAAAACATAATTTATGTAAGAACTTACCTGATAAATTCATTTCTTTCATATTGGCAAGAGTCCATGAGGCCCACCCTTTTTATGGTGGTTATGATTTTTTGTATAAAGCACAATTATTTCCAAATTTCCTTTGTTGATGCTTTCTACTCCTTTCTTTATCACCCCACTGCTTGGCTATTCGTTAAACTGAATTGTGGGTGTGGTGAGGGGTGTATTTATAGGCATTTTGAGGTTTGGGAAACTTTGCCCCTCCTGGTAGGATTGTATATCCCATATGTCACTAGCTCATGGACTCTTGCCAATATGAAAGAAATGAATTTATCAGGTAATTTCTTACATAAATTATGTTTTTAAGGGCTATTGGCAGTTTAGTTTAGGCTAGGGGTTTTTTTTTTATTTTGGGGGGGGGCTTTTTTATTTTGATAGGGCTATTAGATTAGGTATAATTAGTTTAAATATTTGATAATTTCTTTTTCATTTTGTGTAATTTAGTGGGGGGGGGGTTTAATTTAGTTAATTGTATTTAATTAATGTAATTGATTTAATTTTATTGTAATGTTAGGTGTTAGTGTAAAACAGGTTAGGTTTTATTTTACAGGTAAATTTGTATTTATTTTAGCTAGGAAAGTTATTAAATAGTAGTAACAACTATTTAGTAACTATTCTACCTAGTTAAAATAAATAAAAACTTGCCTGTGAAATAAAAATAAAACCTAAGATAGGTACAATGTAACTATTAGTAACTATATTGTAGCTAGCTTAGGGTTTATTTTATAGGTAAGTATTTAGCTTTAAATAG
>NC_069505.1:578518915-578556415 GCF_027579735.1 Bombina bombina
AACGAGTGGCGGCACGCATGACTGAGGGGCAGAAAAGACTTACGGCCTGTAATGACATCGCAGCCGCATTGTTCAGGAGCAGTGTAAGGAGTGCCGGGGAGCTCATTAACAGACCCGGCGAGTGAAGAGAGAGAGACACACGCCGCAGACAGAGCGGCTAGATCCGCTACCCGATCCTCGCTGAAACAAAAAAAAAACAAAAAACAGCGAAACACTGCAGAGGAGAGAGGTGAGCTCAGCCCCGGCACACGGCGCCATAACAGCTTGCGCAGCCATACCACATAACACCCCAAAGCGCAACACAACTCAAACAAAACTTTGCAGCATAACGTATAGCCCACAGACAGAAAAGCAGTGTGGCCACTATAGCAGGAGATAATCTACAGAAGGGGACATATTAAACCGACCTACTGAAGGATAGTCTGGGGAACCAAAAGGAGACCAAAAAAAAAATAAACAACAGGGAAAATAAAAAATAAAAAAAAAAGAACACTGCAACCAAGGCCTGTGACGGAGATATAGCTTATACAGACCACGTGAAGCAACACAAACAAATACTCAACCTTCACAAGCATCAACATTACTTTTAAAAAGTGTACACTGTAGTGTTAGACTTAATAAATCTCTGTGTATAGAGAATTCAACTGGACTGTGAGCAGTGAACAGCAAAGCACCTAATCATTACAAAATCTAACACTTAACCCCTAAAGTGCAGTGAGGAACTCTGTAAAGTATTCAAACACAGGTGAAAACTATACCTACAGACAAGAACTTTTGGCCACACTATTTTGGTTATGCCAGCTAAAAAACAATCTAAACTAGATACCCCAGCCAACGCAAAAAAAATAAATCAATATATGAAACCTCTAGAAAACACAGCCTCTAAGACCTCAGACACTGCTGAAATGGCACTTAAAACAACACACAATTTGGAAATGCAGACTGACAATGCCTCCAGCGAAATCACCAAAGCTGACTTACAACATTTAGCAACTAAAGAAGACATCAAATCTGCAATGTCTGACATGAAAGAAATGTTTAATGAGATGAAAAAAGACATTAAGAGAGTAGAACGCAAACTATCAACTCTGGAGGAGGGGCATAACGTCGCGACACAGGACATTCTACACTTGTCCCAGCTATCATATGATCAAGAGGAGGTTATACACAACCTAATGGAGAAGGTGGAGGACCTTGACAATAGAGGTCGCCGCAATAATTTGAGGATAAGAGGGGTCCCTGAAAGCATTCACCCACCTGCAATCTCAGGTTACCTGCAAGACCTCTTCAGGACTGTAAAAGGAACAAACACAGCCCCTGATATTACCATCGAACGGGCCCACAGAGCCCTGAGAGCCAAACCGCCGGCAAAAGCACCTCCAAGAGATATCATTGTGAAAATACTAAATTATGCAGAAAAAGAGGAGATTTTAAGACATTCACGCCAGAAAAGCCAGATTACGCACGCAGGTATAGACATCCAAATCTTCTCAGACCTGAGCCCAGCTACCCTGCAAAAACGTAGGGACCTGCAATGTGTAACCTCAGTACTGAGGGCTCAGAAGATTCCTTACAGATGGGGGTTCCCTGTAAGCCTCACGGCTACAAAAGGCGATAAAACAGCATCGCTACGCACTGTAGAAGAAATCCCATCATTCTGTGAGACACTTCAAATAAAGATCCCGACACCAACGGAACTACCGCTACAACAAAGAAACAGAAGACCACCTACTTCAGCCTATAAAGACAGACTGAGACCACCCTCCGCCGCCGCCACAGAATCCCAAGATATGGCTTCATAGACATGTCCTCTTTTTTCTTTTCCTGTTGTTTGTCCAATATTTTTCTTTTTTGCAGCTTCCTGTTCTCCCTTCTAAAAAGATACTGCATCTGCTACTCCTGATGGAAAGTTACAAGCCTCAACATCTTCTGAACAGATGAGTAGTTAAACTGCGACTGTGTACAAGTTATTGAGGTTTAATAACGTTATCATAGAATTTTCATAATACCCAGAACTGTTGTGCTCAGACCTGAAAAGGATTTCAAACTTGTCTATAAGTTTCTAACCCAGCCTACTTGATTATTCAGCTTTCTCATATAGACTGGTTCTCATGTATATAATTATATATTACACTCAAATCCCCCTACATACCAACGCTTCAAGCATTAGCACGAAGCACATAACTTAATTTTAAATATTCTCAATGGTTGCCCCCAGGGAAGAGGGCCCCTTCCCTCAGTTGATACACTAGAGTTTAAACGTTTTAAAGCATTGTTTGGTTTTGTGTATGTTAGCCTCTGTGTATTTAAATTGCTCAAACTAATATTTATATCTAAAAATACTGTTGATAATTTACCATTTTCCTTCCTTCCTAACCCTTACTCTTTCCCAACTCGTAGGTCATACACATAGTCCTATCTGACTGATAGCTGCAACGACCAACTGGACAATAGGGGTTGGGGGATCAACACAGACGGTAAGCTCGCAACCCACTACCCACCTCACCCGTAATCTATAAACTAAAGATGACTCCATCATTTAAAACACACACAATAAATATAATAACGGTCAATGTCAAAGGGTTCAATGTTCCACAAAAAAGATCCATTATAACACATGATCTAAACAGATTAAAGGGGGACATTGTTCTAATCCAGGAGACACACTTCAAAAGAGGGTCAGAACCAAAATGGTTTAACCGCTTATATCCCACCGCTTATTTTTCATCCGGCCCAGCAAAGAAATGCGGGGTAGGTGTACTCATTAGGCAAAATATCCCACTAAAAATAACAAATATAGAGAAAGATACAGAGGGCAGGGTACTCATTCTGACTGGCCTCCTACATGGACGACCGATCACAATTATAAATGTATATTTCCCAAATAGGGCACAATCTTCATTCATGCGCACACTATCCGGGAAAATTCTGGACAACCTAAAGGGGGTGACATTCATGGCTGGGGATCTTAATGTTCCACTTCACCCAGAAATAGATACATCAGGAGGGACATCCAGCATACCCAAAAAAGACATTAGCCATATCAATAGCCAATTAAGCACACTAGCTCTACACGATGTGTGGCGCACATTTCATCCATCGGTTAGAGATTACACATTCTACTCTAGCCCACATGGTGTATACTCAAGACTCGATTATATCCTCACCGACTCCCTAGGCCTCACACTAATCAAACATACATCCATATACCCTACCACCTGGTCGGACCACGCGCCCGTGACATGTCAGATAGAATGGCCGGACTCCCCACTCACCCCATACTTATGGAGGTTAGATGACAGTATGTTAGACCTTCCTCTGATACAATCAGACACTGAGAAACAATTGTTAGAATACTTCCAAATTAATGATACCCCGGACGTGACGTGGCACACCATATGGGAAGCACACAAATGTGTTATGAGGGGGCTATTTCTGAAACATAAGGCAAATATGATTAGACAACACAGAGTCAGGTATGACACTATACTAGGAAACCTTAAACAACTAGAACAAGAACACAAAAGATCCCCCCAAAATGCTGACCTCAAAACTCGTCTTAACAAGACCAGGTCAGAGCTTAATGTCTTCCTACAGCATGAACAACAAAAAAGGGCATTGAAGATGCGCCAACGATATTATGAGCAGGGAGATAAGGCAGGGAAGATGTTGGCCAGAACACTAAAACGCAAACAACTGAAAACACACATACACCATATTAAAAATAATTCAAATCAGCTCAAACATGATAGTACATCAATTGCAGAAGTGTTCCGCTCATATTTTGCAACTCTATATAATTTAGACGCAACAGAGGCAGATAACAAATTGCCTGCTTCTAAAGAGCAAGCAATAGCTAAATATCTGGAGGGTGTGGATCTGCCCAGGTTAGGCAACTCTCAGGCAGAGAAATTAGATACCCCTTTCAACATTAAAGAAATTCAGGATGCAATTAAGTCCCTCTCGTCCGGGAAAAGCCCGGGACCAGACGGATTTGGGGTAAAATATTATAAAAAATTTGCCCATATCCTGGCCCCAAAACTTCTGCTTCTCTTTAACTCAATTAAACAAACCGGGGGCTTTCCTATCTCAATGCTGGAGGCACATATTGTTATGATACCCAAACCAGGTAAAACCCCTGATGCCCCAGAAAACTTCCGGCCAATCTCACTCCTGAATACCGACACAAAAATATACGCCAAGGTATTGGCCAATAGATTAAACCCCCTCCTTGCACACTTGATCTCACCCGACCAGGTGGGATTTATACCGGAAAGAGAGGCAAGAGACAACACCATTAAGGTGTTACAATTGGCAGATTTGGCACGGAACACGGGGCAGGATCTAGTCCTCATTTCCACAGATGCCGAAAAAGCCTTTGACAGGGTGGACTGGGATTTTCTCAGGGCCACCCTGCGGGGCATGAACATAGGCAACAGTTTCATTGAGAACATATTCTCTTTATATGCTAACCCAACAGCGAAAGTCAGGACTAACTCTGTTCTCTCTGAGCCTTTTAGCATTAGAAATGGGACACGACAGGGGTGTCCCCTGTCACCACTATTGTTCGCCCTATCCATCGAAGTATTGGCATGCAAGATCCGAGCACAAAGAGAAATAAGGGGGGTTTTTGCTAAAGATAAGGAATACAAGTTGGCAATGTACGCCGATGACATTTTGCTTACCCTAACAAATATAGATGGGTCCCTTCCGCCCCTTCTACAAACATTCGAGGAGTACGGCAAGGTGTCAAACTTCCACTTAAATCTATCCAAGTCCGAACTAATCAACATCAACACCCCAACACCTGTAATAACAAACATTAGTCTCACTTGCCCCATTACAATACAACAATCTCACATAAAATACCTGGGCATACAAATCACTCAACACTTTAGTGACTTATTTAAGAAAAACTACATCCCCCTACTAAAAGAAATCACAAACGACCTCTCTAGATGGAAAAATAAAACATTATCGTGGCTCGGAAGGATACACACCGTAAAGATGAACGTTCTGCCTCGCATATTGTACGTCCTGCAGGCATTGCCCATCCCATTACCAAAAGAATACTTAAGCCAAATGCAGGGCAACATAGAAAAATTTATTTGGAGTGGGATTAAACCCAGAGTCCCCAGAAAAACCCTATATCTGCCTACTGAGAGGGGAGGGTTGGGCATACCTGATTTACATTCATACAGATTAGCAACACTCCTGCAGAGAGTGGTGGAGTGGAGCCACAATTTAGACAATAGACAATGGATCACCCTGGACAGGGAAATACTACAGATAGATAATGTAGGCGGGCTAGCCTGGTTACAGGCAACACAAAGACCAAGAAACATCAGCAGATACCCCCTTCTGGAAGAAGTGTTCCAGAGGTGGGATGCGCTAGTAAACACTAGCACACATATAACATCTAAACCGGCACCACTAACTCCACTCATGGGGAACCCCGACCTGCCATTCATGACAAGGCCCAGACTGGACACAGACACCCCGGCCCAATTAAAAGACTACACCCTTAATACAGTTATGAATGAAGGAAAGATACTGCCGCTGACAGAGATAGTGGGAATAATAGGCGACAGCCCACAGGCATGGTACCAGCACATACAACTATCCCACTATGTAAACACTCGCAACTTACAAAAAAAACTTAAAAGACAACTCACACACTTTGAAACATTATGCGTCTCGGTACTCCCCCCCCGCCACCTTATATCATCTCTATACAAGATATTAGTGCACCCCAGGAGAGACCAGCTACCCTCATACTGTCATAAATGGGCCAGAGAACTAAACACTGAAATTTCGCATGGAGATTGGATGCAGATTTTTCGCAACCACAAAAAAGCTTCTATCTCGGCCAAAATACAGGAAACAAATTACAAATTTATGTCTAGATGGTATCTTACTCCTGTAAGATTACAAAAGATATATAAAAAGACCAGCAACAGATGCTGGAGGGGCTGCGGGATGCCTGCAGATATGTATCACATATGGTGGGGCTGTGAGAAATTAGCGCCCTTTTGGGAAAGCATTGTGGGACACATAAACAAAACACTAGACACGAACCTTGATGGGGGCCCTGGTCTACTGCTGTTCCATGACTTGCCGAACCTCAAAGACGACACCAAAAAAAACCTCTTATACATAATGCTCAATAGCGCCAAAGCCTTAATACCACAAAGATGGAAATCCACAGAAATCCCAGACCTTGCAGCCTGGAAACAACAAGTGGATAATCTACTCCTTATGGAGCGATACCACCTTTTGGGAATAGGCAAAGTGGAACTGCATGAATACATGCTGATGCGATGGAACGCGCATAGGGATGACTGAGAGATAAGACGATCCGGTCAGATAGAGCGACACACCAATATACACTCACTAAACAAATTCCCCCACCTCCAAATCATACCAATGACCTACCCCCCTCCTACCTTTTTTCCCCCACTGCCTACACTACTGTAGGATTCAGTAATGAAACATATAGCATTTTAATTGATCTTGATAAGTAGATTTGCAAGTGTTTATCAACAAGTTATGACTTAATGTTTTGTGTTCACCTCATTAGCCCTCTTTCAGCCATTGTTTTTCATAGACTCATTCTTAGCCCAAAAGTGGCTAGCGAACTTATCTGTGGCAATGGTAGAGGCTACCCTTTTGTTAGCTCCATAGAGCCTAGAGACGCTTTAAACATTGTACAATAGGAGTTTCCGGAAGCCGCTATGTATATGTACACTACTCGTTTATGTGAGTTAAATAGGCTCATATTGTAACCAGAGCCAAGTTTGTACACTGAACGTTATGACAATAAAGCTCTTTGAAAAAAAAAAAAAAAAAAAAAAAAAAAAAAAATACTTTGAGGTGGTGCTGTACAATGCAATTTCATATACTTAATAGAATTTAGTTGAGGTAATTATCCCTTGCTGCTTGTGAACGAAGCTAGAGAGCGCTGCTTGTGATCGATGCAGTGCTCAAGAAAACTTCTCCTCAGAAATACTGAATAACATAAGTCTCTACCTTATTACTGAATTTCAGCAATCCACTTGCCTTATACTGCAAAGTCAGTCACTCTTTTACTACAAACAGCTGCAGAAATCTCACAGTTATGCCCTTATGTAATGTAGCTTTATAAATCCAGTCAGTGTATTTGTGCAAACTGTTCAGGCAGAATAACTTATAGGATATTCTCTGGGTTATCTCTTTAATATACATCACACTCAGTTACTTCCTTATGTAATGCAGCTGTGCAATCCATTTAGTGTATTTATGCAACTGTTTAGGCAGAATAACTTCTAGAATATTCTCTGGGTTATCTCTTTAATATACAACAACTCTGCAGCACATCACACTCAGTTACTTCCTTATGTAATGCAGCTGTGCAATCCATTTAGTGTATTTATGCAACTGTTTAGGCAGAATAACTTCTAGAATATTCTCTGGGTTATCTCTTTAATATACAACAACTCTGCAGCACATCACACTCAGTTACTTCCTTATGTAATGCAGCTGTGCAATCCATTTAGTGTATTTATGCAAACTGTTTAGGCAGAATAACTTCTAGAATATTCTCTGGGTTATCTCTTTAATATACAACAACTCTGCAGCACATCACACTCAGTTACTTCCTTATGTAATGCAGCTGTGCAATCCATTTAGTGTATTTATGCAAACTGTTTAGGCAGAATAACTTCTAGAATATTCTCTGGGTTATCTCTTTAATATACAACAACTCTGCAGCACATCACACTCAGTTACTTCCTTATGTAATGCAGCTATGCAATCCATTTAGTGTATTTATGCAAACTGTTTAGGCAGAATAACTTCTAGAATATTCTCTGGGTTATCTCTTTAATATACAACTCTGCAGCACATCACACTCAGTTACTTCCTTATGTAATGCAGCTGTGCAATCCATTTAGTGTATTTATGCAAACTGTTTAGGCAGAATAACTTCTAGAATATTCTCTGGGTTATCTCTTTAATATACAACAACTCTGCAGCACATCAGATATGACTAGTATATCTTTTCTCTTGCATTTAGTTAACATGAAGTTATGGAGATCTTAAAACAGCAGATAATGGCTGACACTCACTGTACAAATAAAAGGTTCCAACTTCTGTCTGCAACAGCCACATGTAGCAATGTCTGAACTGTCTCTGGAATCCATGCATTTGTCTGAATAACTTCTTTCAGCTTGGAAACAGCAACTTTCTTCCCCCATCTCCAAGTCTGTGCAAAGCTCCACACTTCTCTTAACACCTAAGAAATCTCCTCAGCACTAACAACTCCTCCCCCTTCCCAGATGGCATTTCTCTTCCTCAATACAACTATTACAGCAGCCATCTTGGGTAAGGGCAAGGTCCTTACATACTCCCCCCCCCAAAAAAAAACTTGCTGTCCCCAGCAAGGGGTACAAGAGCAACACATCAATACATTTTCTTTAGCAAGTCTACTAACAAAATCACATATTCATCATGAGTCAAATTATGGTTAGGGTATACATCTTCCAAAACACATCGTACAGCAGATGTTAGAGCAGGCAACAAGGGTTCAACATTATAACCAGGGTTTCCTAATGTATCATATGTCAATTTCTTTGGGGGATGTCTCTTTCTTGCTGGTCTTTTCTCTCTATAGGGACTTCTACTATCATAATGTATAGGGTTTGGAGATTCCCTATCTGGTATAGGACTATTAGGGAAGGATGGCATATCAGGTTCAGAGGTTGGGGCAACAGAGGAGGCATGCTCATCATTATAGGTCTCTCTTTGCAATGGAGATCTCATTTCAGGGTCTGATTGAATTGATGAGTCTTCATGTGGGATACTATATTCATTATTAATTGACATGCTTGGGCCTTGGTCCTCATGATATGTAACATCATGCTGGAATTGAGGTATAGGCAACAAATGATTCCGATGCCATGTCTTCACAACACCATTTTCATCTGCTATCTGAAAAACTGGAAGACCTGGCAATTGTCTGACTATTCTATAGATACTATTCCTCCATCTAGGAGATAACTTGTGCTTGCCTGGTATCCCTAAATTCCGTAAAAGGACACGGTCTCCTGGTTGCAAATCCTGATGTTTTATTCTCTTGTCATATCGTTGCTTATTAGCCTCATTTAATTGAGCAGTAGCTTCTTCAGCCAACTTATAAGCTGTTTGTAAACTCTCCTGCAATCGCCTGACATACTGATAGTGACTCTTATGAGAAACTCCATCTGATGACACCCCTAACTGGAGATCTATAGGTAGTCTCGCTTCTCTCCCAAACATAAGGAAGTATGGTGAATAGCCTGTGGAATCATGTCGGGTGCAGTTGTAGGCATGAACTAGTGCTTCTACTTGATGACTCCAAGTTCTCTTTTCAGACTCTGGCAGGGTCCCTAACATATTTAGCAAAGTTCTGTTAAACCTCTCAGGCAAAGCATCTCCTTCTGGATGATAGGGAGAAGTTCTTGTCTTCTTAATTCCCAAAACATTCATCATTTCTTTAATGAGGCGACTCTGAAAGTCTCTACCTTGATCAGAATGCAGTTTCTTAGGAAGACCATAATGAATGAAAAACCTTTCCCAAAGAACTCTAGCCACTGTACTAGCCTTCTGGTCCTTTGTTGGGAAGGCTTGAGCATAACGGGTATAGTGATCTGTTACAATAAGAACATTTCCAATGCCACGAGAATCTGGCTCAATGCACAAAAAATCCATGCAAACAAGATCCATGGGGCCTTCACTTTTCAGATGACCCATAGAGGCAGCTCGAGTTGGAAGAGTTTTCCTCTGTACACATCTTAAACATTTATGAATGTAGTCTTCTACATACTCTCTCATCTTTGGCCAATAACATCTATCTTGCAAGAGGCCAAACGTTTTTTCTATCCCAAGATGTCCGTGCTGATCATGCAAGGATGACAGAACAAGTTTTCTTAGTTTGGCAGGTAACACCAATTGTCTTCGATCTGGATGATTGTGGTATTTAACTACTCGAAACAGAAGTCCATCTTGAATTTGAAACTAATCCCACTCTCTATTTAGTGGACCAGACCATTCCCTAGGAATTCTCTTCAGTAAATGTGGGCTATCAGTTTGAACAGCTTTTCGAAGTAGTCCAATTAAAGGATCTTGTTCCTGTGCATTTATTACTTCTTCAGGAGGTATTCGAGACCATCTGGCTAATTCCACTACAGATGGTTTACAATAATATACAGGCAGAGCTTGTGGATGACATCCCAATGAATCTACTGCTCTCAAATCTGAAAAAACAGAGGTTTCATCTTTGAAGACACTGGTTTGGCAGAATGCTCTCACACCAAGTGAAGGAATTTCTTCCCATTGAGAATCACCTGTTTGTTCTGGTAGTCCTGGTCGTCGGGACATTGCATCAGCCCCTATATTCTTAGGCCCTGGCTTGTAACGTAACTTAAAAGTTTAATTTGATAGTGCAGCCAACCACCGATGACCGGTTGCATCCAACTTTGCTGTAGTCAAGATGTAGGTAAGTGGATTATTATCTGTTCGAACTTCAAATTCTTCTCCATAAAGGTAATCGTGGAGTTTATCCACTACTGCCCATTTCAGAGCCAAGAACTCAAGCTTGTGGACTGGATAATTCTGTTCACTCTTAGACAAACTCCTACTTAGATAAACAACAGGTCTCAACCCTCCAGGGTACTCTTGGTGTAAAACTGCCCCCAAACCCACATAGCTAGCATCTATATGTAGCACATAAGGTTTCTCGGGATCTGCATAGGCCAAGACAGGTGCCTCAGTTAAATTTTTCTTTAAATTCTCAAACGCTTTGGAGCACTCTGCTGTCCACCGAGTTCCCAAAGGAGTTTTTACATTTAGTGGCTTTTTAGGATCATCTTCACTATGTTTCAGCAAGTCGTTTAGGGGTCGAGCTAACTGGGAATATCCTTTCACAAATCTTCGATAGTATCCACAAAATCCAAGAAATGATCGAAGTTCACCAATGTTGTTAGGCTGTGGCCATGCGGTTACTGCTTCCACCTTAGCAGGGTCTGTAGACACCCCTTCTGCCGAGACCACATGACCTACATAGGTCACAGATGATTGCCCAAATCTGCATTTCTCCGGACTTAACTTTAGGCCTTCTTCGTGAAGATGATCCAATACTTTCAGCAACCTTGTCTCATGTTCTTCCAAAGTACTACCGAATACAATAAGGTCATCTAGATAGACAAGACACTCACGTCCATTCATATCTCCCACAGTACGTTCCATTAGCCTTTGGAATGTGGCTGGAGCTCCACAGATCCCTTGTGGCATCCGTGTAAACTGATAGAATCCTAGTGGACAAATAAAAGCTGTCTTCTCTTGGTCTTCTTCAGTCATCCCTACCTGAAAATAGCCGGATCTCAGATCCAGAACACTGAACCAGCGGCTGCCATTAAGACAATGTAAAATCTCTTCAATTCGAGGTAGGTCATATTGGTCAGGTATAGTTCTTCGATTGAGAGTCCGATAGTCAATGCACAAACGTATAGACCCATTCTTCTTTCTAACCACTACAATGGGTGAAGCCCATGGACTGCGAGAAGGAACAATTATTCCAGCTTTTTCCATCTCAGCCAAAACGGCACGAACATCCTCAACATCACGAGGAGGCAATCTCCTAGAGCGTTCCCTAAAAGGGGCAGAATCTGTTAGGCGAATGGTATGAAGCATATGTTTTGAACGTCCTACATCCATTTCTGCGGCAGAAAAAACTCCTGCACGGGCCTTCATAGCCTTCTGCAACTGCTCAGATGCCTCCTTAGGCATTGTAGATCCTTCAAAGTTAAATTGTAGTTTTTCTGTTTCTGTTTTTGAGAGAGAGAAACATTTACAAATAGCCAATAATGAGTCTACTACTGGATAAAGATATCCCAAAGTCTGATTAAAATCAATACCAACAGGGTATGGGGCCAAATTTTGGACCTTAACACTTAGCCACTGTGGTGGAGGCCCATCCTTTCTTCTGTGTAAGATTTCAGGTACCAAAATCCAACCCTGCTTGGTTGCTTCTTCATCTGGCGTTTCAAGAATAAAACAGTCCTCTTTGGGTCTGCCGTCATGGTACACCACCAAACATTTTAACTTTTTTATCCCTCCTGGGGAAATGTAAGTCACTCCGGCAGAACGGTTGTAGCACTGACCAGCATATTGTCTCAAAGATATCTTTTCAACCTCCTGACGTAAAGTTGGGTGTAATGACTTGTCTATGTCTTGCCCCCCAACCTCCATCATGAATTTCCGTAGCAAAGATTGTACATATTTTGTGTTGGTCCCTAGAATTATAGGGGCTTCGGAATCTTTGCAGGTTTCTGGGCAGATTAAAGCCTTCACTTTCATGGGGTATATCATACTAGTATGTAACTGGATTATACTAATGACTACAGTGACAACTCCATCAACAGCACACCTATTTCCACCCACACCTCTTAAATCAATTTGAGAGGGAGGCTTGATTTTAAGATGTTTAAGGTAAGTATCATAAAAACTACGATAGATTATGGTGCACTGAGATCCAGTGTCCAACAGCGCCTGTGTAGAAATGTTACAAACTTTTAGTCCAATAAAAGCCCTTGGCCCAGCTACATCATCTTCAGATAAATCAAAGGAAATATCAGTCATTCCCTTCTTCTGAGGGACTGTAAGGCTTCCCAAAATATCACCAGCATATGAATGTATTTTGCTGGGGCAATCCTTTGAGAAATGGCCTATCTCTCCACAAGTGAAACAACTCCCTTTTGGTCGAGTAGTATTTTGGAGTTTTACAGGTAGTTTTGCTCTCTCCAACTCAGCCTTTACTTGGTCAGGCAGTCCATTCTCCATAAGCTCTTTCAACAAAGAATCTGCATTTCTGGAGTCTTCTAATTTTTTTTTTGTCTCACTTTTACCTATGCAAGCTTCGCCAGACTTACGCACAGTGTGGAAACTCATTTCCTCTTCTTGAGCCCTTATCATAGGCATAAGGGCCTCCAATTCTTTTGGTGCTTGAGAGTGCAATTGGGCTCTAAGAAAGATGGCTATTGGGTGGTCTGGTATAATGCCACGAAGGAACTGATCTTGCCTCCGTTTATTCATATCTTGTCGGGTCACTACCCCTTTTCGAACCAATAATACAAGCTGCTCATGTAATCTTAATAGAAAGTCAGACATCTTCTCTGTCTCTCGCTGCTTAAGTAACCGAAGCTTGTACAAGAGATCTTCTGGATCTTCAAATAGACTATATAAGGTCTTTAAGAAAGATATTAACTTTACAGCAGTAGCTTCAGGGTGTTCCTCTCTATGGTGTTGCAACAATACTTGTGCTGGTGGCCTAACACTTTCTAAAAGGCAGACACGCTTCACTGTCTCTGGGCAACTCCATTCTTGTAGCACCATGTTAGCATGATCACACCATGCCGCAATACCCTCCTCTCCTAAGGGTACAGGAAGGTTTCCTGAAAATATCTTTAGTTTCCGGTAACTGTATGTATGTGAGCTGTCTGTGATGCTTGTAGCCAACATCTTCAGAACTTCAGATAGACTAGACTCCATATTAGATTCATTTTGAGATCCTCTAACACCCTGAACTTCATTTTCCTTGACTATATGCAGTTCTGATTTTATGGCATAAATGAGGGGTAGTCTGACTGAAGGTAGCCCTAGTAGCTGTAGCTCAGAGGGGTTGGGTACTTCTAAGAAACATTGGTTGGTGTCTATTAATATGCTACCCCAAGTGTCATCTGGTACTCTTTTGAATGCTACTATCTTAGGGTACTCTCTTAGTTGAAGTGCTCTCTGGAGTGACTCACATAGTTTATCTCGACTGGTTCCTACTGGTATCCAAGTCACAGCCACTGCCTGCTCAACTGGTACCTTTTTCTGCATTGCCCACTCTCTCACCTCTTCTAATTTTAAAAGATGCATCTCTTCTGATTTTGCCCCGCCTCTCGATCTCAGCAGTGCCTCCATCTGTAACACCCTTTCCTGAACTTCCCTGAGGTGGGTGATAGTGTAATGCTGTCTACCTGTTTCGTGTATGAGAACTAAGCCTCCGCAGAGTGGGAGTAGGAGGGGGGTTGAAATCAGGTATATAAGGGATGCCTGTATGACGCAGTGCCTCCACCTATAGGGGACACCCTAGAATAATAGGGTGTGGGGTCCTATAAGATTTTAGTACAAAAAGAAAACAAGTAATAACCACACAAGAAATCTTCAAATAAAATGTTGCTTTGATTATTATAAAGTGTTTAACCAGTAACATACAGTGCAACAAATACAAATAATAATATTAATCACAATATCTTCTTATGACATCAGTATACCTTTTTTTTAACTCAGAAGTCCTTTATGAGCTCATGAAATAATAACATAACTGTTGTTGTAAAATACCTTGAGGTGGTGCTGTACAATGCAATTTCATATACTAAATAGAATTTAGTTGAGGTAATTATCCCTTGCTGCTTGTGAACGAAGCTAGAGAGCGCTGCTTGTGATCGATGCAGTGCTCAAGAAAACTTCTCCTCAGAAATACTGAATAACATAAGTCTCTACCTTATTACTGAATTTCAGCAATCCACTTGCCTTATACTGCAAAGTCAGTCACTCTTTTACTACAAACAGCTGCAGAAATCTCACAGTTACTTCCTTATGTAATGTAGCTTTATAAATCCAGTCAGTGTATTTGTGCAAACTGTTCAGGCAGAATAACTTATAGGATATTCTCTGGGTTATCTCTTTAATATACATCACACTCAGTTACTTCCTTATGTAATGCAGCTGTGCAATCCATTTAGTGTATTTATGCAACTGTTTAGGCAGAATAACTTCTAGAATATTCTCTGGGTTATCTCTTTAATATACAACAACTCTGCAGCACATCACACTCAGTTACTTCCTTATGTAATGCAGCTATGCAATCCATTTAGTGTATTTATGCAAACTGTTTAGGCAGAATAACTTCTAGAATATTCTCTGGGTTATCTCTTTAATATACAACTCTGCAGCACATCACACTCAGTTACTTCCTTATGTAATGCAGCTATGCAATCCATTTAGTGTATTTATGCAAACTGTTTAGGCAGAATAACTTCTAGAATATTCTCTGGGTTATCTCTTTAATATACAACAACTCTGCAGCACATCAGATATGACTAGTATATCTTTTCTCTTGCATTTAGTTAACATGAAGTTATGGAGATCTTAAAACAGCAGATAATGGCTGACACTCACTGTACAAATAAAAGGTTCCAACTTCTGTCTGCAACAGCCACATGTAGCAATGTCTGAACTGTCTCTGGAATCCATGCATTTGTCTGAATAACTTCTTTCAGCTTGGAAACAGCAACTTTCTTCCCCCATCTCCAAGTCTGTGCAAAGCTCCACACTTCTCTTAACACCTAAGAAATCTCCTCAGCACTAACAACTCCTCCCCCTTCCCAGATGGCATTTCTCTTCCTCAATACAACTATTACAGCAGCCATCTTGGGTAAGGGCAAGGTCCTTACATATATATATATATATATATATATATATATATATATATATATATATATATATATATATATATATATATATATATATATATATATATATATATATATATATATATATATATATTAGAGATGTGCAGCGGTGAAAAATTTCGTTTGTCTGAATCTTTCCTAATGAATATTCAAGCAGAAGGACCCAGGAGAAGGATGCCAGTATCAGGTGAATAGCAAGGAGCTAAATGTTAGGAAGTTACTGGAAGGTCAAAGCAGAGTCGACAAGTCAGGGATCAAACCAAACAAACAGACACAGGAAACATAATCAGAGTCCAAAAGCTTAGTCAGGGAAATCCAAGGTCAGAACCAATCGGGCAACAAACAGAGTGGAATCAGCAGGCAGAAGCATGCTCAAAAGGAGGTCCAAGTCAAAAGCCAGAATTCAATATCCAAAAATATAGTTCAAGGCAAACCCATGAGATACACTCAATACTAGGGCAATGAGACAGATAAACTGAATGGCATTTAAAGGAAAAAGTGCGCCAAAGGTGACGCGATGCTTCGGAAAACCAGAGTGAGACGTCACAGGTGACGCGATGTGTCCAGATTGACGCGAAACGGAGCAACCTGGCATCAAAACAGTGTCATGGCAACCTGGAGTCATAACATTATGTTCCTTTTCGTTAAACAAATGTAAATGTTTAAAAGCTAGAGGTAAAGAAGTTTGCCTGTAGCTTTATACTTACCTTTCACTTGCTGGAGAGTGTGCTAACCTGCCCCTCTTCTTCACAGAACCCCAACCTCGCTAATAGGAGGCTTAGGACGGCTGACTCTGAGTGCCTGCATTAAACGACTTTCTTCTTTAGTACAGGCCCTGGAAGCCTCCACGCTAGCGCAGCCGGGCAAAAGGTTTTAACCCTTTAAAAGTAATTTAAAGAAAACAATTTCTTCAGTATTTTTTCATTTTCTTTCAATTTTGTTGGTGCATTCATATATATATAAAAGTAAAAAATAGTAATACATTTTACTAAAAACAAGTTGCTGATAGAATTATAATACAAAAATGCTTCTTTATTGCACTGAAATGCTCTAATACACATTTCAATTTGTCCATTAAATACAATAGAACTGCATAATCAACAAATATATAATAACAAGGCAATGGAATAACAAATGAGACGTAGATTTTTTTTCCCCCAACAAATTTCAAAATTTGCATAAATCTCCTGCTTCCTGTATCATGTGACTCATATACAGATACGCTCTGAACACAATGGTCTGAGCAGGTGCCTCAGAAAGTGTGCGTATCAAAAGACTGCACACAACTTGGTAATGGAAGTAAATTATGTTCTTTCATATTATATGCTCTACCTGACTCATAAAACTTTAATTCTGACTTTAGTGTCCATTTAAAGCAGGGGTGGGCAGTTACCAGCCCTCCAGATGTTATGGACTACATCTCCCATCATGCTTTGCCTGCATTATGGATGAAAGAGCATTATGGGAGATGTAGTCCATAACATCTGGAGGGCCGATAGTTGCCCAGTCACCCCTGCTTTAGAGGGATGTGAAACCCAATCTTTTTCTTTGATTATTTGAATAGAGCATACAGTTTAAAACAACTTTCCAACTTGCTCTTATTATCAAATTGCTTTGTTCTCTTAGTTTCCTTTACTGAAGGAGCAGTACGGCACTACCGAAAACTAGCACCAGGTGAGCAAATGACCTAGGGCATATTTGTGCAGCCACCAGCCATTAATGCACTGAGAAATTATTTGGATTTTGTGCCCTTTTATTGATCCCAATACCTAGCAGACATTTGCCGTTACAGCCATTTGTATTCAGTTCTCAGCCTCATGCATGTCTAGATTAGTTATTACATGTAGTGATTATTACAAAATTCCTTTCCCCGCCCAACTATTGCTGCTGAATTAATTGATTTTCTGACCGAAAAAACCTGAGGCTGTGCAGTGATTGTTTAATATATGCAGGAACTTATGTATAACTGTCTGTAATTGGCCACATCAGAGGAGGTACTCAGAATGATTTTTAAGGGGTGTGCCCCAGCAAAATGGTACTAGACAGCCCTTTTCCTTACACTACAGCAACTATGAATGTCAGGGGAGGGAGGGCACCCTATGCTACAGAACATTTTTGGAGAGGGGAAGGGGGTCCCCTACACTACAGAAAAAACATAATTTATGTAAGAGCTTACCTGATAAATTCATTTCTTTCATATTGGCAAGAGTCCATGAGCTAGTGACATATGGCATATGCAATCCTACCAGGAGGGGCAAAGTTTCCCAAACCTCAAAATGCCTATAAATACACCCCTCACCACACCCACAATTCAGTTTAACGAATAGCCAAGCAATGGGGTGATAAAGAAAGGAGTAGAAAGCATCAACAAAGGAAATTTGGAAATAATTGTGCTTAATACAAAAAATCATAACCACCATAAAAAGGGTGGGCCTCATGGACTCTTGCCAATATGAAAGAAATGAATTTATCAGGTAAGTTCTTACATAAATTATGTTTTCTTTCATGTAATTGGCAAGAGTCCATGAGCTAGTGACATATGGGATATCAATACCCAAGATGTGGAGTCTTCCACTCAAGAGTCACTAGAGAGGGAGGGAATAAAAATAAAATCAGCCATATTTTGCTGAAAAATTAATCCACAACCCAAAAAAATAAGAACTTTTCTACCAAAAACTGCTTCCGAAGAAGCAAATACATCAAAACGGTAGAATTTAGTAAATGTATGCAAAGAGGACCAAGTCGCCACTTTGCAAATCTGATCAACTGAAGCTCCATTCTTAAAGGCCCACGAAGTGGAGACTAATCTAGTAGAATGAGCTGTAATTCTTTGAGGCGGGGCCTGACCCAACTCCAAATAAGCTTGATGAATCAAAAGTTTCAACCAAGAAGCCAAGGAAATAGCAGAAGCCTTCCGACCTTTCCTAGGACCAGAAAATAAAACAAATAAACTGGAAGTCTTCCTGAAATCTTTTGTAACTTCCAAAGAATGTAAGGATCTCTCCAAAGAATTCTTAGGATTAGAACATAAGGAAGGGACAACAATTTCTCTACTAATGTTGTTAGAATTCACAACCTTAGGTAAAAATTGAAATGAAGTCCGAAAAACTGCCTTATCCTGATGAAAAATCAGAAAAGGAGACTCACAAGAAAGAGCAGATAGCTCAGAAACTCTTCTAGCAGAAGAGATAGCCAAAAGGAACAACACTTTCCAAGAAAGTACTTTAATGTCCAAAGAATGCATAGGCTCAAATGGAGGAGCCTGTAAAGCCTTCAGAACCAAATTAAGACTCCAAGGAGGAGAAATTGATTAAATGACAGGCTTAATATGAACTAAAGCTTGTACAAAACAGTGAATATCAGGAAGTATAGCAATCTTTCTGTGAAATAAAACAGAAAGAGCGGAGATTTGACCTTTCAAGGAACTTGCAGACAAACCCTTATCCAAACCATCCTGAAGGAATTGTAAAATTCTAGGAATTCTAAAAGAATGCCAGGAGAATTTTTGAGAAGAACACCATGAAATGTAAGTCTTCCAAACTCTATAATAAATCTTTATAGAGACAGATTTATGAGCTTGTGACATAGTATTAATCACTGAGTCAGAGAAACCTCTATGACTTAGAACTAAGCGTTCAATTTCCATACCTTCAAATTTAATGATTTGAGATCCTGATGGAAAAACGGACCTTGAGATAGTAGGTCCGGCCGTAACGGAAGTGGCCAAGGCGGGCAACTGGACATCCGAACCAGATCCGCATACCAAAACCTGTGTGGTCATGCTGGAGCCACCAGCAACACAAAAGACTGTTCCATGATGATTTTGGAGATCATTCTTGGAAGGAGAACTAGAGGCGGGAAGATGTAAGCAGGATGATAACACCAAGGAAGTGTCAGTGAATCCACTGTTTCCGCCTGAACATCCCTGGACCTGGACAGGTATCTGGGAAGTTTCTTGTTTAGATGAGAGGTCATGAGATCTATCTCTGGAATACCCCACATCCGAACAATCTGAGAAAACACATCTGGATGGAGAGACCACTCCCCTGGATGTAAAGTCTAGCGGCTGAGATAATCCGCTTCCCAATTGTCTACACCTGGGATATGCACCGCAGAGATTAGACAGAAGCTGGATTCCGCCAAGTATTCGAGATACTTCTTTCATATCTTGGGGACTGTAAGTCCCACCCTGATGATTGACATATGCCACTGTTGTGATATTGTCTGTCTGAAAACAATGAACGGTTCTCTCTTTAACAGAGGCCAAAACTGAAGAGCTCTGAGAATTGCACGGAGATCTAAAATATTTATTGGTAATCTCGCCTCTTGAGATTTCCAAACCCCTTGTGCTGTCAGAGATCCCCAAACAGCTACCCAACCTGAGAGACTCGCATCTGTTGTGATCACAGTCCAGGTTGGCCGAACAAAAGAAGCCCCTTGAACTAAACGATGGTGATCTAACCACCATGTCAGAGAGTGTCGTACATTGGGATTTAAGGATATTAATTGTGATATCTTTGTATAATCCCTGCAGCATTGATTCAGCATGCAAAGCTGAAAAGGTCTCATGTGAAAACGAGAAAAGGGGATCGCGTCCGATGCTGCAGTCATGAGACCTAAAACTTCCATGCACATAGCCACTGAAGGGAATGACTGAGACTGAAGGTGCCGGCAGGCTGCAACCAATTTTAAACGTCTCTTGTCTGTTAGAGACAGAGTCATGGACACTGAATCTATCTGGAAGCCTAAAAAGGTGACCCTTGTCTGAGGAATCAAGAAACTCTTTGGTAAATTGATCCTCCAACCATGTTTCCGAAGAAACAACACTAGTTTATTTGTGTGAGATTCTGCAGAACGTAAAGACTGAGCTAGTACCAAGATATCGTCCAAATAAGGAAACACATCAATACCCTGTTCTCTGATTACAGAGAGTAGGGCACCCAGGACCTTTGAAAAGATTCTTGGAACTGTTGCTAGGCCAAATGGAAGAGCAACAAATTGGTAATGCTTGTCTAGAAAAAAGAATCTCAGAAACTGATAATGTTCTGGATGAATAGGAATATGAAGGTATGAATCCTGCAAGTCTATTGTGGACATATAATGTCCTTGCTGAACAAAAGGCAGACTAGTCCTTATAGTCACCATCTTGAAAGTTGGTACTCTTACATAACGATTCAAAATTTTCAGATCCAGAACTGGTCTGAATAAATTTTCCTTCTTTGGGACAATGAATAGATTTGAATAAAACCCCAAACCTTGTTCCAGAAGAGGAACTGGCATGATTACCCCTGAAAACTCCAGGACTGAAACACACTTCAGGAAAGCCTGAGCTTTTACTGGATTTACTGGGATACGTGAGAGAAAAAATCTTCTCACAGGAGGTCTTACTCTGAATCCTATTCGATACCCTTGAGAGACAATGCTCTGAATTCCATTTATTTTGAACAGATTTTATCCAAATAACCTTGAAAAACCTTAATCTGCCCCCTACCAGCTGAGCTGGAATGAGGGCTGCACCTTATGCGGACTTAGGGGCTGACTTTGGTTTCCTAAAAGGCTTGGATTTATTCCAATTTGAGGAAGGCTTCCAATTGGAGGCAGATTCCTTGGGTGAAGGATTACATTTTTTTGTTCCTTATTCTGACGAAAGGAACGAAAACAGTTAGAAGCCTTAGATTTACCATTAGGTTTTTTATCCTGAGGCAGAAAAACTCCCTTTTCCCCAGTAACATTTGAAATAATAGAATCCAACTGGGACTCAAATAAATTATTACCTTGGAAAGAAAGAGATAGTAATCTAGAATTAGATGTCATATCAGCATTCCAGGATTTAAGCCACAAAGCTCTTCTAGCTAAAATAGCTAAAGACATGGATCTAACATCAATTTTGATAAAAAAAATAGCATCATAAATAAAATTATTAGCATATTGTAGAAGCGAAAAATGCTAAATAAGTCAGAATCCAATTCCTGTTGCGCTAAATTCTCCAACCAGAAAGTTGATGCAGCCGCAACATCAGCCAAAGAAATTGCAGGTCTAAGAAGATGACCTGAATATAAATAGGCCTTCCTTAGATAAGATTCAAGCTTCCTATCTAAAGGATCCTTGAAGGAAGTACTATCTTCCATAGGAATAGTGGTACATCTAGAAAGAGTAGAAATAGCCCCATCAACTTTGGGGATCTTTTCCCAAAACTCTATAGATTTTGCTGGTAAAGGATACAATTTTTTAGACCTTGAAGAAGGAATAAAAGAAGTACCTGGCTTATTCTATTCCTTTAGAAATCATAACAGAAATAGCCTCAGGAATAGGAAAAACCCCTGGAAAAACCACAGGAGGTTTAAAACAGCATTTAAATGTTTATTAGACTGAACGTCAAGAGGACTGGTTACCTCAATATCCAAAGTAATTAACACTTCTTTTAATAAAGAACGCAAATACTCAATTTTAAATAAATAAGTAAATTTGTTAGTGTCAATGTCTGAGGAAGGATCTTCTGAATCAGAGAGATCCTCATCAGAAGAGGATAAATTATATTGTTGGTCATTTGAAATTTCATCAACTAAATGAGAGGTTTTAAAAGACCTTTTACGTTTATTTGAAGGTGGAAATGCAGACAAAGCCTTCAGAATAGAATCAGAAACAAATTCTTTAAAATTTACAGGTATATCATGCACATTAGAAGTTGAAGGAACTGCAACTGGCAATGTACTATTACTAATGGATACACTATCTGCATGTAAAAGTTTATCATGATAACTATTACAAATGACATTCGACTAAATAATTTCTACAATTTTACAACAAATGCACTTAGCTTTGTTTGAACCAATGTCAGGCAGCAATGTTCCAGTAGAAGCTTCTGAGGCAGGATCATGTTGAGACATCTTGCAAAATGTAAGATAAAAAACAACATAAAAAGCAAAATTATCTATTTCCTTATATGACAGTTTCAGGAATGGGAAAAAATGCAAATAGCATAGCCCTCTGATAGAAAAAAGCAAGAGGCAAACATCAATGGGGTATTGAAATAATAAAAAAGTTTGGCGCCAAGTATGACGCACAACATAACTAAAAATTTTTGGCGCCAAAAAAATAACCGGAAATGACACACTCGCGTCACTAATGACGCAACAGTGTGAAAGGTCTCGGCGTCAAGTATGACGCCGGAAGTGACGAACTTGCGTCATAGACGTACTTTCCCGCACCAAAAAAATTTTCGCGCCAAAAATGACGCAATAAAGTTTAGCATTTGTCGCACCCGCGGGCCTAATCCCGCCCGCAATTTGTAAGAAGTAGTCAACTGAAAAAAAGACTAAAGCCCAGGTAAGAAATAAATTTCATATTTAAAAGATGTTTATATTCCCCAAATATGAAACTGACAGTCTGCAGAAGGAAATACATGAACCTGACTCATGGCAAATATAAGTACAATACATATATTTAGAACTTTATATAAATGCATAAAGTGCCAAACCATAGCTGAGGTGTCTTAAGAAATAAAAACATACTTACCAAAAGACACCCATCCACATATAGCAGATAGCCAAACCAGTACTAAAACAGTTATTAGTAGAGGTAATGGTAAATTGAGAGTATATCGTCGATCTGAAAAGGGAGGTAGGAGATGAATCTCTACGACCGATAACAGAGAACCCATGAAATAGACCCCCATTAGAGAAATCATCGTATTCAATAGGTGATACTCCCTTCACGTCCCTCTGACATTCGCTGTACTCTGAGAGGAATCGGGCTTCAACAATGCTGAGAAGCGCATATCAACGTAGAAATCTTAGCACAAACTTACTTCACCACCTCCATAGGAGGCAAAGTTTGTAAAACTGAATTGTGGGTGTGGTGAGGGGTGTATTTATAGGCATTTTGAGGTTTGGGAAACTTTGCCCCTCCTGGTAGGATTGTATATCCCATATGTCACTAGCTCATGGACTCTTGCCAATTACATGAAAGAAAGATATTAAATAAATATAAAATGCAAAAAAAAGTAAAATAATAATAGGGCCCTCGATTCCTCCTGTATTTGTTTGATACATTTTGTTGCATATAAATATTGTATCCCCGTTGTACTTTTATCATTTGTACCCATGGACAGCGCTGCAGAATTTGTTGGCGCTACCAGCATATAGATTTTGCTGGTAAAGGATACAATTTTTTAGACCTTGAAGAAGGAATAAAAGAAGTACCTGGCTTATTCTATTCCTTTAGAAATCATAACAGAAATAGCCTCAGGAATAGGAAAAACCCCTGGAAAAACCACAGGAGGTTTAAAACAGCATTTAAATGTTTATTAGACTGAACGTCAAGAGGACTGGTTACCTCAATATCCAAAGTAATTAACACTTCTTTTAATAAAGAACGCAAATACTCAATTTTAAATAAATAAGTAAATTTTTTAGTGTCAATGTCTGAGGAAGGATCTTCTGAATCAGAGAGATCCTCATCAGAAGAGGATAAATTATATTGTTGGTCATTTGAAATTTCATCAACTAAATGAGAGGTTTTAAAAGACCTTTTACGTTTATTTGAAGGTGGAAATGCAGACAAAGCCTTCAGAATAGAATCAGAAACAAATTATTTAAAATTTACAGGTATATCATGCACATTAGAAGTTGAAGGAACTGCAACTGGCAATGTACTATTACTAATGGATACACTATCTGCATGTAAAAGTTTATTTATAGGCATTTTGAGGTTTGGGAAACTTTGCCCCTCCTGGTAGGATTGTATATCCCATATGTCACTAGCTCATGGACTCTTGCCAATTACATGAAAGAAAGATATTAAATAAATATAAAATGCAAAAAAAAGTAAAATAATAATAGGGCCCTCGATTCCTCCTGTATTTGTTTGATACATTTTGTTGCATATAAATATTGTATCCCCGTTG
Organism: Bombina bombina; assembly: GCF_027579735.1. Classification (NCBI taxonomy): domain Eukaryota; kingdom Metazoa; phylum Chordata; class Amphibia; order Anura; family Bombinatoridae; genus Bombina; species Bombina bombina. The sequence goes on from NC_069505.1 coordinate 578,543,354, forward strand.
TACTTTTATCATTTGTACCCATGGACAGCGCTGCAGAATTTGTTGGCGCTTTATAAATAAAGTATAATAATAATAATAATTAGTTACTGACAGACTACCTGTAACAAAGATGGCGGAAGGTAGTGTGCTGGGGGTTAGAGAGTGTTTTTTTTGGGGGGGGAGATGAGGAAGATAGGTGGTTGAAGAGGGATCCCTATACTACAAAATTTTAAAACAATATATTTAAAATAAATACATAAATAAATAAAATCCCTAAGCTGCATTCTAGTGGACTGTCTGCCAGTACCTAAGATGTTAGTGACCAGTGGGGGATGGGGAGCTGTTTGGGAGGAATTAGGTAGGTGGGGGGTAAGGAGGGACACTACAAAAACTATATATATATGTTAATAAATAATAAATAAAAGAGCTAAACTACCTTAGATGGTGGTGACCAGTGGGAGGGGAGGAGAGAGCTGTCAAAAGTGTGGTCTGCAGCTGTAATTAGCTACCTTATAATTGCCAGAAAATAATGGCAAAGCCATGCATGTCTACTGTTTCTGAGCAAAGTGGACCATGGAGAAGCTTTTACAACCATTTGTCTTATGACTGCAGTAGTTGTGAGAAACCCAAAGTTTGTGAAAAAGTTATACTCTGAAATTTCCGGTAGTGAATGAGTAAACACCCAAACTGCTGGACCACAACAACACCTAATCCTCCTAATTAAGGGTTGCCACCTGTCCGAGAATTACCCAGACAATTCGGGTTTCCCTTTGTGTGTCAGGGTTTGAAGCTGAGTCAGGCATGGACATACAAATTTCGGGGTTTGGTGGGAAACAGCCACAGCCAAAAAGGTGACATTGTGCATTTGCAACATACTGCACATGCCTCAGCTATTTCTCTCTTGTGTGTGTGTCTGTGTCTTTGGGTGTAAGTGTGTGTGTCTTTGTGTTTGTCAGTGTCTGTATGTGTGTGAGTCTGTGAGTGAAGGAGTAAGTGTATTTATTTGTGTGTTAGAGTGTGTGTGAGTGTATGTTAGAATGTGCGAGAGTTAGTGTGTTAGAGTATCTGTGAGTGTGTATGTTAGCATGTTAGAGTGTTTGTGAGTGTATGTTAGAGTGTGTGAGTGTGTGTGTTAGTGTTTTAGAGTATCTGAGCGTGTATGTTAGTGTGTTAGAGTGTGTGTGTGTATGTTAGTGTGTGAGTGTTAGTGTGTGACAGTATCTGTGAGTGTGTATGTTAGTGTGTTAAAGTGTGTGTGAGTGTATGTTAGAGTGTGTGTGTGTGTGAGTGTGTTAGTGTGTGTGTGAGTGTATGTTAGAGTGTGTGAGTGTATGTTAGAGTATGAGTGTGTGTATCAATGTGTGTTAGTGTGTGAGTGTTAGTGTGTGTGAGTGTATGTTAGAGTGTGTGTGAGTGAGAGAGAGAAAAAGAAAGAGAGCGTGTGAGCATCTGTGAGAGAGTGTGTGAGAGTTTGTGTGTTTGTGCTTCTCTGTACCTCTGAACTAAAGGTGGCAACCCTATCCTAACCTCAGCCTCTTAAAGAGACATAATAAAACCCCAAAGTTTCTTTCATTACTCACATAGAACATATGATTCGTTCTCTTAGTATCCTTTGTCATAAATGCACTACTGGGAGCTAGCTGAACACATCAGGTGAGCCAATGACAAAAGGCATATATGTGCAGCCAATCATTAACAGCTAGCTCCCAGTAGTATATTGCTGGTCCTAAGCCTATGTAGGTTGTTTTTTTCTTTTTTAAGAAAAAGGATACCAAGTTAAAAAATCAAATTAAATAATTGAAGTAAAATGGAAAGTTGTTTAAAATTGCATGCTCTGTGTGAATCATGACAGATTAATTTTGACTTTACTGCGCCTTTAATTTTTTAAATCAATTTTAATTTGTTTTCTTGGTATCATTTGTTGATTAAAATATGTGCATATGCTCATCAGCAGCCACGCAATACTGAAAGCTACATTTGCCTCTTGTCATTCACTCACCCAATGTGCTCAGCTAGCAACCAGTAGTGTATTGCTGCTCTGGAGTGACCTTAATCAATGTGCTTAAACTGGTTTTCAAACCTGTCCTCAGACCTCTCCCCAACAGGCCAGGTTTTCAGGATTACCTTGGATGAGAGCAGGTAAATAACCATGTTTACTAATCAGCTGATTATTTCACCTGTGCTCCAGTTCAGATATCCTCAAAATGTAGCCTGTTAGGGAAGTCTGAGGACAGGTTTGTAAACCCTTTGGAGAGGTAAACCACAGTTATAGGCAAGAAATATTGAGATAATAAACTGGTTGAACATGCCCCTTTAAATACATTTTCTACTAATTAGTAACTAATTTACAAATGATGAGGCTAATTAATTAACAATATACTAGTGCTCTGTTTAGTAGCTAGTATGGCAGATGGGTTTTACCTAAATTACAAGGGGAAAAGCTAACTGAGAAATGGTGGAAAGGAAACTAAAGATCGTTTTGATGTTTTTTTTTACAGGCATTATGAACAGTCAAACTGGTAAGGGTTAAAAAATAGAAATGACTGCAAATAGACCATAATATTTACTGACTGCTATTGTACTGGAGTGGTATTTGTGCGCAATGGAGAGATATTTGATGTTTGAACTGTGGTTTACCCTAGTGCATTAGTGAATTAACAGGACATGAAACCCAACTTTGTTTTTTTTTTAAGATTAAAATAGAGCATACTGGGTAATAGCTGTACACATCGGTAAGCCAAAGACAAGAGGCATTTATGGCAGTCCCCAATCAGCAGCTAGCTCCTAACCCTTCCTATGTATGCTTTTCAATAAAGGATACCAAGAGAATGAAGCCATTTTGTAACCAGAAGTCAATTGGAAAGTTGTTTTAAATTGTATCGTGATTCATGAAAGAAAAAAAATGGGTTTAATGTCCTTTTAAATGGCAAAAAAATAACATACTTTGGGGTAAAGGTTTTTCAAGTCTTCCAGTCTCTCCAGCTACTGATGATTGTGCTCACTACAGCTTCCAAGACTCTCCCTCCATTAAAGGGACATTAAAGACCTCAAGATAGTAATATAGATTGTTTCATTACATGTAGTAAAACAACTTTGTAATATACTTTCATTATTTATTTTGTTCTCCTTTCCTGTAATTTAATTCTGAATATTGTGGGCTTCCCAATTCATGTTAAACATGGGAGTGCAGACACAGCTGTATCCCAAACAGTCATTGGTTGCACACTCTAGTAATCCATTTATACTCATTCCTAATTGGCCTCAGCAGAAAGGGTGACTTAAGTTACAATATGGCAGCGCCCACTGCTTTCTAAACATTAACTTTACCCTTGTTTTTTCAATATTTAAAAAAACTAATCTAATTTTTAAAAATAGATGTACAGATTATTCCCAGGCTAATCTTTGCTCTGAATAAATCATTTAATTTGATGAAAGGTATCCGAAAAAACAACATAGTAACTACAGTGCTTAGTGAATCTAACACACTATTGGATTTCAATGCTTGAGCTATAGCTCCTATCCTACCCTTTATATAATAAGTCTCTTCTTTTTAACTTTTTTTTTGTATACATCAGGAACAAGTATCTCTATTTCAAAAGATATGCAAGAAAAATAAATGGTTTAAAAGTACTTACTGCTGTTATTTTGTAAGCAAAGTTTGCCTTGGTTTTGTAGTCCATAGACACACCCCTTGAAAAGCCTATTGTGTGTTTATCTTATCTCTTCTTTTGTGGCCAGTTAGTGATACATATTAATAAGCTCCTGCAATGATTAAGCAAATCTCTGTACAACATATAAATGGGTCAGGAGCCTATATTCAAAAGAATGTACTCTTGTCTCTCTGAGGGGGAGTGGAACGCTACAATATTTAGGGGCCAATTTATAAGCTAATTGCGAAATCATAAGACCGCTGCTCTTTAACTCGTCAACCACCTCTGAGGTGGCAGACAGCAATCAGCCTGATCAGATACGATCAGGTTGATTGACACCCCCTGACCGCGAATGTGCAGGGGGTGGTATTGCACAAGCATTTCACGAGAAATGCTTGTGCAATGATAAATGCCTGTCAGCATTTATCAATGTGCGGCGGACATGATCCGCTACAGCAGATCATGTCCACTCGCGCAATGATAATTCGGCCCCTAAGAGTTAAATTACAGGCAAAATAATGAAAGTGAATTGCCTCTTTTTAAAATATTTTATGGGGCAGTAACTTTTGAGGATTGTGTTATATTCCTTGCTGACTTCTTAACCCCTTCCTGCCGTTAGGGCGTTCCATGCCATCGTAACCGCGCTGGGCTTTAGCGTTGTAACGTTCTAGCCGTTCTGCAGTACTGAAGCAGCTACGGCTTCCTAACTGGGATCACGGACTGGAGGGCGTACCTAGCGTCATAGGCACTCCCCCCCCCCCCCCAGACCCGCTTCCATCATAGAAATCACGCAATCGCATGTATGATTGTGTGATTTCAATGTTTTACTTATTTTTTTACATCAGAATTTTGTTCCGATGTAGAAAATAAGTACCGGCATGAAGGGGTTAAAAGCATGTCTGTATATCTTCTCGTTATTTTATTATTATTTTTTTGGACATCTAACTTTAGTTTAAATTTGTCAACCCCAACTTATTAACTATTTTATTTATTTTGTGGGCTAAGCAATAATAGGATCATTATTAAAAAGGCCTAGTGCATTAAAACCTTTTATGATTAAACAAATACTTGTCAAATGGATATAAATCTCAAATTTTTTGTTTCATGATAAGAGTACAATTTTAAACAACTTTCCAATTGACTTCTATCAAATGCTGTAATCTGTCTTTTTCCTCAAATTGCAGCAAATCAATACCTGGTTTAGGAAATTTGAAGAAAATTTGTTGTGCTTTTGAAAATGGATGTGCGCTGATACCTTTATGTTTGTGTAATTACTGGGTCATATTGGCAGCACTCCCAGATGTGGATTTAAACTTTTTGTAAGGTGTGCTAAAAAAACAAATTTTGCATTTGTATTTAACATTACCAGGGAGACTGACCATCTCCCATTGGTTTAAGCACCCCACCCAAGTTCAGGTGTGCTCATAACAGTGTAATAGAGTTGTGAATAAAAAGCCAGGGAGTCTCATTCTATTATGAAGAGTAAAAGCAGGAATGATTCAGCCCTCTGTGGCAAAAGGACTGTAGTGTTAGGACCAGTCGAATTGGGGAACCTTGTAAGTGGTGACTGGCTAAGCAAAATATGGCCATATTGTGTGACTAAGTTCCCAATATTATTTAAAAAGAATAGTTGTCTCTTGATGTATTTGCAGGCAATTTTTTGCAGCAGTTCAAAAAATATGTTGTGCTTATGAAAATGGATGTGCGCTGATACCTTTATGTGTGTGTGTTTATGTGTGTGTGTGTGTGTATATGTATATATATATATATATATATATATATATATATATATATATATATATATATATGTGTATATGTGTATATATATATATATATATATATATATATATATATATATATATATATATATATATATATATATATATATATATATATATATATATATATAATTTTGTATGTGTGTGTATATGTGTGTGTGTATATATATATATATATATATATATATATATATATATATATATATATATATATTTATGCAGTGCTTTTTTTTAAAAAAAGAAAAGGTGCCGGTATTCACTGATTTTTGATTCATATATCCTGCTTAGTAACTTTTTTGAAAATCAAAGGGACGAGATCATTTACAATGTTTGATGTATTTTTGGGGAGCTAAATATAAGCTCCACTTAGAATGCAGACCTGATCTTAGGCTGTCAGGTAAAGCCTCATTGAACGATACGGGAACCGCTTCCAAAGAATTATTTATTTAAAAACGTTCAAATGTATTAGGTTGTATTTTTAAAGTTGATACATTTTGAAAGTTTTTAAATAAATAATTCTTTGGAAGCGGTTCCCGTATCCTTCAGTGAGGCTTTACCTGACAGCCTAAGATCAGGGGCCTGATCTGATATGCAGCGTCGCCCGCAAAAGCCGGCGATGCCGTTTTTTGCATGTTTTTGGTATCCTACATACAGCGCCGCATCTAAATGCGGCACGTATATTTCACCCATCGCTCGCAATTTTTACTCCCATAAGCTAACATGGGACCGCGTTGTAAATCGGTATCCAATATCCAGCGCAAGGCCTTACGTGGCGAAAATGGAGAAATCTTACTCTATTTTTACCTCGCCATAAAATGCAGCCATAGCAGGCCTTGCGCTGTTTATGGGAGCACCGTAACTCCCGAAAATGCCTGCAAAAAAAAAACTAACACCTAATGCATGTGCAATGTCCATCTACCTGTCCAGGGTCGTCTTTAACACAGGGCAAAAGGGGCAGCTGCCCAGGGCCCAGTTTCTGTTGAGGGCCCCAAGAGTCCTAAAAAAAAAAAAAAAAAAAAAAAAAAATTTTTTTTTTTTTTTTTAGGGTTCATACCAGACTGCTGATGTGACATGGGGAACACACACATTCAGTCCTAATACTGTCACAGTCAAAAGTACTCTGCTTTTTTTTATTTTTTTTAAAAACTGTGCCAGACCGTGCCGGTGTCATGTGACATGCCAAGCTAGTGCCATGTGCTGTTTTAGATGTGCACTGTGCAGCACTGAATGCAAAGCCCTAACTCGGCATCCAGCCATTCCCACTGCATCAGAAAAGGTCCTACTGGGGTTACCACTGTTACCAGGTCACTGCTCTGGTTGTGGGGATTGTTTCTGGGTAGGGCTGACTGTAGGCGCATGCAGCAGAAAGCTGGAGCGGCAGGCACGTGAGGATTTGAGCATCTGTGCAGCTGCATACACTGCTCTCTTCAGTCTTGAGGCTGTGTGACTCATCTCACACTGTATCCATGCAGCCTTGGGCAGACAGCATCCAGTCTGCTGGTCCCCTTAGCCCTGCTCTTTCTGCTGTGGCCCTAAGATCAACTAACTGAAGTTTGTTAGGGGAACAGTGCTTTGTAGAAAGGTATCAGTGGGAAGAATAAGTGAGTGCACACACACCCCTCCCCATGCAGCATTGTCTAGTGCAAGGTGAGAGGGAACTTGTTCCTAGCAAAGAAGTGACATGTGCTGCTGTGGCTGATGTATAGTGTCATGCTGATACTTCACACATTAATGTAAGGTTTATTTTTATAGTTTTTGTTTTCTCTTTCTCAGATTTTACAGCTTCCCATAGTAGTTCTGCTGTTCCAGTTAGTAAACTTATACTGCACCTCCATGCTTCCTCCTCAGTCTTTACCTTGCTTTGCTCCTGTTGGCTGCCCTAAATCTCTTTAACCAGCTAACCTCACACCAGAATCGCATTCAAAAGAATATTAAATGAATCCACAGTGGAGGAATTTATATATTTACTTATTAGTACTGCTTAGGTCCAGTTTCACATATTGCAATTTATTTCATTTTTCTAAATGATTAGCTCAGCAGTGGATAATCCACTGCTGGGCTAATAATTAAAAAAAAAAAAAAAAAAATTGATTTAGTTGTTTTTTGGGATTTTGGGGTGGAGGCCAAGAATTTTTGCCCAGGGTCCAGTCAATATTAAAGACGGCCCTGTACCTGTCAACTGCAATCCCCCACCGCAATAACTAATAAAGTGTATTAACCCCTAAACCGCCATAGCCCACACCGCAATAAACCTATTCTATTATTAACCCCTAAACCGCCATAGCCTATTAAATCTATTAACCCCTAATCTGCCGCCGCCACTATAAATAAAGTTATTAACCCCTAAACCTAAGTCTAACCCTAACACCCCCCCTAACTTAATTATTAATTAAATAAATCTAAATAATATTACTATTAACTAAAGTATTCCTATTTAAAACTAAATACTTACTTATAAAATAAACCCTAAGATAGCTATAATATAATTAATAATTACATTGTAGCTATTTTATGATTTATTTTTATTTTACAGGCAACTTTGTATTTATTTTAACTAGGTACAATAGCTATTAAATAGTTAATAACTATTTAATAGCTACCTAGTTAAAATAATTACAAAATCACCTGTAAAATAAATCCTAACCTAAGTTACAAATACACCTAACACTACACTATCATTAAATATATTAAATTAACTACAATTAGCTAAAATTAAATACAATTAACTAAAATAAACTAAAGTACAAAAAAAAACACTAAATTACAGGGGAAAAAATTACAAGAAGCTTAAACAAATTACACCTAATCTAAGCCCCCTAATAAAATAAAAAAGCCCCCCAAAATAATAAAATGCCCTACCCTATACTAAATTACAAATAGCCCTTAAAGGGCCATAATACCCAAATGTTTAAACACTTGAAAGTGATGCAGCATAGCTGTAAAAAGCTGACTAGAAAATATCTCCTGAACAACTCTATGTAAAAAAGAAAGATATTTTACCTCAAAAGTTCCTCAGTAGCCACCTCCCATTGTAAAGGACTTCTAAGCAGCATTTTAGTGTGTCTGTCCTGGGACAGCTGAAAGGATGAGCCTCGTGAACTCTCATATTATTTCACCAATCAGGTAAAGGAAGCTTACTATGAAATCTCATGAGATCACAGTAAGAGTTCTTGACCTCAGCACTGCTGATGCTGATTGGCTGCTGTTCATTTCTTCATTTTTTTTTTTTTACCTGCAGCTGGGAGCAGCCGAGTATAACTTTTTACACAGAACTTACTCTGCTGAGCTGAGGAGATTGTGAGGTAAAATGTTTTCCTTTTTTTACATAGTGATGCTCAGGTGATATTTTCCTGTCAGCTTTTTACAGTTATACTGCATCAGTTTCAAGTGATTTAGCATATGAGTATTATGTCCCTTTTAAAAGGGCCTTTTGTGGGGCACTGCCCCAAAGTAATCAGCTCTTTTACCTGTAAAAAAAAAAAAAAATTACAATCCCCCCCCCAACATTACAACCCACCACCCACACACCGCTACTCTAAAACCCTCCCAATCCCCCCTTAGAAAAACCTAACACTACCCCATTGAAGATCACCCTACCTTGACCGGACCTCACCGCTACTATAATAGTTATTAACCCCTAATCCGCCTCACTCCCGCCTCAATAACCCTATAATAAATAGTATTAACCCCTAATGTGCCCTCCCTAACATCACCGACACCTAATTTCAAGTATTAACCCCTAATCTGCCGACTGGACCTCACCGCTACTATAATAAATTTATTAACCCCTAAAGCTAAGTCTAACCCTAACACTAACACCCCCCTAAGTTAAATATAATTTTTATCTAACAAAATAAATGAACTCTTATTAAATAAATTATTCCTATTTAAAGCTAAATACTTACCTGTAAAATAAACCCTAATATAGCTACAATATAAATTATAATTATATTGTAGCTATTTTAGGATTAATTTTTATTTTACAGGCAACTTTGTATTTATTTTAACCAGGTACAATAGCTATTAAATAGTTAATAACTATTTAATAGCTACCTAGTTAAAATAATTACAAAATTACCTGTAAAATAAATCCTAACCTAAGTTACAATTAAACTTAACACTACACTATCAATAAATAAATTAAATACAAATACCTACAAATAAATACACTAACTAAAGTACAAAAAATAAAAAAAGAACTGTTACAAAAAATAAAAAAATAATTTACAAACATTATAAAAATATTACAACAATTTTAAGCTAATAACACCTACTCTAAGCCCCCTAATAAAATAACAAAGCCCCCCAAAATAAAAAAATGCCCTACCCTATTCTAAAATAAAAATAGAAAAGCTCTTTTACCTTACCAGCCCTTAAAAGGGCCTTTTGCGGGGCATGTCCCAAAGAATTCTGCTCTTTTGCCTGTAAAAAAAAACATACAATACCCCCCCAACATTACAACCCACCACCCACATACCCCTAATCTAACCCAAACCCCCTTAAATAAACCTAACACTAAGCCCCTGAAGATCTCCCTACCTTATCTTCACCACGCTGGGTATCACCGATCCGTCCAGAAGAGGCTCCGAAGTCTTCATCCAAGCCCAAGCGGGGGCTGAAGAGGTCCATCATCCGGCTGAAGTCTTGATCCAAGCGGGGGCTGAAGAGATCCATCATCCGGCTGAAGTCTATCAAGCGGCATCTTCAATCTTCTTTCTTCCGGATCCATCTTCATCCCGCCGACGCGGAACATCCATCCTGGCCGACGACTTCCCGACAAATGTTCCTTTAAGGGACGTCATCCAAGATGGCATCCCTCGAATTCCGATTGGCTGATAGGATTCTATCAGCCTATCGGAATTAAGGTAGGAAAATTCTGATTGGCTGATGGAATCAGCCAATCAGATTGAGCTTGCATTCTATTGGCTGTTCCGATCAGCTCAATCTGATTGGATCAGCCAATCGGATTGAACTTGAATCTGATTGGCTGATTCCATCAGCCAATCAGAATTTTCCTACCTTAATTCCGATTGGCTGATAGAATCCTATCAGCCAATCGGAATTCGAGGGACGCCATATTGGATGACGTCCCTTAAAGGAACCGTCATTCGTCGGCCAGGATGGATGTTCCGTGTCGGCGGGATGAAGATGGATCCGGAAGAAAGAAGATTGAACATGCCGCTTGATAGAAGACTTCAGCCGGATGATGGATCTCTTCAGCCCCCGCTTGGATCAAGACTTCAGCCGGATGATGGACCTCTTCAGCCCCCGCTTGGGCTTGGATGAAAACTTCGGAGCCTCTTCTGGACGGATTGGTGATACCCGGCATCATGAAGATAAGGTAGGGAGATCTTCAGGGGCTTAGTGCTAGGTTTATTTAAGGGGGGTTTGGGTTAGATTAGGGGTATGTGGGTGGTGGGTTGTAATGTTGGGGGGGGGGGGTATTTTTGTTTGTTTTTTTTACAGGCAAAAGAGCAGAATTCTTTGGGGCATGCCCCGCAAAAGGCCCTTTTAAGGGCTGGTAAGGTAAGAGCTTTTCAATTTTTATTTTAGAATAGGGTAGGGCATTTTTTTATTTTGGGGGGCTTTGTTATTTTATTAGGGGGCTTAGAGTAGGTGTAATTAGCTTAAAATTGTTGTAATATTTTTATAATGTTTTGTAAATTATTTTTTTTATTTTTTGTACTTTAGTTAGTGTATTTATTTGTAGGTATTTGTATTTAATTTTATTGATAGTGTAGTGTTAGGTTTAATTGTAACTTAGGTTAGGATTTATTTTACAGGTAATTTTGTAATTATTTTAACTAGGTAGCTATTAAATAGTTATTAACTATTTAATAGCTATTGTACCTGGTTAAAATAAATACAAAGTTGCCTGTAAAATAAATATTAATCCTAAAATAGCTACAATATAATTATTATTTATATTGTAGCTATATTAGGGTTTATTTTACAGGTAAGTATTTAGCTTTGAATAGAATAATTTATTTAATAAGAGTTAATTTATTTCGTTAGATAAAAATTATATTTAACTTAGGGGGGTGTTAGTGTTAGGGTTAGACTTAGCTTTAGGGGTTAATACATTTATTAGAGTAGCGGTGAGGTCCGGTCGGCAGATTAGGGGTTAATAATTGTAGGTAGATGGCGGCGACGTTAGGGGCGGCAGATTAGGGGTTAATAAATATAATATAGGGGTCGGTGGTGTTAGGGGCAGCAGATTAGGGGTACATAGGGATAACGTAGGTTGCGGCGGTGTACGGAGCGGCAGATTAGGGGTTAATAGTATAATGCAGGGGTCAGCGATAGCGGGGGCGGCAGATTAGGGGTTAATAAGTGTAAGGTTAGGTGTGTTTAGACTCGGGGTTCATGTTAGGGTGTTAGGTGCAGACTTAGGAATTGTTTCCCCATAGGAAACAATGGGGCTGCGTTAGGAGCTGAATGCTGCTTTTTTTCAGCTCAAACTGCCCCATTGTTTCCTATGGGGGAATTGTGCACAAGCACGTTTTTGAAGCTGGCCGTGTCCGTAAGCACCGCTGGTATTTAGAGTTAAAGTGGCGGTAAATATGCCTGTACGCTCCCTTTTTGGAGCCTAACGCAGCCCTTCTGTGAACTCTAAATACCAGCGGTATTTAAAAGGTGCGGGGGGGGAAAAAAGCACGCGTAGCTAACGCACCCCTTTGGCCGCAGAACTCTAAATCTAGCCGTAAGCTAGCTACAATGTAACTATTAGTTATATTGTAGCTATCTTAGGGTTTATTTTATAGGTAAGTATTTAGTTTTAAATAGGAATACTTTAGTTAATACTTTAGTTAATAATAGTAATATTATTTAGATTTATTTAAATAATAATTAAGTTAGGGGGGTGTTAGGGTTAGACTTAGGTTTAGGGGTTAATAACTTTATTATAGTGGCGGCGACGTTGGCGGCGGCAGATTAGGGGTTAATAGATTTAATAGGCTATGTGGGCTATGGCTGTTTAGGGGTTAATACTAGAATAGGTTTATGGCGGTTTAGGGGTTAATAAGGCTTGTTGCGTTGTGGGGGGTTGTCGGTCTAGGGGTTAATACATTTTATTATTAGGAGTGAGGGAGGATTGCGGATATAGGGGTTTATGTGTCGGGCTTATTTTTGGGAGGCGTGTTAGACAGTTATGGGAGATTTAAAATTTTTGTTACTTTTTTTAGGCGCCGGCAGTTTCTAAAGTGCCGTAAGTCACTAGCGACTCCAGAAAATTGTAGTTACGCTTATTTCTGGACATCGCTAGTTTATCCGACTTACGGGACTTTAGGAACTGCCGGCGGGGTATATGTAATACCCCAATGTGCGAGGTGAAATTACGGGCGGTGCGGGTTCCCTCGCTTGTGCCAAAACCTACGCTGTATATCGGATCGCGCCCCAGGTCTGCATTCTAAGTGGAGCTTATATTTAGCTCCCCAAAAGTGTGAGTACATTTCAAACGTCTTTGATATCGGAGTTTGTGTTATACAATATCACACTGTTTTCTTTGAGATTTTAAAGACGCGCACACACTGCAATAGCTGATCCTGACAGCTTTGTTTTCAGGACTGTAACTACACTTGAGCTGATAATAGCTCAGGTATATGTGAGTAGTCATTTGACACATAGATATTATACTGTATCTAAGCTTGTTTAAA
>NC_069505.1:578561415-578661415 GCF_027579735.1 Bombina bombina
GTGTAGTAGTGTGTGTGAGGCTGAACTGCTGCTGTCTGCACTGTACCTGTGATGTGTATACATGTCATGGTGTAGTAGTGTGTGTGAGGCTTAACTGCTGCTGTCTGCACTGTACCTGTGCTGTGTATACATATCATGCTGTAGTAGTGTGTGTGTGTAAGGGGGAGGCTGGCACTGCTGCTGTCTGCACTGTGCCTGTGCTGTGTATACATATCATGGTGTAGTAGTGTGTGTGAGGCTGAACTGCTGCTGTCTGCACTGTACCTGTGATGTGTATACATGTCATGGTGTAGTAGTGTGTATGAGGCTGGCACTGCTGCTGTCTGCACTGTATCTGTGCTGTGTATACATGTCATGGTGTAGTAGTGAGGGGGAGGCTGGCGCTGCTGCTGTCTGCACTGTACCTGTGCTTTATATACATCTCAAGGTGTAGTAGTGTGTGTGAGGGGGAGGCTGGCACTACTGCTGTCTGCACTGTACCTGTGCTATGTATACATGTCATGGTGTAGTAGTGTGTGTGAGGGGAGGCTGGCACTGCTGCTGTCTGCACTGTACATGTGCTGTGTATACATGTCATGGTGTAGTAGTGTGTGTGAGGGGGTGGCTGGCACTGCTGCTGCCTGCACTGTACCTGTACTGTATATACATATCAGGGTGTAGTAGTGTGTATGAGGGGGAGGCTGGCACTGCTGCTGTCTATACTGTACCTGTGCTATGTATACATGTCATGGTGTAGTAGTGTGTGTGAGGGGGAGGCTGGCACTACTACTCTCTGCACTGTACCTGTGCTGTGTATACATGTCATGGTGTAGTAGTAGTGTGTGAAAGGGAGGCTGGCCCTGCTGCTGTCTGCACTGTACCTGTAATGTGTATACATGTCATGGTGTAGTAGTGCGTGTGAGGGGGAGGCTGGCCCTGCTGCTGTCTGCACTGTACCTGTAATGTGTATACATGTCATGGTGTAGTAGTGTGTGTGTGTGGGGAGGCTGGCCCTGCTGCTGTCTGCACTGTACCTGTAATGTGTATACATGTCATGGTGTAGTAGTGTGTGTGAGGGGAGACTGGCACTGCTGCTGTCTGCACTGTACCTGTGCTCTATATACATGTCATGGTGTAGTATTGTGTGAGGGGGAGGCTGGCACTGCTGCTGTCTGCACTGTACCTGTGCTCTATATACATGTCATGGTGTAGTAGTGTGTGTGAGGGGGAGGATGGCACTGCTGCTGTCTGCACTGTACCTGTGATGTGTATACATGTCATGGTGTAGTAGTGTGTGAGGCTGGCACTGCTGCTGTCTGCACTGTACCTGTGCTGTGTATACATGTCATGGTGTAGTAGTGTGTGAGGCTGGCACTGCTACTGTCTGCACTGTACCTGTGCTGTGTATACATGTCATGGTGTAGTAGTGTGTGAGGCTGGCACTGCTGCTGTCTGCACTGTACCTGTGCTCTATATACATGTCATGGTGTAGTTGTGTGTAAGGGGGAGGATGGCACTGCTGCTGTCTGCACTGTAACTGTGCTGTGTAGCATGTCATGGTGTAGTAGTGTGTGAAGCTGGCACTGCTGCTGTCTGCACTGTACCTGTGCTGTGTATACATGTCTTGGTGTAGTATTGTGTGAGAGGGAGGCTAGCACTACTGCTGTCTGCACTGTACCTGTGTTGTGTATACAGGTCATGGTGTAGTAGTGTGTGTGAGGGGGAGGCTGGCACTGCTGCTGTCTGCACTGTACCTGTGCTCTATATACATGTCATGGTGTAGTAGTGTGTGTGAGGGGGAGGATGGCACTGCTGCTGTCTGCACTGTACCTGTGATGTGTATACATGTCATGGTGTAGTAGTGTGTGTGAGGGGGAGGCTGGCACTGCTGCTGTCTGCACTGTACATGTGCTATTTATACATGTCATGGTGTAGTAGTGTGTGAGGGGGAGGATGGCACTGCTGCTGTCTGCACTGTACCTGTGATGTGTATACATGTCATGGTGTAGTAGTGTGTGTGAGGGGGAGGCTGGCACTGCTGCTGTCTGCACTGTACATGTGCTATTTATACATGTCATGGTGTACGAGTGTGTGTGAGGGGGAGGCTGGCACTGCTGCTGTCTGCACTGTACCTGTGCTCTATATACATGTCATGGTGTAGTTGTGTGTAAGGGGGAGGATGGCACTGCTGCTGTCTGCACTGTAACTGTGCTGTGTAGCATGTCATGGTGTAGTAGTGTGTGAAGCTGGCACTGCTGCTGTCTGCACTGTACCTGTGCTGTGTATACATGTCTTGGTGTAGTATTGTGTGAGAGGGAGGCTAGCACTACTGCTGTCTGCACTGTACCTGTGTTGTGTATACAGGTCATGGTGTAGTAGTGTGTGTGAGGGGGAGGCTGGCACTGCTGCTGTCTGCACTGTACCTGTGCTCTATATACATGTCATGGTGTAGTAGTGTGTGTGAGGGGGAGGATGGCACTGCTGCTGTCTGCACTGTACCTGTGATGTGTATACATGTCATGGTGTAGTAGTGTGTGTGAGGGGGAGGCTGGCACTGCTGCTGTCTGCACTGTACATGTGCTATTTATACATGTCATGGTGTACGAGTGTGTGTGAGGGGGAGGCTGGCACTGCTGCTGTCTGCACTGTACATGTGCTGTTTATACATGCCATGGTGTAGTAGTGTGTGTAAGGGTACTATATCTTTGCTGTGTATTAAAATATTGTCACTAGTTTAGCAATCAGTTACATTTTATCTGCATTGCATATAAGTCATGTGTGTTTGTCTGAGATTGACACTCCTGCATACATTTTATTTTGCTGCAGCTGAGTATGGGGAGGGGCAGATCCTGCTTTGTGTAACAGACCAGGGATGTTCAGTATACATGATGTGTATATAGGGTGTGTATGAGGCTCATGCTGTATAGAAGGGAGTGTGTTGGCTGCATATTTGTTCTATATTTGGGTGGGTGTAGAGATTCCTTAGCCTGTTGTGGTGTATGAAGGTCATGGGTGCGTCAGGGGAAAATGAGCTGGTGTAGTCTTGCCCAGTCATATGTAAAAGGGAAATGACTGGATTTGAGTAAGTGCTATAAAACAGTGTGTATAAAAGCCCTGGGGTACTGGCAAAATCTGTGTATTTGCATCAGTAAGGGAACCAGACTCACTTTATACCATTCCAGCCAGATGTTTTTAGTTATTGCCTCTTATGTAATAGTTGTGTGATATTATACATTTTAACACAATATTTGTAACCACTGGTGATACATAATGTTTAAAGGGACAGTCTACCATAGAATTGTTATTGTTTTAAAAGTTAGATATTCCCTTTATTACCCATTCCCCAGTTTTGCATAACCAACACAGTTATATTACTATATGTTTTACCTCTGTGATTACCTTGTATCTAGGAACCTTTTTCCAGCCCCCTGATCACATGACTGTGACTGTTTATTATCTATTGCCTTGCAGTTAGCATTGTATTGTGCTAGATCTTAAATAACCCCCTGTGCCTGAACACAGTGTTATCTATAATATGGCCCACGTGTACTTTCTGTCTCTTTGTGTTGAAAAGAGATTTAAAAAGCATGTAATAAGAGGCAGCCCTCAAAGGCTTAGAAATTAGCATATGAGCCTACCTGTGATTAGTTTAAACTAAGAATACCAAGAGAATAAAGCAAATTTGATGATAAAAGTAAATTGGAAAGTTGATTAAAATTAAAAGTCCTATCTGAATAACGAAAGTTTAATTTATACTTGTAGACAGTTGCTTCTGATTAGTTTAGGAAATAATGTTTACAATTGTATTAGTAGTTTAAATATTGAAGATATACGTGTAAATGTTGAGATTCTATAAAGTACTTTAGTTTCTATAAAGTAATGAGGCCACCATGTTTGAACTAGTTTTCTATTTATCTCTGTTCTGCTCTGAACAATAAGACAGACACTGTTGAATAAAAATTTTATGTTCCGCACAGACTTGTTTAGACTTTTATTTTTGTTTTTCAATTGGACAATATACACCAATTTCTATAAAACTGCATGTAATAGACACTACAATAAAGAAGAAAATGCTAGGATACTGATCTAAAAAGGGGGTGGGAAAGCAGGAAGAGCCCCCTCCCCTCCCCCCCCCCCTTTGCATATGAAGAGACAGATTAAACAAACAGGAGCAAGCAGGAATCTGTAGACTTGGGTCTACATCTGATACTTTGTGGCTTGGTTATGAGTCTGAAAATCAAAACAATGTTATTAAAAAATATATATATATATATATATTGTTACAAAAACACTCCCAGATGGGCTTAGCTACAGAGATCACCGCAATTCAACCCGATCAGGTTGATTGACACCCCCCCTGCTGGTGGCCGATTGGCCGCGAGTCTGCAGGGGGCGGCGTTGCAATGCTGAATACCGAGAATGTATTGCTCTCCGCATTCAGCGAGGTCTGTCGGACCTGATCTGCACTGTAGGATCAGGTCCGACAGACCTTTAATAAATAGGCCCCTATCTGTTTGCTGCAAAGTTTTTTTTGTTTTTACTACACATAATTAACCACTAAATCCAGACAGTAGAACTGCATAATTTACCAATGCTTAATAAAAATACAATGCTTAGTCTGATTTTTAAAATTACTTTTACTTTATGCCCCCTGTATCATGTGAAAGCCCTCAGCCAATCACAAAATGCATATACAGTATGTATATCCTGTGAATCTTGCACATGCTCACTAGGAGCTGGTGCCTCAAACTGTGTGCGTATAAAAGATTGTGCACATTTTAGATAATAGAAGCACTAAATTTATAACAACTTACCAATTTACTTCTATGTGAATCTTGAAAGTTTAATTGTTGACTTTAGTGTCCCTTTAAACGTTTTAGATTACAATTGTATACAATTTAATATCTGTTGCACTTTGAGACTGTAATAAAATGCATTCTACTTTCATTATGAATTGTGTTCCTCTTTTTCCTGTAATTTAGTTCTGAGAATTGTGGACTTTTCAATGCCTGTTAAAAGTGGAAGTTCAGACTCCAGACAAAATGCTACATTGATGCATAACTGACCTATCTAGCAGCCAAATGCTTGTTTGTTTGTATTATTATTAGGGTGCAGATCTCAAGGGGAAAGATTGACTTGTCAACCCCTGTAGCATGATTTTCTTCACTCTCTTGGTATCTTTTGTGGAAAAGCAGGGGCCTAAACTCAGGAGCATGCACGTGTCTAGAGCACTATATGGCCACAGTTGTGCAAGAATATTATCCATTTGCAGGAGCACTAGACACGATTTCCTGTCATGTAGAGCACCAGATGCCTACCTAGGTATCTCTTTCACACAATATCATGAGAAGAATAATAGAAATAAACTGTTTCATATCCGTTTTTAATTCTCACTATATTATTCAAAGCTGGCATTTGTGGTGGTGTCAAAGTACCGTCTCTTAAAAGGACATGAAACCAATTGTGGTTTGGTTGTTGGGTGGGGGGGTGCAGTTATGAACCAGCGGTCACAAAGACCGCTGCTTCATAACCTGTCCGCCTGCTCTGAGCAGGCGGACAGACATCGCCGGAAATCAACCTGATCGAGTACGATCGGATTGATTGACACCCCCTGCAGGTGGTGGGGCGCGAGTCTGCAGGTGGCGGCGTTGCAGCAGCAGCTCTTGTGAGCTGCTGGTGCAATGCTGAATACGGCGAGCGTATTGCTCGCCATATTCAGCGAGGTCGGGCGGACCTGATCCGCACTGTCGGATCAGGTCCGCCAGACCTTAATAAATAGGGGCCAGAGCATACAATTTTATTCAACATTCAAATTTACTTCTATGATCACATTTTTTTTTTCCCCATGTAGAGCTCCTAGGTATCTTTTCAACAAAAAATACCATGAGAACAAAGCAAATTTAATAAAATAATTTTTAAATTGTAATGCTCTGTCTGAATCACACAAAAGAGAAAATTTGTGTTATGTCCCTTTTTTAATATTATATTTGAGTCTTAGAGAAATATGTTTTTGTTTTTGTTTTTTGCTATAAATATTAGTATATTTATGATTTTTTTTTACTATTTTTTTGCTCTCTTGGTATCCTTCTTACCTGGACCCAGCGAAAGCATAGCCAAGGCTTCTGGCGTGCTGCCTATACTCAGTCACAGCCAGTTAAATGAGTTTGCACAGCAGTGAATGCTGAGCTGTGACAGTGAGTGAGCGGCAGCAGGCAGTACATTTTAGCCTGGGACAACACACAGAGTGCCTACAGCCCTCACTGACAGCTGCGCTAGTGTTTGTGACTGTGAGTAGCAGCAGCACCAGGCAGTACAGTTTAGCCTGGGACAACACACACAGTGCCTACAGCCCTCACTGACAGCTGCGCTAGTGTTTGTGACTGTGAGTGGCAGCAGCACCAGGCAGTACAGTTTAGCCTGGGACAACACACACAGTGCCTACAGCCCTCACTGACAGCTGCGCTAGTGTTTGTGACTGTGAGTGAGCGGCAGCAGGCAGTACATTTTAGCCTGGGACAACACACACAGTGAGTGCCTACAGCCTTCACTGACAGCTGCGCTAGTGTTTGTGACTGTGAGTGAGTGGCAGGCAGTACATTTTAGCCTGGGACAACACACAGTGCCTACAGCCCTCACTGACAGCTGCGCTAGTGTTTGTGACTGTGAGTGAGCGGCAGCAGCAGGCAGTACATTTTAGCCTGGGACAACACATACAGGGAGTGCCTACAGCCCTCACTGACAGCTGCGCTAGTGTTTGTGACTGTGAGTGAGCGGCAGCAGGCAGTACATTTTAGCCTGGGACAACACACACAGTGAGTGCCTACAGCCCTCACTGACAGCTGCGCTAGTGTTTGTGACTGTGAGTGAGCGGCAGCAGGCAGTACATTTTAGCCTGGGACAACACACACAGTGAGTGCCTACAGCCCTCACTGACAGCTGCGCTAGTGTTTGTGACTGTGAGTGAGCGGCAGCAGGCAGTACATTTTAGCCTGGCACAACACACACAGTGAGTACCTACAGCCCTCACTGACAGCTGCGCTAGTGTTTGTGACTGTGAGTGAGCGGCAGCAGGCAGTACAGTTTAGCCTGGCACAACACACACAGTGAGTACCTACAGCCCTCACTGACAGCTGCGCTAGTGTTTGTGACTGTGAGTGAGCGGCAGCAGGCAGTACATTTTAGCCTGGGACAACACACACAGTGCCTACAGCCCTCACTGACAGCTGCGCTAGTGTTTGTGACTGTGAGCGGCAGCAGCAGGCAGTACATTTTAGCCTGGCACAACACACAGTGAGTGCCTACAGCCCTCACTGACAGCTGCGCTAGTGTTTGTGACTGTGAGCGGCAGCAGCAGGCAGTACATTTTAGCCTGGCACAACACACAGTGAGTGCCTACAGCCCTCACTGACAGCTGCGCTAGTGTTTGTGAGTGAGCGGCAGCAGGCAGTACATTTTAGCCTGGGACAACACACACAGTGAGTGCCTACAGCCCTCACTGACAGCTGCGCTAGTGTTTGTGACTGTGAGTGAGCGGCAGCAGTAGGCAGTACATTTTAGCATGGGGCAACACACACAGTGAGTGCCTACAGCCCTCACTGACAGTTGCGCTAGTGTTTGTGACTGTGAGTGAGCGGCAGGCAGTACATTTTAGCCTGGGACAACACACCCAGTGAGTGCCTACAGCCCTCACTGACAGCTGCGCTAGTGTTTGTGACTGAGTGATCGGCAGCAGCAGGCAGTACATTTTAGCCTGGTGTAGTGTTTGTAAACACACACAGTGAGTGCCTACAGCCCTCACTGACAGCTGTGTTAGTGACTGTGAGTGATCGGCAGCAGTAGGCAGTACATTTTAGCATGGGACAAAACACACAGTGAGTGCCTATAGCCCTCACTGACAGCTGCGCTAGTATGTTTGAGCTGGGTTGAACAGGAGCATACCTAGGTAACCTTAGCAGCACCACTACTGGAAGTTAGCTGCTGATTGGTGGAATCACATATATGCATCTTGTTACTGGCTCGCCAGATTTTCTTCATTCTCTTGGTATCCAATGTTGAAGCAGCAGCAATGGATTCCTGGGATCTAGCTGAAAGCATCAGGGGAGCCAATGACAAGACAAAAGTGCAGGTGACATTCAGCAGCTAGCTCCCAGTAGTGTGTTGCTTTTCATGAGCCTACCTAGGTATGCTTTTCAACAAAGGACACCAAAAGAGCTATAACGTTTACAACTACATGCTCTATCTGAATCATGAAGGTTTTTAATTTTGACTTTAATGTCTCTCCTGTCTTTTTAAAGGACAATGTAAAAACGGAATTGCTCAGGATGTGGGTGGGGTTTTTTTAAGATAAAAAAAAGCTGCTTTTGAGACATTGCGTTGCAGGCTTTTCATGAGAGCTAAGAGATTCCAAGCTTAAATTTAAACAAGCAGAAACGGCTTCTTATCCCCTAAGCCTGGCGATAAATCGCCCTGAACAAGCAAAATTGTGATGACTGACAGGCCCTGCTCTCATGTGATTGTGTGGGTTTTTGGGGAGTTTTTTTTAGCAGGGGGGGGGGCAGCTCTTGTGCAATGTTAAAATTTACTGAGTGAACATGCGTCACAAATATTTGCTGAAGAACAGGTTCTCTGCCTTAGATCTTATCCACCTGCAGCTTGATGAATTCTTGCAGTAGTGTTTAAAAGAAAATATATTACAAATGTATTTTTGTTTTTTCCTTTGCCCACATTTCCTATTTAAAAAAACAATGTTCATTTAAATGGATAGTAAAGTCAAAATGAAACTTGCATGATTCAGAAAGGACATGTCATTTTTAAGACTGTTTTAAATTCACTTCTAGTTTCAAATGTGCTTTGTTCTTAGTATCCCTTGTTGAAGAATATGCACATATTCTACACTAGTGGGAGCTAGCTGCTGATTGGTGCCTGCATACATTTCTCTTGTGATTGGCTAACTAGAAGTGTTCAGCTTGCTGCTAGTAGTGCAATGCTGTCCCTTTTAGCAAAGGATAACAAAAGAATGAAGCAAATTTGTTAGAAGTAAATTTAGAAAGTTGATTAAAACTATATGTTGTATATGAATCATGAAAGAAAAATTTGGGGTTTCCTGTCCCTTTTTTTTTTTTTTTTTTTTTTTTTTTTTTTTTTTAAAAGCTGTTTGACTTGAAACTTAAAGGGACACTAAACCAATTTTTTTTTTTCGTTAGTGATTTAGATAGAGCATGCAGTTTTAAGCAACATTCTAATTTACTCCTATTATCAATTTTTCTTCGTTTTCTTGCTATCTTTATTCAAAAAGCAGGAATGTAAAGCTTAGGAGCCAGCTCATTTTTGGTTCAGACCTGGGTTAAAGGACCAGTCAGTACAGTAGATTTGCATAATCAACAAATGCATGATAAGAAGACAATGCAATAGCACTTAGTCTGAACTTCAAATGAGTAGTATATTTTTAAAAAATAAATTGCAAAGTAATGTCTATTTCCACTCCCCCTGTACCATGTGACAGCCATCAGCCAATCACAACTGCATATACCCTTATGCTGTGAATTCTTGCACATGCTCAGTAGGAGCTGTTGACTCAAAGTATAAACATTAAAAGACTGTGCACATTTTGTTAATGGAAGTAAATTGGAAAGTTGTTTAAAATTACTGCTCTATCTGAATCATGAAGTTTAATTTTGACTTGAGTGTCCCTTTAAAAGGATGTTAATATCTTTACATGTCTTTTAAACCTAAAAACATTTGCCCTACCCTATTGGTATATGAACAAAAAACTGATGCATTTTAAAATCCCCTTTTTTAGATGCAACAAAGGGGGAAAAAAAAAAAATATTGTCCCTTCTCAACTTTCCCCAGAGGTTAACTTTTGCAGTACCCTACAACATATTACACTGTGATTGTTTGACCATCAGAAGACACTCCTTGATATCTGTCCCTTATTGTTTCACAGCAAAATAGATAAGATTTACAGTACCCAATAGGATTTTCATGGTGTACCTTGTATCCCTGAGCCTGAAAAAAAAGGTGACTAATATCCCTTTAAAGGGAAGTGTATGTCAAAATTAAACTTATGATTCACATACAAAATGCAATTTATTTTGATCAAATTTACTTCTATGACCAAGTTTTACATCTTTCTCTTGATATTCTTTTATTGAAACCTTCTTTCCATGAGAGCATACTGAGATACGCTCTTGAGCATACATGTGTCTTTCTGTTAAAAGAAACGTTTTTAAAGGGTTATATTGTGTAAATAGCATGCCCCAATGCATTACAGCATAATATCCCTTGTTAACTGTGTTTAACTCTTATTTTTGGGTGATAAAATCTCTCAAGTCGTAACACAGTTGCCCCCGAAGAGGGTTGTACTGTCCTTTGATGGGTGCTAGAAGGCATGGAGTGGAAGAGGGCAGTAGTGGTCCTCTTAGGCTGACCAAAAAGGGACACAGGAAAAAATACATATGTCAGGGTTCTTATAATGGAACATTATTCAAAAAAAGCCCCAACATATGTAATTTACATATGTGTCCCTTTTTAAAGCGGCAATATGGTAACCCTAGGTCCTCTCTAAGGGCTATTTGCTTTCAAGGTTTCTGCTTTTGATAGTTTGGGTTTACCAGCAATGTACACTTATACAGAAGGCTTGCATTGCACTGAGAGCCTCTTATTTTATAGCTTTCTATAGAGAATACTGCAGTGTTGCAGTATTCATAGTTTTCATTTTAGGTGGCAGTTTCAAGAGGGGAAAAACACCATTTCAAACACCAAAATAAAGTTAAAGGAGATTTGTAAACTGTTTAATATACTCCAGAAGATAAAATTGATCCGTAAGAAAAGAAAGAGAATTCAGTGCATTGTCCTTTTAACTTCAGTTTGGAAATATGTGTATTAGATGGAAACAGATGTCTGCTGTGGTAAGAATTACATAAAACTTTCCATAAAGCTTGTTTATTTGGTGCTGTTGTACAGCTATGCTCCAAGCCAAAAAATCCTCTCCAGATCTTTGCATGTGGTGCTTTAAATGGGCAGTCTAGACCAGCCTTTCTTAAACTTTTTTCCCTTGTGACCCCATTTCACGCAATACATTTTTACGTGACCCCGGGTTATATAGGTATACAAATCAAACATTTACTGATAATAAATCATTACGAAATTTATTTTAAAACAATTCTTTGGTATACATATAATATTAACATTTATTAAAGACCAAATCAAATTTGCATACTAATGAGATGAATGTGCTTGTTTATTTTTACATAAAGAATTAAATCTTGGTTGAATATTTGATACTGCAGGACGTACAGCATCTTCAACGTTTTTCAGAGTTGATTGATATTTTGTTTTTATATTCGTCAAAGCTGAAAACGCTGCTTCGCATAAATACGTAGTACAGAATGGCAGAAGTATGTCTAGGGCCATTTCAGAAATTGTTGGAAATTCTGTCTTAATCTGAAGCCAAAATTCAGTTAACGATTTTTGCTGAAACTCAAGTTTAAAACCTGTGTCGCTTGATAACTTGGCAAATTCTTCTTGAACGGTAAATGGCAGATGACTGACGTTTTCGATTTCCATTGAGTATGGTTTTTGAACCCAACTTTGTTTTTGTGAATCAAAATTTGAAGAGAAGTATTTCTGAAACCGTGTCTCCAGGCACTTCAGATGATCAATTATAACTCTTACAATTAAATCTTTGGGAACGTTATTTTCATTTATAAAATAATCTGTAGCTGTAAACATTTCTAAAGATCCCTTTTCCACCCTATTCTTCCATATGTTAACTTTTTTAGTAAAACTTTCAACTTTATCTTTTAACACAAATATGTTACAATGTTTTTCTTGAAGCGACATGTTTAAATTATTGAGTTTTTCAAAAATATCCGACAAATAACAGTTTTGAAAGCCATAAGCCATTATGAAAAAAATTAACAAAATCGGATCTCTGCTCAGTCAAAATTATAACAACTTTTATCTTTCAATTTCAATAATCTGTTTAAACTTTGCCATCTTGAGAGCCACCTTACCTCTGCATGTAGTAATAAGCTTTTGTAATCAGAGTCCATGTCTTTGTAAAGGTTTGAAAACAAACGACTGTTAAAGGGACAGTTTACTCAAAAATTGTATTCCCTTTAATTTGTTCCCAATTATCCACTTTACCTGCTGGAGTGTATTAAATTGTTTATAAGTATTTCCATTACCCTTATATTGGCATTTGAAATAGTTTATTTAGCCTGTGGTGTCCCCACCCATCCTTAAAGTTTTTGGCCACGAGGCCAAGCTGTGTTAACACAGTCAGTAGAAGAAATTACACTCCCAGTGGATTGAAGAAGAGATAAGGTAATAGAATGTTAATTTTCCATTGTTCTCTCCAAGTATTGGTGATTGGTTTATGGACAGATATAAGATAACAAAGCATGTATATGTACACAATGTGATAAATAATGAGATCTGATTATACCTACAGATATAAGATAAATAAGCAGGTATATATACACAGTGTGATAAAGTAATGAGATCTGATTATACCTACAGATATAAGATAAATAAGCAGGTATATATACACAGTGTGATAAAGTAATGAGATCTGATTATACCTACAAGCTCAACCCATTTTATTAGGTTGTGGCTTCAAAACACAAAATCAGCTAATTCATATACACAAATAAACCTTAAAAAAGCAAATCTCATACATTTTATACTCTGCAGCTAGTAAAAAAAGTAATGGGAAACACAATTATAGAGTATACTGCCCCTTTAAGGGCATGGCTTTTAATGAAGTTAATGATTTTGATAGTATCGCGAAGCACAACATCTAAATCTGGTGATAACTTTTTGGCTACGAGTGCCTCCCGATGGATCATGCAGTGAGTAAAAGAGATATGTTCATTGCCACCAGCTTTAACTTTTGCTAAAAATCCAACATTTCTGCCCATCATTGCTCCAGCGCCGTCTGTACAGCTTTTCCACTGTAGCCCTTCTTTTTTTGAAAAATTCATCTACTTTAAGATATATATCTTCCCCTCTTGTGTGCTCTTCCAAAGGGCGACAAAACAATAATTCCTCATGTATGCTTCCTTCATAAACATATCTTACATAAAGTAACAACTGTGCCATGTTAGAAATATTGGTTGTTTCATCTAACTGAATTGCAAACTTCAGGCTGTCCTTAAGCCTGGTAATAAGCTGCTGGAATTGGTCATTACTAATTTCAGAACTTCTTTTGGAAACAGTATCATTCGATAAAGGAATTTTACGAATTTCATCCCCATAATTTCCCATGAACTATTTCTGACATTTTAATAGCAGCAGGTAACACGAGATCTTCACCTATCGTGTAGGGCTTTTTAGTTTTTGCAATTAAATAAGAAGTTTCGTAAGATGCAAGTAAATACTTTTCGTTGACCGTAACAAATGTCTCAAAAGTTTTTTTTTTTTTTGTTTTTTTTTTCTTTATTTGAAAATTTTAAAAGGCGTTCAAAATATTCCTTTGGTTTATTGCAGTACGCTGCATGCTTGGTATTAAGATGTCTTTTTAGTTTGGCTGGTTTCATGCTCTCCGCAGCCAAAACTTCCTTACAAATTAGGCAAAGAGGTTTTCCCACACCATCATGATCATTATAAGTAAATCCATATTGCAAAAATGATTAATCATATTTTCGTTTTCTGGTCACTTTCGGTGTGCTACAAACTGGTAGCGAAGACTCGGTCGCATTGTCGCCAGTATTTTTACCTCTTCTGTCTACATTTAGCCACTTATCCATAATGAAAAATATTTTTGTCCTAAACCGAAAATATAAATAAATACTATCTTTAGTTTATAAAATTACATTTGTTGACCGCGATATTATGATGTCACTAAACACACTGACATTAGCACCGCGATATTATGATGTCACTAAACACACTGACATTAGCACCGCCATATTATGTCACTAAACACACTGACATTAGCACCGCCATATTATGATGTTGCTAAACACACTGACATTAGCACCGCCATATTATGATGTTGCTAAACACACTGACATTAGCACCGCCATATTATGATGTTGCTAAACACACTGACATTAGCACCGCCATATTATGATGTTGCTAAACACACTGACATTAGCACCGCGATATTATGATGTCACTAAACACACTGACATTAGCACCGCGATATTATGATGTCACTAAACACACTGACATTAGCACCGCCATATTATGTCACTAAACACACTGACATTAGCACCGCCATATTATGATGTTGCTAAACACACTGACATTAGCACCGCCATATTATGATGTTGCTAAACACACTGACATTAGCACCGCCATATTATGATGTTGCTAAACACACTGACATTAGCACCGCGATATTATGATGTCACTAAACACACTGACATTAGCACCGCCATATTATGATGTTGCTAAACACACTGACATTAGCACCGCCATATTATGTTGCTAAACACACTGACATTAGCACCGCGATATTATGATGTCACTAAACACACTGACATTAGCATCACGATATTATGATGTCACTAAACACACTGACATTAGCACCGCCATATTATGATGTTGCTAAACACACTGACATTAGCACCGCCATATTATGATGTTGCTAAACACACTGACATTAGCACCGCGATATTATGATGTCACTAAACACACTGACATTAGCACCGCCATATTATGTCACTAAACACACTGACATTAGCACCGCCGTATTATGATGTTGCTAAACACACTGACATTAGCACCGCCATATTATGATGTTGCTAAACACACTGACATTAGCACCGCCATATTATGATGTCGCTAAACACACTGACATTAGCACCGCCATATTATGATGTTACTAAATTTTGATTTGAGGTCATTCTTCCATCCTCTAATATGAACCCGATGATATGGTATGCATTATTTTGCAAACAGAAAGTTTAATTGGACATTACTGGCAGAAAAGTTGTGTATCTTATACATATATATTTAATATACACTATATACATATATATATTCAGTTTCTTAGTGAAGAATAGGATACTGTCTGCACAGGAATTCAGAGTATTTTTGGTTGTTTACAAAGTAAAAAATCATAAACGTTCGAGAATAGGAGAATACAATGTGAACATTGAATTGCATGACTGTAGTTTATTAATAATGGATACATGAGAATATGTAGAAATGTATCCTTTTTTTGAAAGATAGTTTCTAATCGCATTTACTTGAGTGTTAAAATGTGTATAATTTCCATTTTTTTTAATCAACATAAGGCTCTGATATTGTAAACATATTATATATATATATATATATATATATATATATATATATATATATATATATATATATATATATATATATATATATATACTGTGTGTGTGTATACATACATACATACATACACACGTTCTGCATTTACATTGCAGCTCAGTAGGCTTTTTGTTGAAATATGCTTCTTTTTACAGAACTTCAGAAAATAACTATACATTTTATTTAATTGAGTTTTGGCTAAGGATCCTTTTCTGTTTGTAGCTTAGTTTTGTTGGATCCTACAAGAAAAGGGTCATGTCTATACATGTAAGGCTAACTGCCTACCCCTGCAGTGTAAAGCGCAGGGGGAAACTGTTATTGAAGGGGAAACCATTTGCATAACACCGGATGCAGCCCCTGCGTTTTTGAAATGGCACAGGCTGGGCAAGGATAGAAAGTAAAATGCCCCTTAAATAGCACAATGTCATGCCAATACACACTGCAAGGATGCACAGAACGCCACATTGCAAGCTGATGATAAAAGCTGAAATACAAGTGGCTGAGCGCAGCGAGAACGCACATAAGCCTGAATGGTTCATGCGGTCCTACTACCTGTTGCAGATCTGCACATAGCCCTGATGATTGCCGACTGGCTTTTGCTGTTTCAGATCCCCCTGATTGTGAGCAACCTGGAGTGGTACCCCCGACGACATGTTTGTAACACACATTCAAAACCCTCCCGGAGACAATCTGCCTTTGTTGCTCCTCATAGAACTGGGTTGGCTAAAATTCAATGTTATTGATTTGTAAAAGGCTTTTTTTTATAACTTTGTTTAATTGGAAGTAGATATGACCTCTAATATGATATAATTATAGTTACATGTTACTAATTGCCATACTAAATATATGCTGTAACATGTCTTGGTTTGGGGACTTGCTAAAAGTAATTAATGTATGTATGCGGCCCATGTTCCCCTTACGTACGGACTTCCAATATGTAAACCAATCAGGTGAAGGGGAATACTCAGTTTGTTTGTTTGGATTTTTTTTTTTGGGGGGGGGTTGAGACAGTTATCTTATGATTAGTACAATGTTGGTTTAAAAATGGTGACACAGATTTATACTATAAACGCTTTATCTCACCTTATGATGTTGATTTGTTTACATTATTCTTAAATGGGCATGATTTCCCTTTGCTATATCATATCTTAACCTGTGGAAAGCCCCACTCTGTTTTAATCACACAGTACTTCTATAGGAAAGAGTTTTTGATATTATTTTGCTACTATACACTGCTGAAAGCCGCCCAATAATAATAAGCCACCCAATAATTCATATATAAAATATAAGGAAGCGGATTTGCAACTGTGCTTAAAATTGGAGCTCCACACTATTGCCATCATATATATGCTGAGGCTTGTAATCATGAGGACCGGAACCGACACTATCTCTGGATTACTGGGTGCTATTTGATAAACGGCTGCAAGATTTACATGCCGCACCTCTCATCCGGTGTTCTCTTATAAATATCAAGTTATTTGAGATTGATAGAGTTGTAATGTAGTAACAAAACACCCGATGAGAGGTGTGGCATGTAAATCTTGCAGCCGTTTATCAAATAGCACCCAGTAATCCAGAGAGAGTGTCGGTTCCGGTCCTCATGATTACAAGCCTCAGCATATATATGATGGCAATAGTGTGGAGCTCCAATTTTAAGCACAGTTGCAAATCCGCTTCCTTATATTTTATATATGAATTACTGGGTGGCTTATCCCCCCCTTTTCAGCAGTGTATAGTAGCAAAATAATATAAAAAAATCTTATCTTATTTAAGAATGTCAACAAATCAACATCATGAGGTGAGAAAGCATTATAGTATGAATCTGTGTGCCACCATTTTTAAACCAACATTGTACTACTCATAAGATAACTGTCTCCAAAAAAAAAAAAAAAAAAAACTGAGTATTCCCCTTCACCTGATTGGTTTACATATTGGAAGTCCGTACATAAGGGGAACATGGGCCGCATACATACAGTAATTACTTTTAGCAAGTCCCCAAACCAAGACATGTTACAGCATATATTTAGTATGGCAATTAGTAACATGTAACTATAATTATATCACATTAGAGGTCATATCTACTTCCAATTATACAAAGTAAAAAAAAAAGCCTTTTACAAATCAATAACATTAAATTTTAGCCACCACAGTTCTATGAGGAGCAACAAAGGCAGATTGTCTCCAGGAGGGTTTTGAATGTGCGTTACAAACATGTCAGGGGTACCACTCCAGGTTGCTCACAATCAGGGGATCTGAAACGGCAAAAGCCAGTCGGCAATCATCAGGGCTACGTGCAGATCTGCAACAGGTAGTAGGACCGCATCAACCATCCAGGCTTATGTGCGTTCTCGCTGCTCTCAGCCACTTGTATTTCAGCTTGTAATCGTGAGGACCAGAACAGACACTCTCTCTCTGGATTACTGGGTGCTATTTTTAAAACGGCTGCAAGATTTACATGCCGCACTTCTCATCGGGTGTTCTGTTACTACATTTCAACTCTATCAATCTCAAATCACTTGATATTTCTAACAGAACACCCGATGAGAGATGCGGCATTTAAATCTTACAGCCGTTTTTCAAATAGAACCCAGTAATCCAGAGAGAGTATCATACACAGTCGCACTGTTCCAGGCATAACAGATTAGGAAGGGCTGCTAACTACCTACTCCAACAACCCCGTCCCTCTTCCCATTCATTCACTTACTTACCTAGTTAGTTTTAGGAGCTCCGCTCTTCCCTCCTGCGCGCTGCCTCACCAAACGGAACTGCTGTGACTCACTACAGTGTGTGTGTACAGGACTCGGGAGCGGGAAAAAGGAAATACTTCCTCCCGCGATAACTGTTTGCGGAAACTTCCCGCGACCCCCGCAGCTCCTGCGACCCCCACATTAGGGACCTGCAACCCCATAAGGGGTCGCGACCCACAGTTTAAGAAGGGCTGGTTTAGACCAGTCTTTCTCAACCACGGTACTAAAGTCCCACCAACAGACCAGGTTGTCATTATAGCTGAACCAGTGCGCAGGTGAAGAAATCAGCTGATCAGTAACCATGGATACTAACCTGCTCTCACCCATCAGCTGATTATTTAACCTGTGCACTGGTTCAGCTATGAGAACCTGGACTGTTAAGGGTACTTGTGGAGCGCAGTTGAGAAACAATGGTCTAGATTGGTGTTTCTCAACTCCACTCCTCATGACCCTTACTAAGGCCAGGTTTTCATTATATCTTAACTAGAGCACAGGTGACATAATCAGCTGATTAGTAATCATGGTTACTAACCTGCTCTCACCCTTCAGATGATTATTTCACCTGTGTGCTATTTAAGATATAATGAAAATCTGGCCTGTTAAGGGTCCTGAGGACTGGAGTTAAGAAACACTGCTCTAGACCACTGATTTTCAAACCTGTCCTCAGGCCTCCCCAACAGGCCAGGTTTTCAGGATGACATTTGAAAGCAGGTAAAATAACTGCTGATTATTCCACCTGTGCTCTAGTTCAGATATCATCAAAATGTGGCCTGTTAGGGAGACCTTAGACACAGGTTTGAAAACCAGTGGTCTAGACCCAATACTAATTAATAATGGCTTTGTTACATACCAGACATGCATCTCAATGGGTTACACATCTAGTAAGAAGTACATGAAACTTTTTTAAATAATGAAGAGAAACAGAGGGGCGCCTCATGTGTAGTATCGTCAAATGGAGGCACAAATAAAAAATGACAATATAGCCAAATGAGTACTCACATACTCCAAAAGCACACCTATGTGCTAGTAGGGACGGGCTGCAGATTTGTAAAGGTGTGACAGCTCACCCATTCAGTCACGCTCTCAATGCTGTGGTGCTAGGAATAGAGTAGAGAGTAGAGACACAGACAGAAAGCACTATATGTGCAGACCATTAAAAGTATAACCAACAATATTTGCTTAGTTGTTTAGATGGGTACTCACATACTCCAAGAGCACGCCTATGTGCTGGTAGGGACAGGCTGCAGATTTAGTCAGGTGTGGCAGCTCACCCAAAGAGGCAATCTTTTGTAGCTGGTACTGTTATGGAACAGTGGGTACAACAATCCAAAATGAACTTAATCAAGTGTTAATAGAAACCACTTGTATAGAGTTGCTGGCAGTAGGTAGGTAGAGAAGTCCACTCAAGAGTGTAAAATACAAGAATTTATTAAAAACAATTTAAAAACAACACACAGGTTGATAATAAAAAGTGGATAAAGGGGTTAACAATATTACCCCAATCTATATATTTGGTTATATCTGTAAGAAGCTTACAGTTACTTACATTCATGGGTGTCCACAGGGGGGGCAAGAGGGGGCATTTGGGGGCAAGAGGGGGCATTTTTCCCAATGCAGGGGGAAAAAGACAATAGAATGTCTTCTTCGGGAAATGCTTGTTGATTGTATGCTGGGCAGCACCCTCAATAACAGTAAGCTAGAGTCTTTCCTGTAAGTAAATGTACAGCAGTTGTGTTGGGGAGGAGGGTGATATGAGAAATTGTATTTATTTAAGAAGGTATCTATCTGCTTGGTCTGGTGTGTGTGTGTGTGTATATATATGTGTATGCCTCTCTGCATATTGCAGTGCCTTATTGTTTGCAATTGTTATTGTTTGCATTTTTACTGCAATGTTTGAAAAAACACAAATCAATATCTGTGTCCACATGGTCTATATAATTTTGAAGATGAGCTAAACTGTTATTCCTAAAACCATGTTTTCTGCATAAAGTATTTACCATCATATATTGCTAAATGGAAAAAGGGAGAAACGGAAAAGAACAAAAACACAGAAAAAAAGTGTGAGAGAGATAATAGGGGAAAATATAGTGAACCATGTGAATTATATTTTCATGTATTTAAAATTCAGAATTTGACACTTATGTGCTTTCTACTTTTTTTTCTGTGGTGGTTGTGCCTGTATAGGTTTTGGCTGTTGACTATTAGTGATATAAAAGAACAGCAATATTTTCTTTTTATCTGGATCTGAGGACAATTCTTATATCTGAAAAACTGTTTTAACCCAGTTACTACTAGAAAGATCTGAGGAGGACCTGTTCCAAATTAAATATGTTAAAATAAAAATGCTACTTAAGCCTTTTTAAATATTTAATTGTCATTATTAGGTGCGGATTGGTAGGCGTGTTCACTGCACAGAGCATATGTACCTGTCAGCACCTGTTTAAAATCAGAAAACTACTTAGTGTGTGGATGTGGCCATAAAAAAGCCATATTATAAACTGCTACAAGGGTCATTTTAAAAGGGTACGGCTGTTTTGCTTCCATTGTCAAGCTAGAAGGTAAATATTATTTGAAAATATTTTCAAACTTAGCGGGTTTTTTTTTTATATATATATATATATTTATTTTTTATTTATTTTTTTATCTGTGTTTTCCCAGCAGTCAAGGGGGGTAAAACCATTCTCTACTCCTAAAGTGGTAAACTCATTGCTATGTCTATATCACTGGAAGTCGGTGGGTGCAAAACAGTTCAATATTTCCATAGTGATTAAAGGAACAGTCTAGTCAAAATTAAACTTACATGATTCAGATAGGGCATGCAATTTTAAACATCTTTCCATTTTACATTTATCATCAAATTTGCTTTGTTCTCTAAGTATTCTTTTGTTGAAAGCTAAACCTAGGTAGGCTCATATGCTAATTTCTAAGCCGTTGCACTGCCTCTTATCACAGTGCATTTTGACCGCTTTTCACAGTTAGACACTGCTAGTTCATGTGCGTCAGATAACATTGTGCTCACTCCCGTGGAGTTATTTGAGTCAGCACTGATTGGCTAATTGAAAAAAGGTTTTTCTCACTCTTACAAAGGATAAAAAACTGAAACCGTTGGAAGACATACAAGAATTCACAGGCAACAGACATATAAATTGGTATTCTTATGCTCAACTAAACTCACTTTCTGGTCACACACCGACATAAAGATCACTTTACTAGACAATTGACGCCCTTTGAAACTTTATGTGTAAAAGACACACCCGCAAGGCACACTATATCAATTCTATACAAACTTGCACTACTGGAAAACCCACTCACACTTCCCTACTACACCAAAACATGGGAAAGGGAATTGAATACAGATATTTTACCTCAGGATTGGCAAGCAGCATTCCTGATCACAAAAAAGCCTCCATATCTGCCAAAGTACAGGAATCTAACTATAAATTCCTCTCTAGGTGGTACCTCACCCCTAGTAGCTTACAACACATGGACAAGTTGGCCAATGGGAAATGCTGGAGGAACTGTGGAGGAGACGGAACTCCCACACATATATGGTGGGGATGTACCAAATTAGAAGTATTCTGGATAGAGATTCTTTTTTTTTTTTTTTTATATATATATATTTATTTTGAAACCGGAACAGTGTACAATCCGATAAATCAAATCTCCTATGCCACGCAGGGCAAGGTAAAGCATATTGAAACACAGAATATTACAAAAACAAAAACATATATACTTTGTCACATTTAATTATTCATCTCAATGGAGACAATATTTGTACACTGAGCTGAGGTTTTTTTTTTTTTTCCCTATTTACCATAAAATTGAACAAAAAAAGAGAGAGAGGAAAAAGAAAAAAAAAAAAAAAAGAGGGGGGGAACCTCTCGCTTCGGACCCTTTCACCAAACCAGACTTAATATTAAATTACTGAACTATTGGATATCCACGTGTGTGGAAAGAGCTCTAGTAAGACCATTTCCGCAAAACTTACTGAAGATGTAAAGGGCGTTAAAATCTGTTTTTGTATTGGCCTAGGATAGGAGTTAATGATGGGAAACCACCCTAGAAGAAACTTTTTGATTCTAGCTTCAGAGGCCTCCTGTAAATGATATGATTCAAAAATAATTTGGTCTTGGATAGCATAAAAAAATCTCAGATAAGACCGGTCCTTTTTTTACTTTCCATTTTTTAAGAATACTCTGTCTTATAGCTAATATTGAGGTATTTAGAGAACAAGACCAATGTCTGTCTGAACTATTCATTGGTTCAACTAGCAGGATAATGTCCCGGAACGTAAGAGAGACAGTGACCCCATGTAAATTATTAAACCAATATATAAATTTCAGCTAAAGCTGATTTATCTTCGGACAAGTCCAGAACATATGTAATAGGTCCGCTTCCTTATACAAATACCTAGGGCAATGAGCTGATCTAGATGGATAGAATCGTGCTAGTTTAGCTGGATAAAGATAAAAATTATTTAATAATTTCATATGCGATTCTTTCCATGTTGAGGGGACTTTACAATTTTCTAAAGATTTAAAACTTTGAATAATTCTCTCGGACTCTATATCTCCGATTGACCTACTCCAGTAATCGCTGATCTTGCTGAGAAAACCTTGCGTTTGTTTGGAGAGCATAATGTCATAAATTAATGAGATCGAAGTGACAC
Organism: Bombina bombina; assembly: GCF_027579735.1. Lineage (NCBI taxonomy): Eukaryota > Metazoa > Chordata > Amphibia > Anura > Bombinatoridae > Bombina > Bombina bombina. Next base: position 578,584,099 of record NC_069505.1, read on the forward strand.
CAGCCACAACTTTCTGTATTAAACCTCTGATATCGGACCATGCAACTGACAAGGGAAACTTCCACGGCTGTGATACAATGAAGTGGCGTACCTGAAAGAACGCATATAGATCCACTCTTAAAAGTTGATAAAGGGAGAACAGAGTTTCACCTTCTAATACCTCGTTATCTACGCCAATTAATTGGGAAATTCTATTTAACCCCTTTTCAGCCCAATTCTTAAAGGTTTTCTGACGTAAACCGGGGGGGGAAAGTGGATTACCCCTAATTGGGAGAAATTCTGAGATTGAAAAATCTATTTCCAATAACTTGCAGAACTTGTGCCATGCCAGAACTATATTCTTAATTGTAATTAATGAAGAAACGTTGGAAGGCAGCTGACCTAGTTTACAGTGCAGAATTGCTGGTAATGAAAAAGGGTAGATCAAAAAGGATTCCTGTACTAGTGAAGCAAATGTATTTGTATTTGCCAGTCAGTCAATAGCAATTTTTACCATCGCTGCAATATTATAGAGGTTAATATCTGGCAATGATAGACCACAGGCCCATGATTTCTGCATTAATCTGGCTAGAGCAATGCGAGGTTTTTTATTTTGCCAGATAAATTTGGAAACAGCAGTGTATAGATCTCTCCGGTCTCTGTTTGTTATGAACAAGGGCAAGTTTTGTATCGGGTATAGAAGACGTGGAAATATAATGGTTTTAATTAGATTTACTCTCGCAGTGAGAGAAATCGGGAAAGAGGTCCAAAGTTTCAGATCTTGTTTAATTTTTTGAAATAATGAGAGATAGTTATCCTTGTACCAGAATTTTGGGTTTTTATGTAATATAAGACCCAAATACTTGATAGAATCTACTACCATCTACTGGATAGAGATTCTTACACACATCACTAGAACAATAGGAAAAACTGTACCAAATGACCCTAAAACACTCCTATACCTCTCTCTACCCAAAATTGAAAAGAAGTCCCACAAAGCCTTAATGCTGCTTTTTCTAAACAGTGCCAAGCTCCAATACCTAAGCATTCAACTGTAGTTGAATGGAAGCAACAGGTAGACACATTAACAACGTCCTAGAGTGATGTGATATATACAGAAAGGGACCATAGAGGCCATGTTAGAAGAGTGGACACAGTGTAGAACAAGGCTCATATAAATACAGCTAACTCAACAATATAGATATTTCTATTACAATGGAGTAGAAGCCTCTAGCTTACAGTCAAATTTAAACCCCAAGATAAGGAAGATCAAATCTACCTTTTCTTTTCTATCAGCACACAAAGAAAACAGTGCTATAAAATCATGAGATCAAACAATATGGGGCTCACTTATCACAATATATTATTATTGCAGGATCTTTTGTTTGAGCAAAATGTTAACAATTCAAAAATGTCAAGGTATCAATACAAGCAATAGGTGTATATAAAATAAGTTGCTACAATAAGTCAAATGCAAGACACATTACATGCTGGATATATATATATGTGTGTGTGTGTGTGCTAGGAAACACAATTACTGACAGTGTGAGTAATCTGCATATTGATGCAGGAAAATAAACAAACATACAAAATTATATCAGCATATCAAATAGTAAGCTTTAAAGGGACATTATACACAATTTTTCTTTGCATAAATGTTTTGTTGTAGATGATCCATTTAAAAAAAAAAAAAAAAAAAGTATAGTTTTGCTTATTTTTAAATAACATTGCTCTGATTTTCAGACTCCTAACCAAGCCCCAAAGATTTAGAATACCAAGGTATACCTACTCCAGCTTCCTCCTGTTTGTGTAAAGAGTCTTTTCATATGCGGGGGAGGGGGAGGGAGTGTCTGTTTTTTTTTATTTATAGTTTTATACTGGATTTTTATATCCGTATGTGTGCATATTCTTTATAGTAGTGTCTATTACATGCAGTTATATGAAAATTGGTGTATACTGTCCCTTTAAGGCAGTGCTAAAAGAAGAACGCAGCATAAGTTATATACATATTGGTGAAGAAAGTAAAACATTTGAATTGCTAACAGCGAATCTGGTGGAAAAAACACAGAAAAAAAGATATAAGAAACTAAAAAAAAAGCTGTGAATAGCAACACTTGCCTGGCCAGACCACAGTTAAAGGGACACTAAAGTCAAAATTAAACTGTCATTATTCAGATAGAGCAGCAATTTTAAACAACTTTCTAATTTACTTCCATTAACAAAATGTGCACAGTCTTTTTATATTTACACTTTTTGAGTCTACTGAGCATGTGCAAAAATAAGTGTGTATGCATTTGTGAATGGCTGATTGCTGTCACATGGTACGTGTATGCATTTGTGATTGGCTAATGGCTGTCACATGGTACAGGGGGAGTGGAAAAAAGACATAACTTTTAAAATTGTCAGAAAAAAATCTACTACTGATTTGAAGTTCAGACTAAGTGCTATTGCATTGTCTTATCTTGCATTTGTTGATTATGCAAATCTACTGTGTTGACTGGTCCTTTAAACAACTAGTTTCAGGGACACGCCCCTCCCCCTTCATCAGGTGATGTGTTGTGGAACTGTGGTCTGGCCAGGCAAGTGTTGCTATTCACAACTTTTTTTTTTTTTTTTTTTTAGCGTTTTTTTTTTTTTTTTAGTATCTTATATCTGTGTGTGTGGGGGGTGTTTGCTGTGGGTTTTTCCCCCCCATCATATATGTTGTTAGCAATTCATTTGTTTTACTGTATACATCAGTATGTATATAACTTATGCTGCTAGTAACTAGTGCATTCTTTTTTAGCATTGCTTACTATTTGATGCGCTGCTAGCATTTTTGTATTTTTCATTCCCTGTATTGATGAGCACATTACTCACGCTGTCAGTAATTAGTGTGTTTCACTTTTTATATATATCACCAGCATTTAATGTCTTGCATTTGACTTATTGTATCAACAAATTTTATATACACCTATTGCTTGTATTGACACCTTGAAATGTTTTAATCGAATTGTTAAAATTTTGCTCAAACAAGAGATCCTGCAATCATAATAATATATGGTGATAAGTGAGTCCCACATTGTTTGATCTCACTGACAGATATATTTATATTCCTTGTGTCTCTTATAAACTCTTTCACTGATTGTTAGTCATTTTAATTTGGAAATAAATATTTTGTATATATGATTTTATAGCGCTGTTTTCTTTCACCTAGATTACAAGTTTTGCGTTCCGGTTTTAACGCTGAAAAAAATGTCAATTTCCGCATAAAAACCGGACCGCAGCCATTACGAGTCTTGTCGGTATAACTGTACTTATAACATCCTAGCCTGTAACGTAACGTCAGTCCCGCATTCAAAAAAATTATGTTTTTGCTTGGGATTTCCATAGCGCTGCCATTACATGTTGTGCGGTGAGGCTAAAAGGCTTACATTCCAGCCTATACCGACACGATCCGTTCCGCAATCTGAGACCAGTAATTATGAGTTTTTCGCAAAACAAAACTGTTACACAAAACTCATAACTAAAGTGTTACAAAAGTACACTACACCCATAAACTACCTATTAACCCCTAAACCGAGGCCCTCCTGCACTGCAAACACTAAATTAAACTTATTAACCCCTTATCTGTCACTCCTGACATCGCCACCACTAACTATATATTAAACTAACATTACTATTATACTAAAATTAAAATAACTACAAATGAAACTAAATTACACATTAAAAAAAACCTAACACTACTAAAAAAAGTTAAACAGCTCTTTTCCCTGAAAAAAAATACAAAGAACCCACCACTCAACCAACCCCCCAAAATAAAAAATCTAACAAAAACCTAAGCTACCCATTGCCCTCAAAAGGGCATTTTGTATGGGCATTGCCATTAAAAAGGCATTCAGCTCTTTTCCATTGCCCTGAAAAGGGCATTTAGCTCTTTTAAAAAAAAGCCCAAACCCTAATTTAAAAAAAACAGAAAAACACCCAAAAAAAGTTTAAAACAACCTAACACTAACCCCCCCCGACGATCCACTTACAGTTTCTGAAGTCCGGACATCCAGGCAGCGAGGTCTTCATCCATCCAGGCGGAATCTTCTATCTTTATCCCGGTGGTGCGGAGAGGGTCCATCCTTGAAGACATCCGGCGCAGAGCATCCTCTTCATACGGTCGCCGCCGTACACTGAATCTTCAATGCAAGGAAGCCTTTTCAAAATGGCGTCCCTTGCATTCCTATTCCTATTGGCTGATTTGATTTTTGAAATTCAAATCAGCCAATAGGATGAGAGCTACTGAAATTCTATTGGCTATTCAAATCAAGGACTGTTAATCTGAGGTAGTGTGACACTTTCTGCAGTCTCCATTTGGCAAAACCAGCACCTCCCCCATTTACCCTGAAACATGCTACTGTTATTGATTGATCAATGCAGAAAGTAATTTATATTCCCTAAATAAATGCAGAAAATTAGTTGAGGATAAACAGTACTGAAGAGACTTTTTATCAAAGGATATGTCCCCTAGACTGCAAAACCATGCAAATTGTGCTTAAATATTAAAAAGCACTTAAATGTTTTAAATGAACACAATGTTTGAAGCAAAGTTATAGATTGTTGCAAACATTGCTGCTGTAGAGTGCTAAATACACATGCACACTCCTGAGCTAGGTTTACTATTTAGCAAAGAATGCAAAGAGAATTCATCAAATATGATAATAGAAGTAAATTGGATATATGTATAAAAATGTATGCTCTGTCTAAAACTCTAAATCATGAAATTGTAACTGTTCTTTTACAGTCCCTTTTAATAAAATGGATAGGCTTCACTTTGTTGCAATATTAGTCTTGGATGCTTGTTTAAAAGACCATTAAATACAGAGGGGCATAATCAACAAGTATAAAATAAATGTAATGGTCGATTTTATTTATTTTTTGACGTATTTCAAAATTTACTTCAATCTGCTGGCTTTCTGTATCACGTGACAGCCATCAGCCAATCAGACTTGTATAAGTATACACTGGTCAACGTTTGCACATGCTCAGTACTAGCTGGTGCCTGGAAGTGAGGATATAAAGACTGTGTGCATGAATAAAGAATGGAAGTAAATTGGGGAAAGTCTTTTTTAAAATGACGACATGCTCTATCTGATTCGTCAGTTTAATTCTATGTGTGGGTTGACTTGCCCCTGCTGTTGTCAGGGTAACCTGTAAGGCAGATTATATTACTGATACATGTGTATACTGGTTCTTTCCCCAGGTTCTGCCCTTGAATGCTACTCCTGTGACTATGGGACCTGTCTGTTCCCCACAACAACTACCTGTGGTCTATTGGAAGTTTGTGCAACACAGACATCTGGCTCAGGTGAGTCATACAGCGTTATGCAGACTGAAGCTTTTATCTATCTAGACAGCACTTGTTACCCTGTGGGTTGACACCAAGGCCATATTGTGACTTTTATAGGCCCTTGGCACTTATACCTTCATGGGCCCCTTTCTGTTTTTTTAAAAAAATGCATATTTAACAACTCAAGTTGCTACAATGATTATAATCAAGGCTGGATTAAATTTGTAAAAAATACAAACAGAGGAAGGTGCTCCAAAGGTAAGGTAAAAATAGTTTAACAATATTGTGTGCAGTGCAGTACTCCCACCACAGAGGTCACTGTGGCTTTTGATTTAATTCTATTGTCACTAAGGTTGCTCACCCTCTAGTCATAGCTGCTGCCATCTTGAAATCTAGCTTTCGCTAAATTGCGGTGCTGATGAGTTTGCGCATGTGCAGCAACTCTCCCTCAGATACTTGCAGTGTATCCTAGATTCTAAAATGGCCGCACTCATGATTACAGGGAGGTGCATGGAATGGTTTTTAATGTTTCCATGTCCCATTTAATGCCATAAGTACATTTAAATTTCATATTGCTTTTTGTGTTTTTGTTACAGATTTCCTTAACTTAAAGAAGAGAGGCTGCATTAACCCACTTAATTGTATGAAGGAGTACACTGAAAGCTATGGTGGTGTATCTGTGAAGACTACTGCTTCCTGCTGTATCACCAACCTCTGCAACTCTGCAGTGTCTCCCAGGATGACTCTGTATACTTTGATATTGCCCTTGGTTGCCTTATGGCTAGCTAAGATGGCATGAATGTGAAGAGAATTGTCAACAAAATGTGGGCATGATTGTTGGCACTCATGGGATGTCTCACTTGTCTGCAGCCTGATCTTTCCTTAAAGGGACATTAAACACTAAGATGGTAAAATAAAATGATAAATCATATCTTTTTTTAAACAAATTATCTATTTTGTCCCCTTTTCATGTAATTCCATTCTCAAATTGCGAGCTTTTCAGTTCCTCTTAGAAATGGAAATGCAGAACACTGTTATATTCCACACAGCCATTGGCTGCACACTCTAGTGACCTATTTATAACTGTCCCTAATTGGCCACAGCAGAGAAGGTGACCTAAGTTACAACATGGCAGCTCCCATTGTTTTATAGAAACTAAAAGAAAACCAAAAAATACATCTACACGTTATTCTCAGACTAATCTTTTCTGTGAGTGTATCATTCTATTTAGCCTTTAGTTAGTGTTTAATGTCCCTTTAACCTCTTGCTGTGTTAAAGCTTTTCCCACGCTACGTAGACAAGCCAAAAACCTAAGTTTTTTTTTTTTTTTTTTTGGGGGGGGGGGGGGGGTTTACACGAAAATAGAGGTATTTAATGTCCTTTTCTTAACTGTCTTGGCACTATCATTTTGGCTTTCTATATTGTCCAAAGAATCTCTCCTGTTTTTGCCCATTAAACTAATATCCCTTACTAATGTCTTCCTCTCCCTGGGTTTAATGCGTGTTATCACCACAGCCTTTGCAAAACATCCCTACCTAATGTGTTCCTTGCTAACATGAATGTAACCCCATTTTATAAGAAAAAAAATTTACACAGTGTATAACCAATAATAAAATATTTGAACAAACTTGTACTGGTTACTTAAATTTTTATTAAAGGGACAGTCAACACCAGAATTTTTGTTGTTTAAAAAGAAAGATAATCCCTCTATTACCCATTCCCCAGTTTTGCATAACCAACACTGTTAAAGAAATACCCTTTTTACCTCTGTAATTACCTTGTATCTAAGCCTCTGCAGACCGCCCCCTTATTTCAGTTCTTTTGATAGACTTGCATTTTAGCCAATATGTACTCACTCCAGGGTAACTTAACGTGTATGAGCTCAATGTTATCTATATGAAACACATGAACTAATGCCCTCTAGTGGTCAAATGCATTCAGATTAGTTTAGCATACATATCAAAATCACGCTTAACCACAATATGTAGTACAACATCAGCTCAATACTCCAGGTATGTTCCTGTTGCAGGCTGGCCCTGCATTAACATTCCCATCATTTGGGATCTATATACTTACAACACTCATAATGCAGCGTTACTAACATGAGTAACTAATCCATATTTACTTTTCCCCAAGTTTTCCACATGCCCTTGAGACCTTAATTAGAGTCCTGTTAAGTTTTACCCACCTAGTTTAAACAATCACCTGTAGTAGTTAGCCCAAGTACAACCCATTTCCTGTGTATCTGTTTGGCAAATTTAGAAGACAAGCTGACATCTTTTATCTGTTTCTTATAGGTAACTCACCACCTCCACCCCTCCCCACTCTACTTAATACGCCTCCCTTAAGTGGGAGGATTGACTACGCGGTTTTTCTCATATATACCGCACCCTATATACCCTCCTTTCTAGCTAAATCTTGCAGGTTATCATTATACTCAGCTTTATTTCTTTCTTAATCTATGCAAGATTGTACAATTATATATATGCACGTAATAATATTATCCCTTCAGCACCTTACTTAATTTACACATTACTCATATTAGTATGAAATAAAATTATAAAAAACTGAGGTTTACCAATGAGACCCACAAGTGGTCTCTTTTGTTTGCACATGCCTTCTTTTATCTTAAATGCTTGTGACGGTCCAAGAGCGGCCTAGGATTTTATTTAAAAGGCATTTCAATATTTGGCATTCTATGTATCTCATGGTTGCATGATATGTACATTGTTACACTTGCGTTTATTTTCTGTGTTTGTTTTTTCATTCTTGTAACACTAAATCTTACTGTATGTGACATGCAATGCAAGAACCTGTTTTTATGACTATTGTATGCCTTTGAATATTCCTCAATAAAAATTATTTAAAAAAAAAAAAAAAAAAAAAATGCATTCAGATTAGAGGCAGTCTTCAAGGTCTAAGAAATTAGCATATGAACCTCCTAGGTTTAGCTTTCAACTAAGAATACCAAGAGAACAAAGCAAAATTAGTGATAAAAGTAAATTGGAAAGTTGTTTAAAATTACATTCCCTGTTTAAATCATGAAAGTTTTTTGTTTTTTTGGACTTGACCGTCCCTTTAATAATCCAGATTTAATCAGTAGTTTTAGTAGGATATGCATTAGCTGTAGTGTTTTTTTTTTTTGTTTTTTTTAATGCATCCACAGAACTGCATTCCATTCTTAAAGGGATAGTAAAGTTCTGATTAAACTTTTATGATTCAGATAGGGCATGTCATTTTAAACAACTTTATCATTTACTTTTATCATCAAATTTGCTTTGTTCTCTTGGTTTTCTTAGTTGAAAGCTAAACCTAGGTAGGCTCATATGCTAATCTCTAAGCCCTTAAAGGCCGCCTCTTATCTGAATGCATTTGACATTTTTTTTCACAGCTAGAGGGTGTTATTGTTTCATATAAATGCATGTGGAATTACCTGGGAGTCGGCACTAATTGCCTGAAATACAAATCTGTCAAAAGAACTGAAATAAGGGCAGTCAGCAGAGACTTAGATTAAAAGAAATTAGAGGTAAAACGTATATTTCTAGAACAGTGTTGGTTACACAAAACTGGGGAATGGTAAATAAATGGATTGTCTATCTTTTTAAACAATAACATAGTATAGGAAAACATCAATTCTTAAGGTGGTCTTACCAGGGATTTATATAGTGTGTGTTTAAAAAGTATGTGTGTGTGTATATATATATATATATATATATACACATACACACAGGTGATCATTCAGCCCCTGTGAAGAAGTCTGCACTGCAATTTCTCTCCAAGTAAGAGAATCTTATCTTTTGTTAGGCCCTATGACTAATTGCACTGAAGTAAAACCTGTGGCAGAATATGAATATATACAGGTGAAACTCGAAAAATTATAATATTGTGCAAAAGTTAATTTATTTCACTAATGCAACTTAAAAGGTGAAACTAATATATGAGAGACTCATTACATGCAAAGCAAGATAGTTCAAGCCTTGATTTGTCATAATTGTGATGATTATGGCTTACAGCACATGAAAACCCCAAATCCACAATCTCAGAAAATTAGAATATTACATGCAATCAATAAAACAAGGATTGTACATACCTGTAGAACAATATCGGACCTCTGAAAAGTATAAGCATGCATACTGTATGTACTCAGTACTTGGTTTGGGCCCCTTTTGCAGCAATTACTGCCTCAATGCGGCGTGGCATGGAAGCTATCAGCCTGTGGCACTGCTGAGGTGTTATGGAAGACCAGGATGCTTCAATAGCGGCCTTCAGCTCATCTGCATTGTTCAGACTCGTGTCTCTCATCTTTCTCTTGGCAATGCCCCATAGATTCTCTATTGGGTTAAAGTCAGGCGTGTTTGCTGGTCAATCAAACACAGTAATCCCACGGTCATTGAACCAGGTTTTGGTGCTTTTGGTAGTGTGGGCAGGTGCCAAGTCCTGCTGGAAAATGAAGTCAGCATCCCCATAGAGCTCGTCTGCGGAAGGAAGCATGAAGTGCTCCAAAATCTCCTGCTAGATGACTGCATTGACCCTGGACTTAATGAAGCACAGTGGACCAACACCAGCAGATGACATGGCTCCCCAAATCAACACAGACTGTGGAAACTTCACACTGGACTTCAAGCATCTTGCAGTGTGTGCCTCTCCATTCTTCCTCCATACTCTGGGTCCTTGGTTTCCAAATGAGATGCAAAATTTGATCTCATCAGAAAAGAGGACTTTGGACCACTGAGCAACAGACCAGGTCTGTTTTTCTTTAGCCCAGGTAAGACGCTTCTGACATTGTTTGTTGTTCAGGAGTGGCTTGGCAAGAGGAATACAACATTTGAAGCCCATGTCCAGGATCCGTCTGTGTGATGGCTCTTGTGAAAGTCCCCAACACTTTTGAATGGCCTTTTCCTGACAATCCTGCGGTCATCCCTGCTGCTTGTGCACCTTTTTCTTCCATACTTTTCCCTTCCACATAACTTTATATTAATGTGCTTTGATACAGCACTTTGGGAACATCCAACTTCTTTTGCAATTAACTTTTGAGGCTTTCCCTCCTTATGGAGGGTGTCAATGATGGTTTTCTGCACAACTGTCAGGTCAGCAGTCTTTCCCATGATTGTGATTCCTACTGAACCAGAATGAGAGACCATTTAAAGGCTCAGGAACCCTTTGCAGGTGTTATGGCTTAATTAGCTGATTAGAGTGGGACACTTTGAGCGTACAATATTGCACCTTTTCACAATATTCTAATTTTCTGAGATTGTGGATTTGGGGTTTTCATGAGCTGTGTAAGCCATAATCATCACAATTATGACAAATCACAGCTTGAACTATCTTGCTTTGCATGTAATGAGTCTATCTTATTTATTAGTTTCACCTTTTAAGTTGCATTAGTGAAATAAATTAACTTTTGCACAATATTCTAATTTTTTCAAGTTTCACCTGTATATATTCATATTCTGCCACAGGTTTTACTTCAGTGCAATTAGTCATAGGGCCTAACGAAAGATAAGATTCTCTTGTTTGTTTTTTATATTACTTTACACTTTAGATTGGTTCCTTTCAATATTATTACATTAAAGCTTTTGCACTTTCTATTTTAATGCATTTAGATTTAGATCCAGCAGTGATTTTACAAATTCTGATTTTGTTTTGTAAATCTGTGTTACTTTAACAAATTAGGATCATACTTTTGTATTTTCTATATTGTAAAATAAAACAAAGTGCAATGTAATTTGTAAAATATACACAGAAATATACAGAGCTTCAGAAAGTGGTGAAACAGGGAAGTTCTCAGGGTATGTATGAAGCTCTCACAATTCTTGTGAAATACTGTAAGCATTTTAAACAAGCTGATATCGCTAATTTGTCTCGCCAGATTATGCAGGTGAAATTTTCCTCAAAATTCACAATATACTTTTTAACTGACAGGAAAATAATATATACTAAACTAGAGACAAATACAGATTAAAGTGTAGTGAAAACATTCCGGTTTCATTTTGTATTTGCAGCAAACTTTATATCAGTCCCAGGTGTTCTCCTGTTTACTTCTATATCCCCTGTGAAATTCTGTATCTCAGAGAGCTTCATTAGCTTCTATGGAAGACATCTCCCATCTCTCTGGAACTTTCAGGTTCTGACCTTTTTTCTTATAGAATTCAGTGAGTTCAGCCCCTGTGAAGTCTGCACTTTAATTGCTCTCCAAACTGGAGAATCCTTGATTATCGGGCCCATAGCTTGATGGCTACTTTCTGTCACTCTCTTGGAATTGTTCATCCTCAAAATAGGGAGCAATCCAAGTCTTGTGTAGTGCATCTACCGTCTTAACTAAACGCTCTCCCCAAACCGCAAGGGTTTACCTGGTCTGCTGCAAAAAAGCCAGAACACTTACTGTCACAGGGCAAGATGATCAGTTTGTCTAAATCTTTGTAATGAATATTTGGGGAAATTTGTTTCCTCTAATTTTTATTGGCTGCGTGATTCAGTATTCTTTTTGTTTAAAATTAAAGGAATACTGAATATTCGTAGAACATTTACATTTGTTTTCGTAAAATGTTCCTAAGCTACAGGTGAAAAATGTAACTTACCTTTAGCGTGCTGGAGGGCAGCGCTAACCTCTTTTCTTCTTCAGAGCTACAGTAGCACTAAAGAGGCTTATCCCGTGGCTTCCAGGGCCTGTACCGGGAGCCACCTTGCTAAGCCTCCAATTAGCGTTGCTGGGGCTCTGTGAAAGAGGAGCGAATAAGCGCGGCTCTCCAGCATGCTAAGGGTAAGTATTTAACTCCTTAAATGAAACTTTAAGAAAGCAAATGAATACAGACTAATTTAGTTAGCATTTTTTCATTTTCTTTATATTTAATTGGTGCATTCATTTGGTTATTCATTTAGTTGAAAAGGTAATATTCATTTTATTATGAATTTGCATTCATAACAAAACAAATGCACATCGCTAATTAATGAAAGTAAACTTTATTTATGTGGACGGGTTAGTGTATGTATTATGAGTTGAAAGTCAATCATCTGTGCGCGCAAGTCAGACAACCGCAAACCTTAGGACTTTGGATACAGAGTTAACTTAGGCCTAGATTTAGAGTTCGGCGGTAAAAGGGCTGTTAACGCTCCGCGGGTTTTTTTCTGGCCGCACCATAAATTTAACTCTGGTATCGAGAGTTCAAACAAATGCTGCGTTAGGCTCCAAAAAAGGAGCGTAGAGCATTTTTACCGCAAATGCAACTCTCGATACCAGAGTTGCTTACGGACGCGGCCGGCCTCAAAAACGTGCTCGTGCACGATTCTCCCATAGGAAACAATGGGGCTGTTTGAGCTGAAAAAAAACCTAACACCTGGAAAAAAGCAGCGTTCAGCTCCTAACGCAGCCCCATTGTTTGCTATGCGGTAACCCTTCCTACGTCTGCACTTAACACTCTAACATGTACCCCGAGTCTAAACACCCCTAACCTTACACTTATTAACCCCTATTCTGCCGCCCCCCGCTATCGCTGACCCCTGCATTACACTTTTAACCCCTAATCTGCCGCTCCGTAAACCGCCGCCACCTACGTTATCCTTATGTACCCCTAATCTGCTGCCCTAACATCGCCGACCCCTATGTTATATTTATTAACCCCTAATCTGCCCCCCACAACGTCGCCGACACCTACCTACACTTATTAACCCCTAATCTGCCGACCGGACCTGAGCGCTACTATAATAAAGTTATTAACCCCTAATCCGCCTCACTAACCCTATCATAAATAGTATTAACCCCTAATCTGCCCTCCCTAACATCGCCGACACCTACCTTCAATTATTAACCCCTAATCTGCCGACCGGAGCTCACCGCTATTCTAATAAATGTATTAACCCCTAAAGCTAAGTCTAACCCTAACACTAACACCCCCCTAAGTTAAATATAATTTTTATCTAACGAAATAAATTAACTCTTATTAAATAAATGATTCCTATTTAAAGCTAAATACTTACCTGTAAAATAAATCATAATATAGCTACAATATAAATTACATTTATATTATAGCTATTTTAGGATTAATATTTATTTTACAGGTAACTTTGTATTTATTTTAACCAGGTACAATAGCTATTAAATAGTTAAGAACTATTTAATAGTTACCTAGTTAAAATAATTACAAATTTACCTGTAAAATAAATCCTAACCTAAGATATAATTAAACCTAACACTACTCTATCAATAAAATAATTAAATAAACTACCTACAATTACCTACAATTAACCTAACACTACACTATCAATAAATTAATTAAACACAATTGCTACAAATAAATACAATTAAATAAACTATCTAAAGTACAAAAAATAAAAAAGAACTAAGTTACAGAAAATAAAAAAATATTTACAAACATAAGAAAAATATTACAACAATTTTAAACTAATTACACCTACTCTAAGCCCCCTAATAAAATAACAAAGACCCCCAAAATAAAAAATTCCTTACCCTATTCTAAATTTAAAAAGTTACAAGCTCTTTTACCTTACCAGCCCTGAACAGGGCCCTTTGCGGGGCATGCCCCAAGAATTTCAGCTCTTTTGCCTGTAAAAAAAAACATACAATACCCCCCCCCCCAACATTACAACCCACCACCCACATACCCCTAATCTAACCCAAACCCCCCTTAAATAAACCTAACACTAAGCCCCTGATGATCTTCCTACCTTGTCTTCACCATGCCAGGTTCACCGATCCGTCCTGGCTCCAAGATCTTCATCCAACCCAAGCAGGGGCTAGACATCCACTGAAGAAGTCCAGAAGAGGGTCCAAAGTCTTCCTCCTATCCGGCAAGAAGAGGACATCCGGACCGGCAAACATCTTCTCCAAGCGGCATCTTCTATGTTCTTCCATCCGATGACGACCGGCTCCATCTTGAAGACCTCCAGCGCGGATCCATCCTCTTCTTCCGACGACTAGACGACGAATGACGGTTCCTTTAAGGGACGTCATCCAAGATGGCGTCCCTCGAATTCCGATTGGCTGATAGGATTCTATCAGCCAATCGGAATTAAGGTAGGAATTTTCTGATTGGCTGATGGAATCAGCCAATCAGAATCAAGATCAATCCGATTGGCTGATCCAATCAGCCAATCAGATTGAGCTCGCATTCTATTGGCTGATCGGAACAGCCAATAGAATGCGAGCTCAATCTGATTGGCTGATTGGATCAGCCAATCGGATTGATCTTGATTCTGATTGGCTGATTCCATCAGCCAATCAGAAAATTCCTACCTTAATTCCGATTGGCTGATAGAATCCTATCAGCCAATCGGAATTCGAGGGACGCCATCTTGGATGACGTCCCTTAAAGGAACCGTCATTCGTCGTCTAGTCGTCGGAAGAAGAGGATGGATCCGCGCTGGAGGTCTTCAAGATGGAGCCGGTCGTCATCGGATGGAAGAACATAGAAGATGCCGCTTGGAGAAGATGTTTGCCGGTCCGGATGTCCTCTTCTTGCCGGATAGGAGGAAGACTTTGGACCCTCTTCTGGACTTCTTCAGTGGATGTCTAGCCCCTGCTTGGGTTGGATGAAGATCTTGGAGCCAGGACGGATCGGTGAACCTGGCATGGTGAAGACAAGGTAGGAAGATCATCAGGGGCTTAGTGTTAGGTTTATTTAAGGGGGGTTTGGGTTAGATTAGGGGTATGTGGGTGGTGGGTTGTAATGTTGGGGGGGGGGTATTGTATGTTTTTTTTTTACAGGCAAAAGAGCTGAAATTCTTGGGGCATGCCCCGCAAAGGGCCCTGTTCAGGGCTGGTAAGGTAAAAGAGCTTGTAACTTTTTAAATTTAGAATAGGGTAAGGAATTTTTTATTTTGGGGGTCTTTGTTATTTTATTAGGGGGCTTAGAGTAGGTGTAATTAGTTTAAAATTGTTGTAATATTTTTCTTATGTTTGTAAATATTTTTTTATTTTCTGTAACTTAGTTCTTTTTTATTTTTTGTACTTTAGATAGTTTATTTAATTGTATTTATTTGTAGCAATTGTGTTTAATTAATTTATTGATAGTGTAGTGTTAGGTTAATTGTAGGTAATTGTAGGTAGTTTATTTAATTATTTTATTGATAGGGTAGTGTTAGGTTTAATTATATCTTAGGTTAGGATTTATTTTACAGGTAAATTTGTAATTATTTTAACTAGGTAACTATTAAATAGTTCTTAACTATTTAATAGCTATTGTACCTGGTTAAAATAAATACAAAGTTACCTGTAAAATAAATATTAATCCTAAAATAGCTATAATATAAATGTAATTTATATTGTAGCTATATTATGATTTATTTTACAGGTAAGTATTTAGCTTTAAATAGGAATCATTTATTTAATAAGAGTTAATTTATTTCGTTAGATAAAAATTATATTTAACTTAGGGGGGTGTTAGTGTTAGGGTTAGACTTAGCTTTAGGGGTTAATACATTTATTAGAATAGCGGTGAGCTCCGGTCGGCAGATTAGGGGTTAATAATTGAAGGTAGGTGTCGGCGATGTTAGGGAGGGCAGATTAGGGGTTAATACTATTTATGATAGGGTTAGTGAGGCGGATTAGGGGTTAATAACTTTATTATAGTAGCGCTCAGGTCCGCTCGGCAGATTAGGGGTTAATAAGTGTAGGCAGGTGTCGGCGACGTTGTGGGGGGCAGATTAGGGGTTAATAAATATAACATAGGGGTCGGCGATGTTAGGGGCAGAAGATTAGGGGTACATAGGGATAACGTAGGTGGCGGCGATTTGCGGTCGGAAGATTAGGGGTTAATTATTTTAAGTAGCTTGCGGCGACGTTGTGGGGGGCAAGTTAGGGGTTAATAGATATAATACAGGGGTCGGCGGTGTTAGGGGCAGCAGATTAGGGGTACATAAGTATAACGTAGGTGGCGGTCGGCAGATTAGGGGTTAAAATTTTTAATCGAGTGGCGGCGATGTGGGGGGACCTCGGTTTAGGGGTACATAGGTAGTTTATGGGTGTTAGTGTACTTTAGGGTACAGTAGTTAAGAGCTTTATAAACCGGCGTTAGCCAGAAAGCTCTTAACTCCTGCTATTTTCAGGCGGCTGGAATCTTGTCGTTAGAGCTCTAACGCTCACTGCAGAAACGACTCTAAATACCGGCGTTAGGAAGATCCCATTGAAAAGATAGGCTACGCAAATGGCGTAGGGGGATCTGCGGTATGGAAAAGTCGCGGCTGTAAAGTGAGCGTTAGACCCTTTAATCACTGACTCTAAATACCAGCGGTAGCCCAAAACCAGCGTTAGGAGCCTCTAACGCTGGTTTTGACGGCTACCGCCGAACTCTAAATCTAGCCGTTAGTCTCCCCATAGACTTCAATAGAGGACATTTCTTTAAAAAACTTATAGCTTGAGCTCTAACCTGACCGCATTTGACCAAGTAAACTAAACCTGATGTGAGTTATGAATATTTTACATTCCAAAAGTTCTACTCATAGAAGAACATTTTCCCCTATGTGAAGAACATTTGAATGTAAAATATTTACAGTAAATATTTAAAAACATTATTAAATATTAACATTGAATAAAAATATTTTTGATGTATTGAGTGTGTGTGTATGTATGTAAATTGCCCTTTCCAGTCAAACACCATGTGACATACCGTACACCTTTTAAACCCTTAACTTTTAGCCATAGCCCTTTACCCGAGGTCTTCACTAATGCTAACCCGACGAGTACAAACTAAGATTGCGTTTAAGATGCGTTTAATTTCAACTTGTAAAATGATTGCAGCTATCTTTACTGCTCCACTTTTAATCTAGCCCTAAATGTTTACATCCATAATGTGAAACAGTCTTGTAAATCATATGTGAAGAAAACAGAGGAATTTGAAATGGGGTCCTTTTCTTAAGATGGGAATTCAATCTCCCTTTAAACCAGTGATTTTCAACCTCTTTTTTTTGCTGTGGCACACTTTTTTACATTAAAAAAATCCTGCAGAACACCACTGTCAGGGTGCCAGGAATCAGACTGAGACGAGAAGTGCAAAAATAATCACACCTTTTATTCATAGCAAAAAATAAAAAAAAGTCCACAAATCAAATAACAAGCCAGGAGTCAAAACCAGAGCTGGTAGTCAGACGAGCCGAGTCAGGAGCCAAAGCGACTAGTCAGACGAGCCGGAATCAGGAACAAGGAAAACAGCAGAGTCAGGAACAAGCCAGGGATCAGGAACCAGGAAGGACGTCAGGCAGTCAGGTAATACACAGGAACTCTCACAAACAGGTCTCAGACAATGCAAAGGCAAAGCATACTGAACAGAGGCCCTTTAAATAATAAGTGATGACATCACAATTCTGAGACTGCATCCTGTCTCACATGGATGATGCACACCAGTCTGGCCATAAAAGGAAGTGTAGGAAATGAGCAGCATCCCCCACAATGCATCATAGTCAGGAAGAGAGATGAGTAAAATGGCTGCCAGCAGCACATGGCAAACAGGGAAAAAACCCTGACAGTACCCTCCCTTCAATGACCCCTCCCCCGCGGGAGGACAAAAGGCTTATTGGGGAAACGGGCATGAAAGGCACGGAGGAGGGCGGGAGCATGAACATCAGAGGAGTGAACCCAAAAACGCTCCTCTGGACCGTTACCCCTCCAGTGAACCAAATACTGTACATGGCCCCTGGACATACGAGAGTCAATTCTGCTGACCTCATACTCCTCATACTCCTCATGGTTGTCAACAAAGATAGGACGGGGACGAGGCAACACAGTGGTAAACCGATTACAAACCAGTGGTTTCAAGAGGGAGACATGAAAAACATTGGAGATGCGCATAGCAGGAGGAAGGTCAAGAGCGTAGCCCACAGGATTAACCCGTCGGAGTATTTGAAAAGGACCAACATAACAGGTAGCCAATTTATTGGAAGGCACACAAAGGTTCAAGTTGCGGGAGGACAGCCAAACTCTCTCACCAACCTGGTAGGAAGGTGCGGGCAGACGCCTATGATCAGCCTGGAACTTTTGGCGCTGCATAGAACGATGAAGGCAATCCTGAATCTGCACCCACGTGGAACGGAGTTGCCGGAGATGCTCCTCCAAAGCCGGAATACCCTGAGACATGAATGAATCGGACAACAATGATGGTTGAAACCCATAATTCGCCATAACTTGGAGGAAGCATTAATAGCACTATTACAAGCAAACTCTGCCCAAGGTAACAGTTCAGACCAATTATTGTGGTGATCTGAGACATAGCAACGGAGGAACTGTTCCAGAGCTTGATTAGACAGTTCCGCAGCCCCATTGGATTGAGGGTGATATGCCGAGGAGAAGGAAAGCTGGATCCCCATTTGAGCACAAAAGGAACGCCAAAATCTGTAGACAAACTGGCTACCCCGGTCTGACACTATCTCCTTGGGTAACCCATGTAAACGGAAGACCTCCCGGGCAAAAATCGAAGCAAGCTCCTGAGTGGTAGGCAGCTTCATCAAGGAAATGCAATGTGACATTTTAGAAAAATGGTCAACCACCATAAGGATAACAGTATTGCTATTGGAAACAGGGAGCTCGACAATGAAGTCCATGGAAAGATGTGTCCAAGGACGCTCACCATTAGCAACAGGTTGAAGAAGACCCACAGGAAGACGTCGAGGAGTCTTATTCTGTGCACAAACTGAGCAGGAGGCAACATACGCAGCAATATCAGAACGAAGACCTGGCCACCAGAATAGTCGAGTGACAGACCAAATCATTTGGTTCTTGCCTGGGTGACCTGTGGCTTTAGGATAGTGCTAAGTGTGCAAAAGTTTAGTTCGAAGAGTCTCAGGAACAAAACACTTACCACTAGGTTTCTCAGGAGGTGCATTGGTTTGTGCAGCCAGGATCTCCTCCCCCAAGGGAGAAGTCAAATTAGTACGTATTGTAGCCAAAATATGGTCAGGAGGTATAACAGGAGTAGTTACAGACTCCTCCTTGGACAGAGGCAAAAATTGTCGAGAGAGGGCATAAACCCTAACATTCTTACTACCAGGCAGGTAGGAGACCACATAATTAAACAGAGACAAAAATAGCGCCCATCTGGCCTGTCGGGGTGACAAACTTTTTGCTTCAGATAGATAAGTAAAATTTTTGTGGTAAGTAAGAATGAGCACTGGCATGCTAGTACCCTCGAGAAGATGCCTCCATTCCTTGAGTCCCAAAATTATGGCCAGTAATTCCCTGTCGCCAATTTCATAATTGCATTCCGCTGGAGACAATTTCTTAGAGAAGAAACCACACAGATGTGTAAATCATATGTGAAGAAAGCAGAGGAATTTGAAATGGGGTCCTTTTCTTAAGAGGGGAATTCAACCTCCCTAAACCTACCCATGGATAATTCCAATACACATACTGCAAAAAACAAAAACCTTTAAAGGGACAATTTACTCAAAATGTATTCCCAATGATCCACTATACCTCCTGGAGTGTATTAAATTGTTTACAAGTATTTACTTTATCCTTATATTGGTATTTGAAATAGTTGATTTAGCCTATGGTATCCCTATCTATTCTGAAAGTTTCTGGCCTTAGGTCCAAGCTATAGATAAGTTGTGTAAACACAGCCAGCCATAGATATTACACTCCCAGTGGGGTATAGAAGAGATAAGGTAATAAATTGTTAATTTTCCATTGTTCTCTCCAAGTATTGGTCTTTAGTTTACGGACAGCTATAAGAAGCATTTATATGTACACAATGTGATAAAGTAATGCGATCTGATTATACCTACAAGCTCAACCCATTTTATTAAGTTGTGGCTTCAAACACAAAATCGGCTATTTCATATGCACAAATAAACCTTAAAAGCTAATTCTCATACATGTTATAAGACTTTATGGCACTTGTAGATTATAGTTTCTTTTCTAACCCAGCTAATATGCTAGACTACGTGGCCCTCTCTCTTCCTGTTATGATTTACCATTTCACTACAACTTGAAAAGAACACACCCAACTATTCATTACTCTGACCTTAAACTCTCTCTTCTTTCCTTTGGCAATTCAACAAGTCTTTAGTCAGATCCCCTAGTAAACAGCTAGATAGATTCAAGCATAAAGGATTTTCTTCTAAAAAAAACAGAGTACTACCCCACAGAATCTATGAGGAGCACACAAGTGCTTTATATGTGAGGTGTTAATTAAGATTAGGACCCAAAAGAGGAAGCAAGATAGGGAAGAGAATGCTTCTTTAGCAGATACAGTCTTAACCTCCTAGATCATGCTTTTAAATTAAAACTATCTAACAAAACATTAGCATTAGGGTTCCAGTCTGCCAGGCATAAATCAAAAGGATCATTGCCATTCCAATCTCAGAAACAGGTGCTCTTTTTTACAACACAGCTTTTGTATTGAGGGAATTAGGGCAGGGAAAATTGTGGCCAAGCCAGGTCCTACATTCGTGGCATTCAAACACCACCACCGGGCACCATATAAAGCTCTTGTCATATAGTTGAGGTTTTATACAATATTATTATCAGTTATATAACCTTCCAACCCAGAATGCAGACATTATATACAATCCACCAAGGCACCTACTCCTACAACTAACACGAGTTGCTCCAGAAATGGGCCGACTCCTAAGTATACATCCATGCTTTTCAATAAGATACCAAGAAAACAAAGAAAAAATGATAATAGATGTAAATTAGAAAGTAAAATCACATGCTCTATCTGAATCATGAAAGAAAAAAATTGAGTTTCATATCCATTTAAGGGAAATAAAGTTTATAGTAAAGTCTTGTTACATTGTTATCTGAATGTATTTATACATAGACTTTGCACTTGAATGACTGACTGTTTTAACATTGTCAGGGACTAATTGTTTAGTTTCCAGTTTTATTTAATATTTATTTTATTTTATACACACTTATCCAGGCTATAATCTACTCAGACTTATGATCTAACAAAAGTTGATGGTATTACCTTATTAATATTGAATTTTATCATTTTTCTTTGTTTTTAAAGTATGATCCAGTGTATTTGCCAATGTTTCTTGTATGTTACAAACTTTCCATAAAAACAAACAAACATTAAAGTAACTGACTTCTGTATTAGCCATTAATCAATACCTGAGAGTTGTCCTAGTGACTTTTAGCCAATAGAGTGCTATAGTGCCTGCCATATTTAGTAAACGCAGGGCACACTCCTGTCACACAGCTGAAGCTACAATGGTGAAGATAGGATACACAGAAACGTGTTCTGCTTTTAGTAAATGGGTCAAGTGGTATGGCTTGCTCAGGGGCAATATAGACCTATAACAGCAAACTAAAATAAAACACTTTAGTATATGGGTGGTTGACTGTCCTTATTTGAGAAGGACTGTCCCTAATTCTAATCTCTGTCCCACTGTCCTCCTGAGACAGCCAAATGTTCATATTTACAGCATTTCTCGTAGCCCTGCCCATAGACCACCCAGTGATGCCCACAAACCACCCAGACACGCCCATGACCCCACTCACTATCCACCCATTAACCACACCCCTCCAGAAATGGCCCTGCCCACTCAATGGCGATAGCCTCCCTCAACCTCTAATACCTAGTCACTAATGTTGGGAGGTATTGGATTAAATAGTTGCAGGGACAACACAAGTTTAAAAAAAAAAGTATGCTTACCTGATAAATTCATTTATTTTATAGTGGTGAGAGTCCACAAGCCTTTTCTCCTGGGATTTAACATCTGGCCACTAGGATGAGTGACGACTCCTAGTGGCCAGGAGTTGAGTCCCAGGAGAAATGGCTTGTGGACTCTCACCTCAATGAAACCCTAGTGGCCAGGAGTAGGAGTTGAATCTCAGGAGTAAAGGCTCATGGACTCTCAACACCTTATGAAAGAAAATTATTCTTAAAAGACAATTTAGTCAAAATTAAACTTTCATAATTCAGACAGGTTATGCAATTTTAAACAGCTTTTCAATTTGCTTTGTACTTTTGGTATTCTTTTTTGAAAGCTAAACCTAAGTAGGCTCATATGCTAATTTCTAAGGTTGCCTCTTATCTCAGTGCATTTTAACAGGTTTTCACAGTTAGTCAGTCCTAGTTCATATGTGCCATATAGATAACATCATGCTAACGGGAGTTATCTATGAGTCAGCACTGATTGGCTAAAATGCAAGTCTGTCAAAAGAACTGAGATAAGGGGCAGTCTGCAGAAACTTAGATACAAGGTAATCACAGAGGTAAAAAGTGAATTACTATAACAGTGTTGGTTATGCAAAACTGGGGAATGGGTAATAAAGGGATTATCTATCTTTTTAAACAATACAAATTCTAGAGTAGACTGTCCCTTTTAAAGTATTTTAAAACTATGAGGAAAAAAGGGTAGCCTAGAACTGCAAAAATTTCACATTGGTGAACATGAATTTCTGCTTAAAATGAATAATTGTAAAAACATGAGTGTGCTGGAAACTTTGTACATTTTATAAAAGTACATCGTTTCAAAACAGTGAGAGAAAAATATCGCCCTGAAACATAACATTGCATCATCAGTAGATATGGGTTACAGCCAAAACATTAAACTATCAACCACTTAAGCCAAGGCATTATTAAGCTAACAGTAATTAAATGAATAAGGTAAAATTGTTACCTCAAACAAAACATATCTCACAGCATCAAACAACAAATACAAAATAAAAACAAAGCATTAAAGGATATTTAAAAAAAGTTTGATACACTCATAATATAAATAGAAACAAGTTAAAGGGACAAACAAGTCAAACTTAAAGGGACAGTAAACACCAAAAATTTTGTTGTTTAAAAAGGTAGATAATCCCTTTATTACCCATTCCCCAATTTTGCATAACCAACACAGTTATAATAATACACTTTTTACCTCTGTGATTACCTTGCATCTATGCCTCTGCAAACTGCCCCCTTATCTCAGTTATATTAATATACTTTTTACCTCTGTGATTACCCTGTATCTAAGCCTCTGCAAACTGCCCCCTTATTTTGACAGACTTGCATTTTTAGTCAATCAGTGCTTGCTCTTAGGAGCTTCACGTGCCGGAGCTTAATGTTATCTATATGAAACACATGAACTAACGCCCTCTAGTGGTGAAAAACTGTTAAAATGCTTTCCGATTAGAGGCAGTCTTCAAGGTCTAAGAAATTAGCACATGAACCTCCTAGATTTAGATTTCAACTAAGAATACCAAGAGAACAAAGCAAAATTGGTAATAAAAGTAAATTGGAAAGTTGTTTAAAATTACATGCCCTATTTAAAACATGAAAGATTTTTTTTTACTTTACTGTCCATTTTTAAACATTTATGATCCAGATAGAGAATGCAAATTTAAGCAGCTTTCCAATTTACTTCTATCAATTTTGCTCAGTTCTCTTGGTATCCTTTGTTAAAGAGTAATCCTAGGTGAGCTCAGGAGTGTATATGTGTGTCCTTAGCCACCTGGCAGCAAAAATGTTTATAGCAATGTTATCCATTGTTGCACACTTTGCTGTTGTAGATTGTATTTAGTATTCTATGGCACTAGTGTTTCCAACTATGTATGACATTGCTATAAACATTGTTGCAAACAATGCTGCCAGATGACTACGGACACGTGCATGTTCCTGAGCTCAACTAGGATTACTCTTTAACAAAGAATACAAAGAGAACAGAAGTACATTGAAAAGTTGCTTAAAATTGCATTCTCTATTTGAATCACGAATCTGTAAGTTTGACTTTACTGTCCCTTTAACACTTCATTTCAAAAAGATATGCATAAAAGGTAAAATGTTTAAATATCACTTAAAACTGTTATTTTGTTAGAAAAACTTGTTTAGTTTTGTAACACAAAACATAGGGCTAGATTAAAAGTGCCACATTATTGTTCGCGTGGGATGCATAAAGCAATATTGTGACTGCGCTAATTTAATTGCACTCTATATATAAAAAGATATATAGGCATAGATATAATTTTAGATAAAATTATCAGATAATTATAGAAATTTATATTTAAAAATAAAAGAACATTTTTTTCTATGTAAGAACATTGGAATGTAAAATATTCATAAATACCTTTGGGTTTAGCGTGGTTGGTCTAACGCGGTATCAGGTTAGCGCACAAGAGATACATGTTAGGGGTTTTTTTTCATAGTGTGCTCCATTGAAGTCTATGCGGCTGCAACATTTAAAGTCCTGGGGCGCGATCCGATATAGATCGCAGTTTGCGGCGCAAGCGAGGAGACCGGCGTCGCCCGCAGTTTCAGCTCGCAACTCGAGCCATCCCATATAAGTCGCCGTCAGATGCTAACGTGCCGTAAGTCTCACAAACCAGCGATGTCCAGAAATCTGCGTAAGTACAAATTTCTGGCGTCGCCAGTGACTTGCGGCACGTTAGAAACTGCCGGCGCCTATAAAACCTGACTAAAGTTTAAAACACCCGCACTGTCTAACACGCCTACCTAACATAGCCCGCACTGTCTAACACGCCTCCCTAACATAGCCCGCACTGTCTAACCCTCTATCCGCTATCCCCCCTCACTAGCCTAACAATAAAAAAGCTATTAACCCCTAAACCGCCGCTCCTTTACCCCGCCGCAACCTAATAAAGTTATTAAACCCTAAACCGCCGCTCCCGTACCCCGCCGCCAGCTATATTATATCTATAACCCCCTAAAGTGAGCCCCTAACACCGCCGCCATCTATATTAAAATTATTAACCCCTAATGTAAGCCCCTTACACCGCCGCCATCTCTATTAAAATGATTAACCCCTAATTTAATCTACCTACCCCGCCGCCAGCTATATTATCTATATTAACCCTAAGTATATTATAGTTAATATAGGTATCACATTATATATATTAACTATATTAACCCTAATTATATTAGGGTTAATATAGTTAATATAGTTACTATAGTATTTATATTAACTATATTAACTCTATCTAACCCTAACACCTCTAACTAAATTTATATTAAATTAATCTAATTCATTTATAAACTAAAATATTCCTATTTAAATCTAAATACTTACCTATAAAATAAACCCTAAGATAGCTACAATATAATTAATAATTACATTGTAGCTATGTTAGGGTTAATATTTATTTTACAGGTAAATAGTTAATTATTTTAACTAGGTATAATAGATATTAAATAGTTATTAACTATTTAATATCTACCTAGTTAAAATAATTACCCAATTACCTGTAAAATAAATCCTAACCTAAGTTACAAATACACCTACACTATCAATAAATTTAATAAACTACAAACATCTATCTAAAAATACAATTAAATTAACTAAACTAAATTACAAAAAAAAACAAACACTAAATTACAAAAAATAAAAAAAAGATTACAAGATTTTTAAGCTAATTACACCTATTCTAAGCCCCCTAATAAAATAATAAACCCCCAAAATAAAAAAAATTCCCTGCCCTATTCTAAATTAAACAAATTTCAAAGCTCTTTACCTTACCAGCCCTTAAAAGGGCCTTTTGTGGGGCATGCCCCAAAGAATTCAGCTCTTTTGCATTCAACAAATACAATCCCCCCCCCCATTACAACCCACCACCCACATACCCCTATTCTAAAACCACCCAAACCCCCCTTAAAAAAGCCTAACACTACCCCCCTGAAGATCTCCCTACCTTGTCTTCACCACACCGGGCCGAACTCCTGATCCGATCCGGGCGATGTCTTCCTCCAAGCGGCAAAGAAGAATTCTTCCTCCGGCGATGTCATCCTCCAAGCGGCAAAGAAGAATTCTTCCTCCGGCGACGTCTTCCTCCAAGCGGCAGCAAAGTCTTCATTCTTCCGGCGGCATCTTCAATCTTCTTTCTTCGCTCCGCCGCCGCGGAGCATCCATCCCGGCCGACTGCTGAACTTGGAATGAGGTACCTTTAAATGACGTCATCCAAGATGGCGTCCGCCGAATTCCGATTGGCTGATAGGATTCTATCAGCCAATCGGAATTAAGTTAAAAAAATCTGATTGGCTGATTGAATCAGCCAATCAGATTCAAGTTCAATCCGATTGGCTGATCCAATCAGCCAATCAGATTGAGCTCGCATTCTATTGGCTGATCGGAACAGCCAATAGAATGCGAGCTCAATCTGATTGGCTGATTGGATCAGCCAATCGGATTGAACTTGAATCTGATTGGCTGATTCAATCAGCCAATCAGATTTTTTTAACTTAATTCCGATTGGCTGATAGAATCCTATCAGCCAATCGGAATTCGGCGGACGCCATCTTGGATGACGTCATTTAAAGGTACCTCATTCCAAGTTCAGCAGTCGGCCGGGATGGATGCTCCGCGGCGGCGGAGCGAAGAAAGAAGATTGAAGATGCCGCCGGAAGAATGAAGACTTTGCTGCCGCTTGGAGGAAGACGTCGCCGGAGGAAGAATTCTTCTTTGCCGCTTGGAGGATGACATCGCCG
Organism: Bombina bombina; assembly: GCF_027579735.1. Lineage (NCBI taxonomy): Eukaryota > Metazoa > Chordata > Amphibia > Anura > Bombinatoridae > Bombina > Bombina bombina. Next base: position 578,610,778 of record NC_069505.1, read on the forward strand.
GAGGAAGAATTCTTCTTTGCCGCTTGGAGGAAGACATCGCCCGGATCGGATCAGGAGTTCGGCCCGGTGTGGTGAAGACAAGGTAGGGAGATCTTCAGGGGGGTAGTGTTAGGCTTTTTTAAGGGGGGTTTGGGTGGGTTTAGAATAGGGGTATGTGGGTGGTGGGTTGTAATGGGGGGGGTGGGATTGTATTTGTTGAATGCAAAAGAGCTGAATTCTTTGGGGCATGCCCCACAAAAGGCCCTTTTAAGGGCTGGTAAGGTAAAGAGCTTTGAAATTTGTTTAATTTAGAATAGGGCAGGGAATTTTTTTTATTTTGGGGGTTTATTATTTTATTAGGGGGCTTAGAATAGGTGTAATTAGCTTAAAAATCTTGTAATCTTTTTTTTATTTTTTGTAATTTAGTGTTTGTTTTTTTTGTAATTTAGTTTAGTTAATTTAATTGTATTTTTAGATAGATGTTTGTAGTTTATTAAATTTATTGATAGTGTAGGTGTATTTGTAACTTAGGTTAGGATTTATTTTACAGGTAATTGGGTAATTATTTTAACTAGGTAGATATTAAATAGTTAATAACTATTTAATATCTATTATACCTAGTTAAAATAATTAACTATTTACCTGTAAAATAAATATTAACCCTAACATAGCTACAATGTAATTATTAATTATATTGTAGCTATCTTAGGGTTTATTTTATAGGTAAGTATTTAGATTTAAATAGGTATATTTTAGTTTATAAATGAATTAGATTAATTTAATATAAATTTAGTTAGGGTTAGATAGAGTTAATATAGTTAATATAAATACTATAGTAACTATATTAACCCTAATATAATTAGGGTTAATATAGTTAATATATATAATGTAATACCTATATTAACTATAATATACTTAGGGTTAATATAGATAATATAGCTGGCGGCGGGGTAGGTAGATTAAATTAGGGGTTAATCATTTTAATAGAGATGGCGGCGGTGTAAGGGGCTTACATTAGGGGTTAATAATATTAATATAGCTGGCGGCGGTATAGGGGGATTAGATTAGGGGTTAATAATTTTTATATAGGTGGCGGCGGTGTAAGGGGTCAGATTAGGGGATAGATAAGGTAGATGGCGGCGGTTTTAGAGGCTCACAGTAGGGGGTTAGTTTATGTAGATGGCGGCGGGGTCCGGGAGCGGCGGTTTAGGGGGTAATAACTTTATTAGGGATTTCGGGGGGGGGGGGGATCGCGGTTGACAGGGAGATAGACATTGCGCATGCGTTAGGTGTTAGGTTTATTTTAGCAGATCGCGGTTGACAGGGAGATAGACATTGCGCATGCGTTAGGTGTTAGGTTTATTTTAGCAGCCAGTTTAGGAAGTTACGGGGCTCCAATAGTCAGCGTAAGGCTTACTACGGCTGCTTTTTGTGGCGAGGTGAAAATGGAGTAAGTTTTCTCCATTTTCGCCACGTAAGTCCTTACGCTGCATATTGGATACCAAACTGCGCTGGTTTGGTATACCTGCCTATGGCCCAAAAAACTACGGGCGACGGCAGAAATATACGCGCGTAACTTCTAGGTTACGCCGTATATAGGATACCAAATCAGCGTAAATATTGGCGTCGCCGGCTTTTGCGGGCGACGCTTTATATCGGATCGACCCCCTGAAGTTAGCGAGCATCAGGGTTTGTTCACACGCTAACATTTTACTTTCAAATTGTAATATGTGCACTAACCCGCCCGCGTTAAAGAGCTTACTATTAGCTGTGTTTTGCTCGGGAAAAATATTAAGCGCACCACTTATAATCTGGCACATACTGTTTGGAAATCCTTTTATTATCTGATCTCATTCTGCTGTTGCAAATTCTAGATCTTGCAGAAAGCACTTTCTCTGGGGGCAGTGGGGAAAACATTTTAAAGGTAAATTACTGAAAAAGCATGCAAAACAAATAAGTACAGAACAAATTGCTTTTACTACATCTACTTAAAGTGGTGGTGAATAATGTGGATACGCTATGCTGCATGTGAATAAAGTATTAAAAGTAATGGCACTTTCATAAGTCAAAATAAACTTATATGATTCAGACAAAGCAGCAGTTTTAAGACACTTTCCAATTTACTTCAATTATCAAATTGTGCACAGTATTTTTATATTCACACTTTCTGGGGAACAAGCTCCTACTGAGCATGTGCACAATCTCACAGGGTATACGTATACTAGTCTGTGATTGGCTGATGTCTGTCACATGATATAGGGGGCCGGCAAATGGGAGGGGAAAAAAAATTGTCAGAAACAAAACTACTGCTTATTTGAAATTCAAAAGTAGGTGTTATTGCATTGTCTTTTTATTATGCACTTGTTAATTATGCATTTCTACTTCATTGAGTGGTCCTTTAATCATTTCCATGTAATATGCGCGTATTACAGTATAATAACACTGAAACTTTTTAATTGTGCCGCTGTTCCTCCGGCCGTCTATTTTCATACCCCTTTTTTTTTTTTTTGGACACGTTCTTCGATCCTCCAATCATAACCAGGGCCAGTTGGTGTCCTTCTATGTTACTTATACGGCTCTTACACGGATAGCACATGCGCTAATTATTTTCTGCAGCTCCAGACTGACTAGTGCTGAAACAAAGTATCATAGAGGCAGCGTTAGAAAATGTTAGCCTCCAATATACGGTCTTGCATGCGCAAATCAATCTTTGAAGACACAAAGCCCAGAGCGTTACGTGGGACCACTCTCTACGTCACATATTCAAGAAAGCTGGAAGAAGAAAGGGGGGCAGAGTAAACATCCAAATTCAGTTTGGAATAACATATTTGTTTATAAATTGATTGAGCAAAAATGTAAAAAATAAATAGTGATTTACATTAGGATACATAAATGAATGCATTGGGATAATAGTAAAAAATTACCTTCACTTTAAACATTGTATAGGGATTTCAGAATATGTTTTGTAAAGGGACAAAACAGTTTGAGATTGTAATATAAAATAATTAATTATGTGTAGTAAAAAATATGCAGTATCCTTTCAATAGTTGTCTGCTCTTTCTGTAATTTAACTTTAAAAGTTGTTAGTTTCACAATTATACTGAGTATCTAAGTAATACCATATAAGAAACCAAGTTTTTCCCTTATCTATTTCTTCTGCTGATGACAATTAGCAGCAGATATAAAACAGACCATTAAAGAGACTGTGCAAACAAGGATGTACTGAAGCCATGTTAGATAGCTATATTCATATATTCCACACAACCTTGTTTGCACGTTCTTTTTAATTGCTTATTTTATATGTCTTTAATCGTCCTCAGCAGAAAAGACAGTCAAGGTTAAAAACTAGGTTCCAACCACCTTTACACAGATCTTCAATATTCAAACAACTTATATAATTTTTAAACAAACACATCTGTATATAAAATTATATTATTTTTTATATCTCCACTTCCTTCTCTGTCTTATCTCTCCCAACAAGCATGACACATATCTCCCAAATAAAACTGGCATTGTGTGCATCCTGCAGTTATTTCCTGTTGGTTGCTACCTAGACTTCAAAAGCCTAACCCAGTCACATATCTATCATGCTTTAATTTATCAGAGCATTTCCTTTTAACACTAGCGACCCTGCAATGCAATGTGTGTAACCCCAAAAAGGGTTTAAATGTATACAAAATATGTAATGGTAGAATATTGCAAAGCGATATTACTATCTGTTATGGGACCTTTACAATGTGTTTATAGATAGACAGGCAGGCAGACAGGCAGACAGACAGATAGATAGATAGATAGATAGATAGATAGATAGATAGATAGATAGATGATAGATAGATAGATAGATAGATAGATAGATAGATAGATAGATAGATAAGCAGATAGAGATGGAGACACACACTTTTTGGTCTTCTCTATCTTACTAAAATCTCAACAGTGTGTAAAAAAACACCCTACAATAGTACTTTGATCCTGTAGCTATTATCTATCTACCCCCTGCCGGCTGCTTTCTTAACATTTTGTTCCGTCCAAAAAAATTGTAGAACTGAACTCACAGCTACCATCTAGTGGCTGATTTTAATCAATGCACCTCCATAGATAGATTATAGAAATATACATATATAAATGAATATAATTATTAAAAACATTATATCTACATTAACCCTTTCACTACCGGGACTTCCAGACAAAAACTACCAGAGCATTTTTAGCATTTTTGCTATCGCTCCATTTAAACAGAAATAGAGCCTTGTTTTTTTATTTACCTATCAAATCTATATATATTTATTTTAAGTAGACAACCCAAGCTATTGATCTAGGCCCATTTTGGTATATTTCGTGCCACCATTTCACCGCCAAATGCAATCATATAAAAAAAAATTGTACTTTTATTTGCAAACTTTGGGTTTCTCACAGAAATTATGTATATACTGCTTGTGCAATCATGGCACAAATGTTTGAAAATGATTCTCTAGGATCCCTTTGTTCAGAAATAGCAGAAATATATGGCTTTGCCATTGCTTTTTGGTAAGTAGAAGGCCGCCAATTGCAGCTGCGCACCACACTTCTATTATTCCCATCAGTGAAGGGGTTAATAAGGTATCTTTAAAAGTTAATTTTAGCTTTAGTGTAGAGATTACCCTGCCATCTAACACTTCCCAACCCCTGACCCCTACTTGATCCCTCTCAAACAGCTCTCCGCCCTCCCTCACCCCCCACTGGTAACCCTAATCTTAGGTACTGGCAGCCAGTCTGCCAGTATAAAAATATAATGGGGGTTTTTCCCTATAATATATATATATTACCCACTGATCCCCCCAAACAGCTCTCTAAACCTCTCCTTCCCTAACTACTGTGGCCATCTTAGGTACTGGCAGCTGTCTTCCAGTACCTGAAAACTGTTTAAAAAAAAATAAATCTATATATATATATATATATATATATATATATATATATATTTATTTATTTATTTTTTCTTCCTTTTCCGTAGCGTAGTGTCCACCCCACCTCCCCCACCCCTGCCCACATTTGCCTCTTGTGATTGGCAAACTAGATGAGTTCAGCTAGCTGCCAGTAGTGCAAAGATGTTCCTTCAGCAAAGGATAACAAGAGAATTAAGCAGATTTGATAATACAAGTAAAATTGAAAAGTTGTTTAAAATTGTTTGTTCTATCCAAATCATGAAAGAAAATGTTTGGGTTTCCTGTCCCTTTAATCATTGATTAACCTTTACTTGAAAACACTATATACACATGACAATAAATTATGTATAAGACAAATAACTTTACAAATATACTTAAATATTACTTAAAAGCACTCAAAATTAAACTTGAGATATTTGTATGTGAATTTAAGAGACTTTTCAATTTAAATCTGTTATCAGATTTGCTTAGCTTTCTTGGTATCTTTTGTTAAATAGCATACCCAGGCTCACCCGATGTGTTTAGCTAGCTCCCAGTAGTGCACTGATTATCTTGAGATGCCTTTAACTATATAGGGCATGAATCTCAAATGCTCACCGGCATGGAGAGAAATTAGTTTATTTTTCTGAGCACTATATTGTAAATTAAAGGGACACTAAACCCAATTTTTTTTCTTTCATGATTCAGATAGAGCATGTGATTTTAAGCAACTTTCTAATTTACTCCTATTAGCAATTTGTCTTTGTTCTCTTTCTATCTTTATTTGAAAAAGAAGGGATCTAGGCTAAGGAGCCAGCAAATTGTTGGTTCAGAACCACGAACAGCACTTGTTTATTGGTGCTGTCCAATCAGCAAGGACAACCCTGGTTGTTCATCAAAAATGGGCCGGCATCTAAACTTACATTCTTGCTTTTCAAATAAAGATACCAAGAGAATGAAGAAAAATTGATAATAGGAGTAAATTAGAAAGTTGTTTAAAATTGCTGCTCAATCTGTATCCCATTAATGATATACACAGTTGCAGCAGGAAACAAATGCCTTTAACCCTTTAAGAATGCATAACGACACGTGATCGTCATTCGCACAATGTATTTATTGCTAATGACAAACACATGTCAACATTCGGTGTGGGGGGCACTGCCAGAAACAAACATGGTGGGGAACAGTGGGAGGGGGAAGGATAAAGAGCTTTTTGTGGGGGTCAGGGAGATTGAGCAGCGATTCTTACCTTACAGAATTTAAAAAAAATATATAAAAATAAATAAAAGCCCTAAACTGTATACTGGCGAACTCTGCCAGTACCTAGCAAAATAGTCCTTAAAGTGAATGTAAATTTTCACTAATGAAAGCCCTATTTTTAAAAATATTATTTTCTTCCTTGCAAGCGTGGAACACCAGAGCAGCGATTCCCCCGCCCCAGGACATCTCTTCTTACGACAGAAATGACAAATCCGGCTTCCTCCAATAACGTCTCTCCCCCCCGAGCAAACATTGCCTGAGGCCATGCCGTGATTGGAGGAAGCCGGATTCGTTATTTCTGACAAAAGAAGAGATGACCTGGGGGCGGGGAATCGCTGCTCTGGTGTTCCACGCTTGCAAGGAAGAAAAGGTAAGTATTTAAAAAAAAACGGCTGCAATGTAAACTTTAATGAATGAAAGTGCCCCTGTTTTTTTTAATATAATTTTTATTGAGGTATTTAAAACATACAACATAGGTTGAAAATACAATTTCCAGTTCAAATATTATCTAAAGACAGGGTACTATAGACAATTCACCTGCAAATTAACACATGGATAAAATTATAACCATGATACCTCAGTTTTAATTAATGTTCTCTGATATATAATCCCCTGCAGATTGCTCTAACAAAACAATATAGGGGAGATGATGAATGAAATGGCCTCCTTTGGGTCTTGTTATCTATATAGGTCACATCCATAGACAAAGGTACAGATAAATATACAAATTATATATAATAGGTTGTTGCACTGTTGCGGAAGTATACTCATTTTCGACCATAAAATAAACAAGGCATGTGCTGAGTATCTAATTTTACCTAACATCTGGACAATCAGAATGCGCATGTATAAGGGGTTAAGTGATGTAAAAGTCACATTAGGGCCTCCCATATCGCTTATAGGGGGCATAGGGGGTTCAGTTAACTTGTGATAAAGTCACTCCTATGAGCTTAGTATATCATTTGAGGCTGGGGGATGCATTACTTTAAGAACTAGTTTTGTAGATATTAGTTCCTCCATTCAAATATTCTATCTTGTGTTTCAGGAATATTTAAACAAGGATAAGTTTGCTAGCAGATGTAGGTCAGGGGCTAAATGCATGGGTAAGTTAAAAAGTGGTAACCTAGCTATCCCATAATGGGGCAGAAGGCAGGGATAAAAGGTAGTGAGACCCTTTCCCCAAAAGATATAATATTTTGTATAAAATATATAACAGGGTCCGTTAGCTTTTATTAAATTATTACTGTGCTAAAGTCAGTAGTAATAAGCTTACAATAAGGATTTTCATATATATATGGAGACAAGAGGCAATTCCGTTAATCTGCAACTAAATATTTCTGCCTCTCTGCGGTTACAAGTACTTGTACCGGTCTTGGCCGCAATCTCCTCTCTTGCGGTCAACAGCCTCACAGTGGGAAATGTTTTTTGGGCTCTCAGGCTTACAGATTTATCTGGAGAAATGTCCACAGCTAAGGAGTTGTTCTCCGGATATCCCAATTGACAGCTCTGATTTGCAGCAGCCGGAACTTGGACCTGAGGTGAGGGATCGGGTGAGCTTAGGGAGGTCACTTGGGTACTTGTATCCCTTTCAGATTTCACCGGGGAGACTCTTAGCATCCTTTGTCGAGATCCGATTTGCTTTGTTAGCTCACACAAGCTACCCTATTCTGCCGACCAAGATTGCAGAAGCTTCTCATGATGTTCAGTTAGCAGGTTGGCCATAGCCTCAAGTAGTGAGTTAATATTAAGCGCCATCTTTTGTAAATGCGCGTGCAGCGGGAAAGACACTTTATCCTCTTTTTGTCAGTCACAGGCTGCCCATGGATGTTCTAGATTGAAGATGAGGTTATATTCTCAGTGTCTGCGCACTGCTTACCCGGCCTGTAGAATTACCAGGGGGGTGTTGAGAGCCTCTCAGTGAAGAGTTTGCCTTAGCCCTCAACGCTCCGGATAAGTGTGCAGAGGTGGAGTATATAAAAAAAATATATATCCTCCAAGTCAAATTGACCTGTAGGATCTATATATTAGAATATTATAGCTGGATGAACAGTTATTTCACTGATAATAGGCAAAGTATCAGTGATCCACACAGAGCTACTAATATTGCTGCCATTCAAGGTGCTGCCCAGAAACACGCCCCCAAGTGCCCCTGTTTTTAATAGTATTTTTAATAACATGGCTTTCATTTGTGAAAATTTACATTCACTTTAAAGGGAAACTGAACCCAAATGTTTTCTTTCATGATTCAGATAGATTTCAGAAAACTAAGGAGAATCACACAAGGAGTGTGGATATCTCCTGGAAGTATGCACCTGTAAGCACTCTTAGCCTAGACTCTGTGGCAGTAATTCCAGAACGGGTAAAATTAAAATATAACTTTTATTATGAATTGCTCTTAAAATAAGGGTAACACACAAATTAAAAATGACACTAGCACCTCGAAGACATCTATTAAGTGGTTCACTCTTTAGGAGGACTTATTAGATAAAAGGCCTAATGTATATAATTATATTCTCCTTAATAGAGTTATCTTTGTTCTGCTATACTGCTGCTATTGGGTCCAAATAATGTATGTGTGCAGTCATAATATGACTACCACCCTATATAAGGATATTTGGTTACCCTAATGACTCTGGATCATGTGGTGTTAGCCAGAATTGTGTCTGTTTGTATAAATATTTTCTGAGAGGACAATAACTGATTGATTTCTCTCAGTGAGGCCAAATATCCTCACTGTTTAATGGTACAACATGTGGATGTTTATTGAAAAAACAATATTCAGTGTTGCTTGTATCTAGATGTATACTATTTAGACTCTGTACTCTAAATAATAGTTGTGAAGTTTTGTGTGCAACACTATAGTGTTATATTATATTGACCACATATGTGAAATAGTTTTCTGATATCTAAGCTCAATATAATCCCCAACCGTTTACTCAGTGCAAATCCTTGTTGTTATATTATTACTATTTTGTTCAGTTATCATTCACTTTGTAAGTAATATGGGAGTGCTCTCAGTCAAGCTAATGTTACGGTCACTGCTTGACTACTGATATATACAGCATTAGCACAACAGCACTAAATAATATCACTATAGAGTTAATGTGGGTTACAATATTTTCTTTTATCTTAGCGCTGCATCAATATCCTTTGTGGTATCTAGTATTGGTTGCAAAGCAGCAGCACTGTTATTGTGTTTCTATTTTGTATCACATTTCAGTTACATTCAATTCGTGCTGTAAACTTGTAACTAATTCCTATACTGGATAGTATAGTTCTATTTGAATTGGTTGGTATCTATACTCGTGTCAATTCAGATTGCAACTGACTCGGTAGGTTCTATTATACCCTCTATTGTCCTGCACAGTAATAAGTAAGACTGATTGTATTTCAGTTAGCCAAAAATTCTAGCTAAGTCTGGCACAACCCAGACTGTACAACAAGTTAACTACGTATAGCAGATATTGAGTATTAGATTGTCATTGAGGTGCTAGGCTTTTAAAAAAATTTTGAGAGCGCCCAGACACTCGCTGTGACTCCTGACTAGTTTCGCCCCTCCGGGCTTTGTCAAAGGCGGCGAGCCGCCGTTGTTGGGGGAGTATATACCGGTTGAAACCGGAAGTCCCGCCTTGCTTCTATTGTGATTGGCTCTTGATCAGACAAGGTTCATTGATTGACAGCTTCTACTTGCAATCATTATTTGGGGATTATTGGTTTGTGTCCTATGCTGATGTTACGCGTGCTGTCTGTATGTTAAATGACAGATTCGGTCAGTGTTCTATACTGATTCCTAAGGTGGTCTACCTTATTTGATATTATCATGGTGTTCAAATATTGATACATATACTATTATTTCGATATTTTGCTGATCATTGTGACTAATCATTAACTACTCTTTGGATAAATTACATTCTTAATATGATGGAAATAGATTAACTTCTCATCTAATGTAAATAGCAGTTTAATATCTGAGTACAGTGCCATAGATATTAATTATTAGTTTTAGGCTGTACTGCAGTGAAGAACAGATACGGTCTTATAATGTGACTGTGCTCTTGCGTGAAACTAAATAAAAGTGTTGGTGAAAATTAATATGTGAAATGAGAAAATAAAATAAAAAGATTTGTTAACTCTCTACAGTGCTGTGAGTGTTCACGTTATTTGAAGAACATGTTTATGTTACATCCCTTGTTTCGTTGTGTGTTTTGTCCTAGTGTCTTGTGATACTTGATTGTAAATATTGTGATGAATATAATCTTGCTATTGAGTTCAAAGCTAGCAATTTAAATTAGTGCTGTTTGTTATTTTAGTTGTCTGTGTGATAAATTAATTGTGTGTTAATTATGAAAACACTGGTTAGACAGTCTATTCCAGTGGTTCGTGAATGTGTTCTTGTAAACAGATTTTTGTGACATTAACTTTTGTGAAAAGTTGGGGGAAGGGGTGAAAGAACTGTATTCACTTAACATACTTCATTTTTGTGACTCTTTACTTGTGTATTTTACTTATTTGTATTATATCATATTGTTTCATTTATATTGTGTCAACTTTTTTAATCGTGATCTGTTTCTAATGATTCTTGATTATTCTATATGGTTACTGTATCAGTGTATACATTTTAAAGTTTACAGAAAAACATAATAGTTATTCTGTTCATTCAGCCCATATGGTTGGACTGAATTTAATAAATAGATCCACCTACTCTCAGCTCTCAGCAGGGCATTTTCTAGATTTCCTCCTCGCATTCCTAAACTCACTTTTTCTATACCCCAGCATTGCAAGTCATTTGAGTTTGAATTGTGGAATTTTAAGAAATGTGCAGCTACACTAGTTATGGATTTCATTTCATCCTTATCTTTCGCTGCATTTTTGATATTCCTTAAGTGTTCCATAAGCCTCAGATGTAATTTCCTTGAGGTCATTCCTACATAGTACAGGTTGCATGTGCAGTGTAATACATAAATTACACTCTCTGTATTGCAACTTATATATCTTCTGATGTTATGCTTTTTCCCAAATCTGTCTGTGATGGTATCTGTGTTACGTATATATTTACAAGTGCTGCAGTTGCCACATTTACGTGCTCCTGGCTTGAATGCTGTTTTGGTTTTCTTCTTTTGAAAGTGACTACTGGTTATAAGATCTTTTACATTTTTCATCCTTCTGTATCCCACTGAGGGCCTCTCACCTAGAGTGGTCTTTAGTGTCGGATCCATCATTAAGATATTCCAGTGTTTCTGTATGATGTTCAGAATTTGTGGAGTTTGGCTGTTGTATGTCATAATTAGCCTGGGTATATTGGAGCTTTTTTTATGTTTTTTGAAAAGGAGGTCATGTCTTGGGGTATGTGCTGCTCTGCTTAGCTTTTTTGGTACTCCTTTTGCTGTACCCTCTTGTCCACAATCTTTCTTCCAATTCTTTTGCCCTAATGTTGAATACCTGCTCATCCGAGCAATTTCTGCGTAGTCTTAAAAATTCTCCAGTTGGTAAACTTTTCATTGTGCCAGGAGCATGTGCACTTGTGCTGTGTAGCACACTGTTTGCAGCAGTAGGCTTTCTGTATAGATCAGTAGTAACATTTCCATCACTGTTCTTATTGATTGTTAAGTCCAAAAAGTTTATTTTGGTGAGGCTTGCTTCATGTGTTAATTTTATGTTTAGATCATTTTGATTTAGATGTTTTAAGAAATTCAACAATTCACTGTGTGTGCCCTCCCAGATAAAAAGGATGTCATCTATAAATCTTATCCACAATGGGATATTATCAGTATATTTTTGATTGCTTTCAGTAAACACAAATTCTTTCTCCCACCAGCCTAGAAACAAGTTGGCATAAGTGGGCGCACAGGTAGTGCCCATTGCTGTGCCTCTGGTTTGAAGATAATACTGGCCATCAAATGTGAAAAAATTGTAATTCAGTACAAAGTCTAGCATGTTTAAGATGAACTTGTCGTGTTCCCTGTTCTCTTCAGAATATCTTTCTAAAAAGTATCTGGTGGCTTGTAACCCTTGTTGATGGTTGATCGAGGTATAAAGGGACTCTACATCTGTAGTGACAAGCCAAGTGGTGTCATTTAACGTTATGTTTTCTAGTCTTTGTAAAACCTGCATAGAGTCTTGTACATATGAAGGTAGTTCTTCTACATACTGGCGTAATCTTAAATCTATATATGAGCTAGCTCTCTCTGTTAAGCTTTCAATGCCTGACACTATGGGCCTGCCTGGTGGAATTTGTGCATTTTTATGTATTTTCGGTATCATATAAAAAGTGGCAACCTTAGGTTTGTCCACTTTTAAATATTTGTGTTCTTTAGTTGTGATGACTCCTTCTTTAAAGGCTTTGTTGACCATGTTTGAGTAAATTTTTGAATAGCCTTCCATGGGATTGTGTAACAATCTAGTGTAACAGGACTTATCTTTTAGTTGTTTGTTGGCCTCTTTGAGGTACATGTCTATAGGCCAAATGACTATATTGCCACCCTTGTCAGATCCACGAATGACTACTTCATCCCATTGTGTCATTTCGTGTATCGCCTGTTGTTCTTCAAATGTTAAATTGTATTTTTTGGGCGCTAGTTTAAGAGATGTAATGTCCCGGCACACACTATCTCTAAACATCTCAATTTGAGGATTGTTATAGTTTTTTGGTACAAATGTGGATTTGTTTCTTATGTTGCCTCTCCATCTGTCTGGAGTCTTAGGTTCTGATTCACCTAGTAAATCTTCTAGATCATTTAAAGTTAATCTTTCTTCTTCTGTCCATCCTGACATATTTTCTTCCGATGAGAAGAATTTTTTCAGAAACAATTTTCTAGTAAACAGTTGAATATCTTTTACAACCTCAAATTTGTCTACATTATTAGTTGGACAAAAAGATAAACCTTTGGATAGTACAGAGATATGATTGGGTGTTAGCTTTAATGTGGATAAATTAATGACTCTCATTGATTCATTCTGATCTGTGAGAAGGGGCTCTGTTCTCTCCTGGGTGGTCTCCAGTGGCCTTGTTGTCCTCTCTGATACCTGGTTCTGCCTCTTGTTGGTCTTTTGTTTATGCATAAACAAAAGACCAACAAGAGGCAGAACCAGGTATCAGAGAGGACAACAAGGCCACTGGAGACCACCCAGGAGAGAACAGAGCCCCTTCTCACAGATCAGAATGAATCAATGAGAGTCATTAATTTATCCACATTAAAGCTAACACCCAATCATATCTCTGTACTATCCAAAGGTTTATCTTTTTGTCCAACTAATAATGTAGACAAATTTGAGGTTGTAAAAGATATTCAACTGTTTACTAGAAAATTGTTTCTGAAAAAATTCTTCTCATCGGAAGAAAATATGTCAGGATGGACAGAAGAAGAAAGATTAACTTTAAATGATCTAGAAGATTTACTAGGTGAATCAGAACCTAAGACTCCAGACAGATGGAGAGGCAACATAAGAAACAAATCCACATTTGTACCAAAAAACTATAACAATCCTCAAATTGAGATGTTTAGAGATAGTGTGTGCCGGGACATTACATCTCTTAAACTAGCGCCCAAAAAATACAATTTAACATTTGAAGAACAACAGGCGATACACGAAATGACACAATGGGATGAAGTAGTCATTCGTGGATCTGACAAGGGTGGCAATATAGTCATTTGGCCTATAGACATGTACCTCAAAGAGGCCAACAAACAACTAAAAGATAAGTCCTGTTACACTAGATTGTTACACAATCCCATGGAAGGCTATTCAAAAATTTACTCAAACATGGTCAACAAAGCCTTTAAAGAAGGAGTCATCACAACTAAAGAACACAAATATTTAAAAGTGGACAAACCTAAGGTTGCCACTTTTTATATGATACCGAAAATACATAAAAATGCACAAATTCCACCAGGCAGGCCCATAGTGTCAGGCATTGAAAGCTTAACAGAGAGAGCTAGCTCATATATAGATTTAAGATTACGCCAGTATGTAGAAGAACTACCTTCATATGTACAAGACTCTATGCAGGTTTTACAAAGACTAGAAAACATAACGTTAAATGACACCACTTGGCTTGTCACTACAGATGTAGAGTCCCTTTATACCTCGATCAACCATCAACAAGGGTTACAAGCCACCAGATACTTTTTAGAAAGATATTCTGAAGAGAACAGGGAACACGACAAGTTCATCTTAAACATGCTAGACTTTGTACTGAATTACAATTTTTTCACATTTGATGGCCAGTATTATCTTCAAACCAGAGGCACAGCAATGGGCACTACCTGTGCGCCCACTTATGCCAACTTGTTTCTAGGCTGGTGGGAGAAAGAATTTGTGTTTACTGAAAGCAATCAAAAATATACTGATAATATCCCATTGTGGATAAGATTTATAGATGACATCCTTTTTATCTGGGAGGGCACACACAGTGAATTGTTGAATTTCTTAAAACATCTAAATCAAAATGATCTAAACATAAAATTAACACATGAAGCAAGCCTCACCAAAATAAACTTTTTGGACTTAACAATCAATAAGAACAGTGATGGAAATGTTACTACTGATCTATACAGAAAGCCTACTGCTGCAAACAGTGTGCTACACAGCACAAGTGCACATGCTCCTGGCACAATGAAAAGTTTACCAACTGGAGAATTTTTAAGACTACGCAGAAATTGCTCGGATGAGCAGGTATTCAACATTAGGGCAAAAGAATTGGAAGAAAGATTGTGGACAAGAGGGTACAGCAAAAGGAGTACCAAAAAAGCTAAGCAGAGCAGCACATACCCCAAGACATGACCTCCTTTTCAAAAAACATAAAAAAAAGCTCCAATATACCCAGGCTAATTATGACATACAACAGCCAAACTCCACAAATTCTGAACATCATACAGAAACACTGGAATATCTTAATGATGGATCCGACACTAAAGACCACTCTAGGTGAGAGGCCCTCAGTGGGATACAGAAGGACGAAAAATGTAAAAGATCTTATAACCAGTAGTCACTTTCAAAAGAAGAAAACCAAAACAGCATTCAAGCCAGGAGCACGTAAATGTGGCAACTGCAGCACTTGTAAATATATACGTAACACAGATACCATCACAGACAGATTTGGGAAAAAGCATAACATCAGAAGATATATAAGTTGCAATACAGAGAGTGTAATTTATGTATTACACTGCACATGCAACCTGTACTATGTAGGAATGACCTCAAGGAAATTACATCTGAGGCTTATGGAACACTTAAGGAATATCAAAAATGCAGCGAAAGATAAGGATGAAATGAAATCCATAGGAACTTCCACGAACGCTGAACCGCTGCAGGCCCTTTAGCCGGTTTCTCGATTAACCGGAAGTGTGTGGGAAGGATAGTAGTGGAGCACTGGGGGTGCACGCCGCTATTTGCAGCCGGTTCCGCTGCTTACAATCCCAGAAAAACGAAAAAATGCGGCAGCAACAAGCAGAGTAAGAGATAATTTAAAATTCAAATACTTTATTTCTCATATCTTAAAAAAGCCAATTGGCAAAGAATACAAAGGGTAGCAGGTGATAACCCTCCTTACATGTTTCGTGCCTATGCTCGGCACTTAATCATAGGAGTGAGATATGTTTTCTCACTTACTAGTGGGCTTACTAGTGGAGCACTTTCAATAGGGGCACAGCGGAGTCAATACAGGGTACTGCAGCAGAGTTTTTGGTTTTAGCCTGCACACAGCACTATCCATTAACATGGAAAATGAGGGTGAAAGCTCTCATAAATCTTTTTTCAATGTACAACACCGCCAAAG
Source organism: Bombina bombina (assembly GCF_027579735.1). Taxonomy (NCBI): domain Eukaryota; kingdom Metazoa; phylum Chordata; class Amphibia; order Anura; family Bombinatoridae; genus Bombina; species Bombina bombina. Next base: position 578,626,690 of record NC_069505.1, read on the forward strand.
TTTTTTTGACACAATTTTCAATGTTGCTGAACACTCTGGAGGGGGACAGAGTGAGATAAAGAGCCAATTTATTAAACTAGAGAGACTTTTACTAACAGATTTAAGACTAATGTGGGATGTGGTCTCTTTTGATCACTATATTAAAGCCATAAGAATACCAAGGGGCTTGAGAATCAAAAAATACCCCTCTTTTGATCTAGAAGACCCAGACCTACAGACAGAATGGAATGAGGCATTAACCACATGTTCTCTCACACTTATGGACATCGTTATCAGAAGTAAAACCAAAAAGAGAGACAATCTTAAATCTAAAATTGATAATATCACAGTAGATCTGAAGACCCTGAAATCAGATACTAAATATGGAGAATTTAAAAGCAATTTAAAAGCAAAAATACAAAAAACAGATGGAGAATTGGCGCTGAGAAAAGGCAATAAATTTAACAGAGATATGGAGGACTATTTGAATAACAAGGTGTATAACTGGTCAAGATTTCAGAACAGACCAAGAAGAAGGTCCTTTCGCCCACAAGGGGGCAAAAAGAACCAAGTATCATCTGCAGAAAACATTGCAACAGCTAATCCTAAACCAATCTTGAAGCATAAATCTAAACGAAAAGTGGCCTTTTCTTCAACTGATACTTCAGATCAGGAATCATATATATCTGATGGAAGCATTTCTTCAGGGCCTGTGGGGCCAAGATCTCTCTCTCCCCCCTCTCCACCACCTTCTCATTCTACTATTTCTCTTTCTTCTTCTTCTAAGTCTATACTTCCTCCTTCCTGCCCCCTCTTGTCATTACAGGTTTTGAGTGACAGTGACACGGATGAGGAAGAAGATACAGCTGTATGTCCTAAAGATAAAGATAAAGATACATCGGCTGTCCCTTTAGGAGGTGCACAAGGAGGGCAGGCAGAAGAATCAAGAAAATCCCAAAGAAAATCACACAAGAAGGACTATCGGTATTGAACCTGTCCAAACAGGAACTTACAGAAGAAGAAAAATCACTACTGAGCAAGGGAATGGGCTTTGCCCCTACGAATACTTTTTCAGCTTTCAAAACTATCATTGACATTAATAAATTTGTCAGGAAATTGACATTAAAACGCTTTTTTAATTTGCAGAAGGAAGAATCAGCATTAGAAGAATGTGCAAATGATAATTCAGATTTAATGGTTGACCATAGCAGTATAGTAGGTGAGATGGGCTCGGCAACCCTCAAATTTGGTGACTGTATAACACTTAATGAATTAAAATCTTTAGAATGTGAATATGGTCCAGAGGACAGTGATATACAGTCACCCAGAAGGGGGAGGTCAGAGTTCTATCCCACAAACTTCAGGGGTCCATATATTAATATGTATCAGATGAGAGTCCAGAAGGATTTGTTAGATTTAGAGACAGAGATAAAAACAAAGGGCACCACCGGGAAACCTAATCTCACAAAAGCAGAATTTAATGCATTACACAAATTAAAACAAAATGATAGTATTGTGATAAGAACATCTGACAAGGGTGGTAATGTAGTGGTCCTTGATAAAGAATACTACTGCAATGAGGCTTACAGACAATTGTCTGATACCAAAACATATAGAAAGCTGGATAGGAATCCAACACAGATATTTAAGTCTAAACTTTGTTCTATAATAGAACAAGGAATAGCCATTAATGTCTTCACTGAGGAACAGGTCAAAAATATGATACCGGATCATCCATTAGTGCCTATATTCCATCATGTGCCTAAAACACATAAAAATATGACCTCTCCCCCAGGAAGACCTATCATTTCAGGCATTGGCTCTATGTTTGAGCCATTGTCTGAATGGGTCGACTCCATACTCCAGCCTTTGGTTAAAAGCCTTAATAGCTATTTACGTGATTCAACACATTTGTTGAATTGTTTGGAATATGTAGAATGGAACAAGGAGTTCAGATGGGTGGCCATTGATGCCACCTCCCTTTACTCAAGTATACCCCACATGTTAGGATTAAAAGCCATTAGATATTTCTTGGATACAGCCACACGTTATTCTTTAGAATTCAAACTTTTTTTCTGTGAAATCATTGAATTTTTATTAAAACATAATTTTTTTATGTTTAATAATGAATACTATGTGCAGGTTTGTGGCACAGCGATGGGGGCAAAATTTGCCCCCTCGTTTGCCAACCTGTATGTAGCGTGGTGGGAGGATTTATACCTTTACACTCTTTCCAATCCATTTGCAAAGCATATTATCAAGTATATGCGTTTCATAGATGATCTTATATTTATAGTGGAGGATAAACTTGAGTTGAGCACCTTTTTAGAGTATGTTAATACCAATGATTTAAATTTGAGATTTACAGGAGAATTACAACAATATAAAATATGTTTCTTAGATCTAGAGCTCACAGGTGATCCAGAAAATGGTGTAATAATGACTGACACATATCGCAAACCAACGGCAGGAAATACCATACTCCATGCCAAATCATGCCATCCCCCACATTTAATTAGATCAATCCCCAAAGCCCAATATATTAGAATGAGAAGAAACACTAATTGTACTGAGAAATTCAATCTACAATGTACTGATCTTACAAACAGATTAAAACAAAGGGGATATTCGAATAAAATTCTTAATGAATCTCACGAAAAGGTAAAATATAAGACTCAAAGAGAGGTTATTGCAACCAAAAAGAGATCAGATCAAGATTTTAGTAGAGACAAAATTGTCTTTACCACAGAGTATTCGAAACAATTCAATGAAATCACAGCTATTCTCAAGAAACATTTACACATATTAAAAGAAGATGAATCTTTGGGTAACATTTTTCATACTTGTAAATTTGTGTCCAAGAAACCACCGACTCTGGGCACCAGGCTGGTACCTAGTATGGTAAATACAATAACAAATAAACGGGGGAGTAATTGGATAAGGAAAAAAGGCACATACAAATGTGGCACTAAACCATGCATTACGTGTGAAGTTATTGAAAAAAGTGATACTTTCACCAGTTCAGCAACACATGAAAGATATAATATGGAGTTCTATGCAAATTGTAGGACTGAGTTTGTAGTTTATTTAATAGAATGCTCCCTTTGTTCCCTACAATATATTGGTCAAACGACCAGAGAGCTCAGATCACGTATCAGAGAACATATTAGGGACACTAAAAACTACAACAAAGACTCGGCGGTAGCGGTTCATTTTAATCAAACACATATGACTCACATAGCACACATTACTGTTAAAGTTATTGATAAAATTCAGTCACCCACTAGAGGGGGCAACAAACAAAAATTGTTGCTCAAACGTGAATTATTTTGGATTTACAAACTTAAAACGATAGTACCACAGGGTCTAAATAGAGAATGGGACATGTCCTACTATGTGGAATAGTTATTTATATATATACTTTTTTGGTCTATTTTTTAAGGGTCAATTTAATTTACTATGCAGAAATTTTAACAAAGTTTCTCAATAATATTGCATATAGTAATTTACCTTTAACAAATATTGGATCTTAGGCTCTCATTCAGTTCAATTTAAATTTTAAATATTATATATTCTATACTTGGTTTGTATAAGTATGAATGAATAATGGGATACATTTAGGTCCATAAATAGGAACATATAAATATAGTCCCCTATTTCTCGATATAATTCCCTAGATATTCATTATAGGTATTTATCACAAAATAATAAATACAGTTTAGCCTATAGGAGGTGATTTATAATTAGTATCTAGAATGACATAAGGTTACAAGGTTATAACATAACACTGAAGTTGTTGTCTTATGTGTATTTATATATCATGTATAACTATATATCTTATTAAGTAATTCAGCATTTACATACATGTACATATATTTTTTCAAACACAATATACCTTTCTGTGTTTTTGGTTAGTGCTAGGTGAGGGTAAGCAGTTTTAACACTACTTTGATACAGGTGTTTCTAAAGCTTTGCCATCATTGGGTACTTCCCCTTTAAATAGCAGGGGTTGTACTAACATATCTCACTCCTATGATTAAGTGCCGAGCATAGGCACGAAACATGTAAGGAGGGTTATCACCTGCTACCCTTTGTATTCTTTGCCAATTGGCTTTTTTAAGATATGAGAAATAAAGTATTTGAATTTTAAATTATCTCTTACTCTGCTTGTTGCTGCCGCATTTTTTCGTTTTTCTGAAATGAAATCCATAACTAGTGTAGCTGCACATTTCTTAAAATTCCACAATTCAAACTCAAATGACTTGCAATGCTGGGGTATAGAAAAAGTGAGTTTAGGAATGCGAGGAGGAAATCTAGAAAATGCCCTGCTGAGAGCTGAGAGTAGGTGGATCTATTTATTAAATTCAGTCCAACCATATGGGCTGAATGAACAGAATAACTATTATGTTTTTCTGTAAACTTTAAAATGTATACACTGATACAGTAACCATATAGAATAATCAAGAATCATTAGAAACAGATCACGATTAAAAAAGTTGACACAATATAAATGAAACAATATGATATAATACAAATAAGTAAAATACACAAGTAAAGAGTCACAAAAATGAAGTATGTTAAGTGAATACAGTTCTTTCACCCCTTCCCCCAACTTTTCACAAAAGTTAATGTCACAAAAATCTGTTTACAAGAACACATTCACGAACCACTGGAATAGACTGTCTAACCAGTGTTTTCATAATTAACACACAATTAATTTATCACACAGACAACTAAAATAACAAACAGCACTAATTTAAATTGCTAGCTTTGAACTCAATAGCAAGATTATATTCATCACAATATTTACAATCAAGTATCACAAGACACTAGGACAAAACACACAACGAAACAAGGGATGTAACATAAACATGTTCTTCAAATAACGTGAACACTCACAGCACTGTAGAGAGTTAACAAATCTTGTTATTTTATTTTCTCATTTCACATATTAATTTTCACCAACACTTTTATTTAGTTTCACGCAAGAGCACAGTCACATTATAAGACCGTATCTGTTCTTCACTGCAGTACAGCCTAAAACTAATAATTAATATCTATGGCACTGTACTCAGATATTAAACTGCTATTTACATTAGATGAGAAGTTAATCTATTTCCATCATATTAGGAATGTAATTTATCCAAAGAGTAGTTAATGATTAGTCACAATGATCAGCAAAATATCGAATAGTATATGTATCAATATTTGAACACCATGATAATATCAAATAAGGTAGACCACCTTAGGAATCAGTATAGAACACTGACCGAATCTGTCATTTAACATACAGACAGCACGCGTAACATCAGCATAGGACACAAACCAATAATCCCCAAATAATGATTGCAAGTAGAAGCTGTCAATCAATGAACCTTGTCTGATCAAGAGCCAATCACAATAGAAGCAAGGCGGGACTTCCGGTTTCAACCGGTATATACTCCCCCAACAACGGCGGCTCGCCGCCTTTGACAAAGCCCGGAGGGGCGAAACTAGTCAGGAGTCACAGCGAGTGTCTGGGCGCTCTCAAATTTTTTTTAAAAGCCTAGCACCTCAATGACAATCTAATACTCAATATCTGCTATACGTAGTTAACTTGTTGTACAGTCTGGGTTGTGCCAGACTTAGCTAGAATTTTTGGCTAACTGAAATACAATCAGTCTTACTTATTACTGTGCAGGACAATAGAGGGTATAATAGAACCTACCGAGTCAGTTGCAATCTGAATTGACACGAGTATAGATACCAACCAATTCAAATAGAACTATACTATCCAGTATAGGAATTAGTTACAAGTTTACAGCACAAATTGAATGTAACTGAAATGTGATACAAAATAGAAACACAATAACAGTGCTGCTGCTTTGCAACCAATACTAGATACCACAAAGGATATTGATGCAGCGCTAAGATAAAAGAAAATATTGTAACCCACATTAACTCTATAGTGATATTATTTAGTGCTGTTGTGCTAATGCTGTATATATCAGTAGTCAAGCAGTGACCGTAACATTAGCTTGACTGAGAGCACTCCCATATTACTTACAAAGTGAATGATAACTGAACAAAATAGTAATAATATAACAACAAGGATTTGCACTGAGTAAACGGTTGGGGATTATATTGAGCTTAGATATCAGAAAACTATTTCACATATGTGGTCAATATAATATAACACTATAGTGTTGCACACAAAACTTCACAACTATTATTTAGAGTACAGAGTCTAAATAGTATACATCTAGATACAAGCAACACTGAATATTGTTTTTTCAATAAACATCCACATGTTGTACCATTAAACAGTGAGGATATTTGGCCTCACTGAGAGAAATCAATCAGTTATTGTCCTCTCAGAAAATATTTATACAAACAGACACAATTCTGGCTAACACCACATGATCCAGAGTCATTAGGGTAACCAAATATCCTTATATAGGGTGGTAGTCATATTATGACTGCACACATACATTATTTGGACCCAATAGCAGCAGTATAGCAGAACAAAGATAACTCTATTAAGGAGAATATAATTATATACATTAGGCCTTTTATCTAATAAGTCCTCCTAAAGAGTGAACCACTTAATAGATGTCTTGGAGGTGCTAGTGTCGTTTTTAATTTGTGTGTTACCCTTATTTTAAGAGCAATTCATAATAAAAGTTATATTTTAATTTTACCCGTTCTGGAATTACTGCCACAGAGTCTAGGCTAAGAGTGCTTACAGGTGCATACTTCCAGGAGATATCCACACTCCTTGTGTGATTCTCCTTAGTTTTCTGAAATTTATCTACTTATGCATTAGCACCATTCCCTATATAAGCAATATTTGTTTCACAAATACATATTATATAGTCTGTAATTATTGAATAACAGGGAAAAAGCCCTTGTAGTGCCATTGTTCGTGTGTAATAATACATGATTCAGATAGAGTATGCAATTTTAAGCAACTTTCTAATTTACTCCTATTATCACATTTTCTTCGTTCTCTTGCTATCTTTATTTGAAAAATAAGGCATCTAAGCTATTGTTTGGTTTCAGTACTCTGGACAGCACTTTTTTATTGGTGGGTGAATGTATCCACCAATCAGCAAGAATAACCCAGGTTGTTCACCAAAAATAGGCTGGCATCTAAACTTACATTCTTGCTTTTCAAATAAAGATACCAAGAGAATAAAGAAAATCTGATAATAGGAGTAAATTAGAAAGTTGCTTAAAATTGCTGCTCTATCTGAATCATAAATTAAAAAGTTGGGTTCAGTGTCCCTTTAAGTAAGCAGTAGATTCTTTCCTGACAAATTTCTAAATGTCTTTCCATTTATTGGCCCCTGTATCATGCGATAACTGTGCACAATTTTATGATGGAAGTGAATTGGAAAGTTTTTTTTATAAATTGCTTGCTCTGTCTGAATCATGAAAGTGTAATGCCAAAATTGCCTATGTCATGTAAAGTGACATGGAACTCAAAATTAAACTTTCATGGATCATACAGTGGGATTTTTAGAGATTTTTCTATTTACGTCTCTTTGCTTCATTCTCTTGGTATCTTTTGTTGAAAAGCATACGTAGTTAGGCTCAGGAGCAGCAATGCTACGCACATACGCCTCTTGTCATTTGCTTACCAGATGTGCTCAGCTAGCTCTCAGTAGTGCAGTGCTGCTCTGAAGCTTACTTTTGCAGGGGTTAAAAATATATTTATATATGCAAGCAATAATAAAATAATAAAATGCTCTAACGTATTTTTCGGATGTTTATGTTCTTTTAAAAACAGATAGATTTTTGCAAAGTTCCTTTCTCCCTCCGGAGCCAATATTCAAAACATTGTCAGACCCAGGAGAAATTGCCTTTTTGGCTTTGCCAGTCTTGCAGTCTTTCTGTACCGACAAGTGGTGGATGTGTCTCCCATAGGAAATACAGCTTCAGCAAAAGTCCGCCCACATTGCCACTTAGCTGTGATGTCAGCAGAAGGGGGTGGGGCTCTCTTCAAATTGTGTTTACAAAACATAGACTGCGTGTTTGCATAAACAAAAAAAATGGTTTTGGTGTAGTAACACTTCATATTATCCATATGTAAACTAAGTTCCATTGAACATTCACTGAATTTCTCACACTGGAAATTCTCGCCACTGGAAACCTGGTGAGACTTATATGGCTGCAATCGTACATCCAAGATGGAGGGCAGTGCTTTGAATATTAGAAACTCACAATGATGTTTCAACATTAGAAGTTACTCCCATGGAACGCCCATGAAACTCCCAGGGAACATCTATATATTTGTGATATCTGCAATATACTTTGTTAACCCTTTCGTGCCTGGGACCGGGTTAATGTGTCTACATCGGAACAACTGTTCCGATGTAAACAAATTGAAATCTCGCGATTGTGCACGTGATCACAAGATTTCAATGATGGGATCATGTCAGGGGGGTGTCCCTATGATGCTAGGCACGCCCTCCAGACCGTGATCCCATCAGGGAAGCGCCAGTGGCTTCAGGAAAGCCAAGCGGTTAGCGCTAAAGCCTAGCAAAATTCAACTGCGTTAAAAGGTTAATAAAGACAAAAAACACCTTCCTATTAAGCCTATAGGAGCTGGGGTATTGTGGGTATATGATAGATGTATATGCAATGTTTAATTTATCTGTATTTTATTGTATAATGTAATAATTAGTGATGTTGCGAACCTAAAATTTTCGGATCGCGAACGGCGGACTCGAACTTCCGGTATTGTTCGCGAACCTGCGAACCGCGCAAACCGCCATTGACTTCAATAGGCAGGCGAACTTTAAAACCTACAAGGACTCTTTCTGGCCACAATAGTGATGGAAAAGTTGTTTCAAGGGTACTAACACCTGGACTGTGGCATGCTGGAGGGGGATCCATGGCAAAACTCCCATGGAAAATTACATAGTTTATGCAGAGTCTGCTTTTAACCCATAAATGGCCTAAATCAACTAACATTCCCAAATTGTTTGCAATAACGTGCTTTAAAACATCAGTTATCAAATTGACACATTAAGAGAACATTTTTTATAGTATACTGCTCCTTTAACAATATTTAACTCAAGATACATAGATCTTATAATGTACAGGGTAACCAGATGTCCTAGTTTTAGTGTCCTTAGAAATATTTAGTGTCCTTTTTTTATATTTAAATTAAGGTGAAGAAGATATGAGTGGTGGCTGCCTGGCACAGACCAATTAACCAAAAGACTGAAAAAAAATGAGGTATATTAATGCTGAGTGAGCCTGACAGACACAGGCCTGATAGAAAATGTAATTAGATTACACTAGAAAAATGATTTAAATAAATAAAATTAAATTTAAAATAATGTTACAAACGGATATTAACACTGGTGGCTGGCACAGAGCAATGAACCAGAGTATATGCTGTGTGACACAGGCCTGATAGAAAATAAAAAAAAATTACACTAGCAAAATAATTAAAATTTTTGGTTAGTTAAATTTAAACTAATGTTGATAGGGAGATATCAGTGGTGGCAGTAATCACAGCATATGCTGTGAGCCTTAAACACATAGGCTGAAAGCCAGGCAAATGCTAATAAAAAAAATACGGAAAAAAAACAAAAAACGGCATGAAATATAGCCCTAAAAAGGGCTTTTTGGGGTGCTGTCCTTGCAGCAGAGATGAGTGGAGTCCTTCTGGACTGTAGTGGACACTAAATACACTAGCCTAGCTATGTTTTTCCTATTAATGTCAGGAGCAAAAACACAACACGTCCTCTCATTAAGAAAGCAAGGTCGTTATGAGTCTAAAATGGCGGATTCCGAGTAGCTGGGAGGGTCTGTGAGGGAGTGTCTTATGTTGATTGGCTCTAATGTGTCAGACGGCTGTGACATACAGGGTCAAAGTTTCCTCAATGATGACACATAGGGGCGAATCGAACAAGCTATGTTCGCTGTGAACCGTTCGCGGGCGAACAGTTCGGGACATCACTAGTAATAATACGTATGTTAAGTCTTGTCGTGATTGTAAAAATCATGTATTTTTGCCTTTGGCGTGATTTTTTTTTTTCTTAGGAAGAAGATTTTGCGTTTGCGATATTAATATTACATAGAAGACAATAGACTTCTGTATTTATTTATGTATCACTGATATAGGTTCTCACTGTTTTGAACGTGTTATACTTATAATACTGCAACCGCACTGTAACAAATGTGTTATCAATTTAGAATACATTTATTACAGTGCGGTTGCAATATTATAATTACAAAACGTTTGGTACAAAGGTGTCGCAATATTATAAATATAACAAGTTTGTTAAAGTGCGGTTGCAATATTATAATTACAACACGTTTGTTACAAAGGTGTCACAATATTATAAATATAACAAGTTTGTTACAGTGCGGTTGCAATATTATAATTACAACACGTTTGTTACAAAGGTGTCACAATATTATAAATATAACAAGTTTGTTACAGTGCGGTTGCAATATTATAATTACAACACGTTTGTTACAAAGGTGTCACAATATTATAAATATAACAAGTTTGTTACACTGCGGTTGCAATATTATAAGCATAACAAGTTTGTTACAAAGGTGTCACAATTATAAGTTTAACACATTCAGAACAGTGAGGACATATATATATATATATATATATATATATATATATATATATATATATATATATATATATATATATATATATATATATACATAAGTCTACTTTCTACTAGGAAATATTAATATCGCAAAATCTTCTTCCTAAAAACAAAAATAAACACACCAAATGCAAAATATATGATTTTTACAGTCATGATAAGACTTTACATAAGTATTATTACATTATACAATAAAATACAGATAAATAAAACGCTACATATAAATCTATCATATACCCACAATCCTCCAGCTCCTATAGGTGTTTTATTGACGTCATAATTCTACTGTTGTATTGTAAGAAAAGGGGTTGTGTTTCTGTGACAAATGTAAATTGTGTTGCCATACAACACTGTGTAAAGGGATCATTTACATAACATCTCGCCAGCATCGCCACCCACTGAGATGTACAGTAAAACGCCTCTCTACGAGACTGCTTTCTGTCAGCAGGTTTAAATATTTCACAGGCAATCTCTATCCTGTGACCAACCCCTTTAAAATAATATGTAACGCTCCATCTGCTTCACATACAACATCATTTACCACTATGGTATTTTTAGATATTTTATTGAAATATCCCTGCTGTCTCATACATGTATCCCGTTACCCATTATCTTATTTGCCAATATATCAAGGCTTGACAAATACCAGGTGCCACTGCACCATGGGACCTGCAAAATAGGCTCTATTAGTTGTGGTCACATAAGGAGTTATATAACTGTGTTATACATCAGTGGTTAAACCCATCAATTGGCTATGTACACCCTGGCCGAACAAGGGGTTAAATCATCTGTACATGTGAATTCTAAGCAATCAATTTGTTAAATCATAGCTGTGTGTTTCTGGCAATTGGTGGTTAAATCAGTGCTAGGTGTTACTGTAAAACAGCAATAACTAAATACCTTGATTACTTCTGGATTCTTGGCAATCAAAAGGTTAAACCACTGTTGCACATAAAACAAGATATCAATGAGTGAAAGGGACACACAGTTGGTCCATTAAAAAATTCAATTTAACCCCTGATTGTCAGTAACAGAAGTGCAACTATAATTTAAAGGGACACAGAGTTAATTACTTTTATGTCCTGTAGAAAAAAAAAGTGAAGTTAAAGGGATAGGAAAGTAACAATTAAAGGGACACTGAACCCAAATTTTTTCTTTTGTAATTCAGAAAGAGCATACAATTTTAAGCAACTTTCTAATTTACTCCTATTATCATTTTTTCTTCGTTCTCTTGCTATCATTATTTGAAAAAGAAGGCATCTAAGCTTTTTTTTGTTTTCAGTACTCTGGACAGCACTTTTTTATTGGTGGATGAATTTATCCACCAATCAGCAAGGACAACCCAGGTTGTTCACCAAAAATGGGCCGGCATCTAAACTTACATTCTTGCATTTCAACAAAAGATACCAAGAGAATGAAGAAAATTTGATAATAGGAGTAAATTAGAAAGTTGCTTAAAATTTCATGCTCAATCTGAATCACAAAATAATTTTTTTTGATACAGTGTCCCTTTAAACTTCCATGATTCAGATAGAGCATGTAATTTTCAAAAAAACTTTTAAATTGACTTCTATTTTCAAATGTGCTTTGTTCTCTTGGTATCCCTTGTTGAAAAAGAATATGTACATATCCTACACTAGTGGGAGCTAGCTGCTGATTGGTGCCTGCACACCTTTGTCTCTTGTGATTGGCTAACTAGATGTGCTCAGCTAGCTGCCAGTAGTGCAATGCCGTTCCTTCAGCAAAGGATAACAAGAGAAAGAAGCAAATGTAAAAATAGAAGTAAATTAAAAAAAAAGTTGTTTAAAATTGTATGTTCTATTCCGAATCACAAAAGAAAATTTGGGGGTTTCCTGTTCCTTTAACTTAGCTTCTGATTGGCTGAAGCACTTGGGGGGGGGTTAAAGGGGCCCAAGAGGAAACTACTGGTCATCAATCAGCAGGACTACTGGCACATGTGGATCATGAATCATGTTTTGTTTATTGGGTCAGCAGCAGTTTCCGCTCAGGCCCATCAGCGCTCTGCAACTCTAGAGCGGTACTTTAACTATGTTTTTAACCTCTTTGAAAAAGTTAAACACATAGAGTTGGTATATTGATTTTGTTAAAATGACATGTAATGAATTAGTGCATGTATTTATTTCATTGTTATTATGGCCCTTTATAACAATGTGAGCTACCAGTAACCTAGGGTTATTGTTCAAACATGAAACACTTAGAGGTTGTAATATAAAATGTGGAATTATGTGTAGCAAAATATAAATAAATGTTACAATACACCTTCTTTATTTGCTTTGCTTGCTTCACTCATATACAGATGCAATATCTTTGAACTATTTATTTTTACTTTACACGTATTCAGCCTTGTAACCAGTTCTAATTATGAAGATATATGATAATAATAAATGTTGCTGTATTCAAAACTGTGAAAATAATTAAAATGTTGTCAAACGCCCCGCCCTCTTTCCCATTGATCGTATTGAAATCTGCGCAATGCTTTATGGGAATCGTAGTTTAAAGTACGTACTTCTGATTTCCAAGTTTATTGATATTTTTTGTAAACAGCTGCTCTGCCCTCTGACGCTTGCTTGTGAAATAATAACTGCATCTAGTACACGCGCATACTTAGATATTTAAATATGCGCATTTTTCTAGCAACCCTATGGATCATGAAAAGCAGCGCATAACCAAAACAAAGATGGCGGGAAGTGATTTAAAAACGAAAGTATATGTTTATGACTACAACCCCCAGAATACTATGCGCTGATCACAAGGTAATCAATTCCTTTGGATATATTTAATTATATATTTAAATTGCTCTATACAATTTCCTGACTACATTTATGTTTCACGTGTTACTTTTACTTCGCTTCACAAGCACAGAGTCTGCCTTTCATAACTATAAAATACTGCAAAACGTCTACCGAGTTGCGTGCCCAAAATAAAGATGTCGGATCTAGTGTTGGGATAAATACGTAAATTTTAACGCGACCAAAACACGTTGTACACCCGCATTATTTAATGCAAGTGAATTTGGGAAGTGGTGAGAATTCAGATTTCTCTCTTGCTGGCTGTAGATGATGCTTGTTGGTATCTGTAAGTCTGTTATCTGTAGATACAAGTGTATATTTGTTTAATACATTGTTGCTATAAGCAGGATTCATCCACCTCAGATAGAAGCTTCAGTAGATACATTACCACATTTAAAGGGGCAGTAAAGTAAAAATTAAACTTTTCTTATTCAGATAGTGCACATGATTTAAAACAACTTTCCAATTTACTTCTATTATCAAATTTTCTTTATCCTCTTGGTATCCTTTGTTGAAGAGTAAAGCAAGGTAGGCTGAGAGGAGCTTAGGAGCAAGCATGTGTCTTTATTATGTATAACATTACTATAAACAATGTTGCAAGCACTACTGCCGGATGGCTAAAGACACGTGCACACTCCTGAGCTCTTCTAAGATTACTCTTTAACAAAGGCTAGCAAACAAACCTAAGCAAAATGTATAACCAAAGTAAATTTGAAAGTTGTTTGAAATGTCATGCTGTATCCAATCCATTGAACTTTAATTTGGACTTTACTGTCCCTTTAATGATATTTTAAAGGGACATGATACATACCTGAAGGTTGAAACATTTGAATTTACTGTAGGATAGCTGTAAAAAGCTAACTAGAAAATATCACCAGCACATCTCTATGTAAAAAGAGGAAGATATTTTATCTTAAAATTTCCTCAATAGCCACACCCCATTGTAAAGGGACTTTTAGCAGCCAACCAGGATGCTAGTCCCAGGACTTGCAAGGGAGCGTGCATCTGGCACATGCAGGCACAGTCATGTTATTTTCCTATTCAGTTTAAGGAAATTTACTATGAAATATCATGCGATTTTAGTGAAATCTCATGAGATCATAGTAAAGCATAGCATGACCTCAGCACTGCTGATGATAATTGGCTATTGTTTTTTTTTTGGGGGGGGGGTCAACTTGTAGCTGGAGTATAACTGTTCACAGATCACTTACTATTGAAGAAATGTTGAGGTAAAACATCTTCCTTTTTTACATAGAGATGTTCAGGTGATATTTTTCATGACCGTTATGCATCGTTGCTTCCAAGTGATTTAGCATATGAGTATTATGTCCCTTTAAGTCAGCCAGGTGTGATTGACTTTCTATATGATTATTATTCAGTGACCGTTTTTAATTTTTTGCTCTTAAAGGAACAAATGGAGTTTGATGAAGTTGCCGTTTACTTTATAGAGGAGGAGTGGCGCTGTTTAACTGAAGAACAAAAACAGCTGTATAAGGAGGTGATGATGGAGAATTGGCAAACGCTTAGGACTCTGGGTAAGAACCAATTGCTATGAATCTAATTATAGCGAATGTGAAAATTTGTGAAACACACATTAAAAAATGTAATTCTTTCTTTTAAAGGATGAATGTTGAAATAAATGAACAGTAACATAAAAATTAAACGTTCATAATGCAGAGGGAACATGCAATTTTAATCAACTTTCCAGTTTACTTCTTTTATGTAATTTGCTTTGATCTCTTGCTATTGTTTGTTGAAAAGTATACCTAGGTAGACTCAGGAGCAGAAATGCACTACTGGTAGCTAGCTGCTGATTGATGGCTGCACATATATGCCTCATTATTTGCTCACCAGACGTGTTCAGCTAGCTCCCAGTAGTTTATTGCTGCTACTTCAATATGAATAAAAAAAAAAGTACTACACATACCCCATAATCCTGTATGGGCCCCTATTTCATATGTAACTACCCTTGATGACAATGTAGTAAGGTCATTTTTTTTATTATTTTAAAGGTCTGTTTATAAATTGAGAATTTAATTACAAAGCATTATTGTTGCTAGATCCGCCCCCGGAAAGACTTCCTGGTCTATTCATGATCCGAGTAGAGAGCGTATCCACCTGATCTCTACGTCATCATATGGGCATCTCGGTCTTAATGGTTTGCTTTGCGCATGCGTTGAATTCAATATACAATACATAGTATACACTGTACAATGTAGCGCATGCGCTTTGCAAACGTGGGGCGTTATGTTATTTTACAGTCGCCGACTGGCCTGGATTTTGATTGCACATTAAAAAAACGTGACTTTCTAAATCAATGGCTGCGATTCTACGGGCGGAGGAACGGAGGGCAAATTGAAGGCTTATAAAAGTAAATATTTGAAATAACATAGCGTTTTTAAAAGATTTCATGAATGAAAGTCAATTTAAATTTGTATTGACTATAAAACCGCATGTTTGACACTGTCATTGTTTACCATCACTTCAAAAATTAACTTTTTTTTTTTTTTTGCCGCAGCTATCTCACATGCTATGAATTATAAATATAATTATGGTATATTCTGAATCTGCTGGGCCTGCTGAAACAAAACAATATATAATTTGTGTGGGTCATTCATTTAAATTTGAATTAAAATAGTGTTTAAATGTAAGAATAAAAGAATAAAAAGCTTAAAAAAATAAAATAGATCATATTTTTTTTTGTATAATAACACAATAAAGTTTGGATTTCTATTTCGCAGTTGGAGGCAGCACCAAGCTTAATTTTAGGTGAGGCTAGTTGTAGCCAGCTGGAGGAAGTGAGGGGCACCTATGGGTGACTTGGGAACTTCGAACCAGGGTGCTAGGGTCTAATTTTAAGATGCCAGTGGCTTCCTGGCACTTGAGTTTATCGAGCCCTTTAATAAGCAGCTTTAATATTGCATATAAAATATTGTGATTACAAATTTTTGCAATCACCAAACTTCTTACACAACCACACTCTATTTTCTCAGCGTTGCAACTCAAACTGTTCCTATCCCTATTTCCTGTCCCCCTTTTGCAGTATCAAGTAGAAATAATAAAAAATTAAAAAACAATTGTTTTCACCAGTGAGAGAGCTAAGGAATCTATTACTACTGAATAAAGGGAGGACACAGGAAATGTGTGAAATGGATCACTTTTATTGACAACTTAAGTTAAACAAAGTAACGATTATTACATTAGACAATACTTTGCTAAGTTTGCTTTGATTGTTAACCTCTTGTTAGTTGCTAAACATGGCACACACTATCATGGAAGAAGATAACCGTCATCACACACAGGAGCAACTCCGTATCATCAGGTGACAAACACTTTGTAGAAGATGTTCTGTTTTGTCTCATCTCAACAGGAGCAGTCTAGGCTCAATACTGTTATGATACCCAAAAGCAGCAGTCTGCATCTCTCCCTGCATAGTTTCAGAGAGACAGTTGTGTCTTGCCCGCAGCTCTTTGCCCCCCTTCCACATAATCATAGAATTAACTTTTTAAAGCAAGACTGCAAACAAAATATTAACAAGCAGTGAAGTCGCTACTTTTCTGCTAGTTGTTTAATAATTTTATATTAATTAGTCATAATTAAGTCAGTCTCTCATAGCACTGTGCAATACTGAAAGCCTATATTTTTTTTTATGTTGTGCGCAGAGCAGGAGCGTAAAAAAAAAGCCTTATTACCAAGGCCTTGGCTGGCCTGCGACTATGGCCCCAAGTTATCAAGGTCTGTCGGACCTGATCCGACAGTGCGGATCAGGTCCGACAGACCTCGCTGAATACGGCGAGCAATACGCTCGCCGTATTCAGCATTGCACCAGCAGCTATTGGCCGCGAGTCAGCAGGGGGGTGTCAATCTACTCGATCGGGTTGATTTCCGGCGATGTCTGTCCGCCTGCTCAGAGCAGGCGAACAGGTTATGGAGCAGAGGTCTTTGTGACTGCTGCTTCATAACTGCTGTATCTGGCGAGCCTGCAGGCTCGCCAGAAACACGGGGCATCAGGCTCCATTCAGAGCTTGATAAATATGCCCCTATATGTGTTCTATAAAAGCAAAGTTTTCACATGAGCTGCTAATATATTACCTGTTTGATTAATTATTTGTGTATGGAATCATGTAAAGTTTCCAATCCCTTACGACAATCAATAATTTGTGCCATAATGGTTAGACCAATGAGAGTAAAAGTGGTTAACCCCTTCCCGCCCTTAGGACATTCCATGCCGTCCGTTCTAACTGCGCTGGGCTTTAGCACCATTACGACAGCATGGAACGTCCTAGCCGTTTGTCTGTCCTGAAACAATAGTTGATTCCTATATGGGATCGTGGGCTGGGGGGGTATTTACATTTTTTACTCATTTGTTTACAAATCCCAGCAGGGAAGGGGTTAAGAAAGCAGATGTATCTAGAATGTTTATTTATTTGCTTTAAAAGATGTGTATGATTGTAGAAAGATCAATGAATATGCATCAAAATATGTCTACGCAGGATTCTTACATGTGACGCCTTCCATTGTCTCAAAGATTGAGAGAGGAGAAGATCCATGCGTGTGCGCTCACCAGAAAATCGACCTGGAGAAAACTCACTTAAATACCAGCACAGGCGAGTAATAAAAGGGGAGCACAAATTAAAACAATAAAATAAATGTAGTTCTTTTTTCATGAGAGCATACTGAGGTAGGCTCGTTTGCACAGAAATTTTGCACTATATGTATAAAGTTGTTAGAAATATGGTTGCAAACACCAGTGCCATATATTGCTTAAGACATGTGCACACCCCTGAGCCTATCTCTGTATGCTCTCATAGAAATCAGTGTGTTTCAACAGAGAATACCACAAGAAAGAGATATATTTCACAATAGAAGTAAAATTATTATTTTTAATGCTACAATCGGTCTGAATTGTGAAAGTTCTGTAAAGGGAACATGCACCTGATTAACTACAAATAACCGTTTACATTTATTAACTATTGCGTAGATCTGTCTACTGTGAACTTAGTTTTTTTTTTTTTTGATGCTACACTACCAGTTGCTGGAGTCCTATTCTATCAATAGCACCAATTTAAAGGGCATGGAAGTTAAAGTTAAAGGGACAGTTTAATCCAGAAATGTTATTGTTTAAAAAGATAGATATTCCCTTTTTATTACTTTTTCCCCAGTTTTGCATAACCAGTATGGTTATATTAATACACTGTTTACCTCTGTGATTACCATTTATCTAAGCCTCTGCATACTGCCCCCTTATCTCAGTTATTTTGACAGTCTTGCATTTTAGCCAATCAGTGCTGACTCATGAATAACTCCACAGGAGTGATCAGTGTTATCTATATGACACACATTAACTAGCACTGTCAAGCTGGGAAACACTAATAAAATGCACTGAGATAAAGGCGGCCTGTAGGGGCTTAGAAACAGGCAGACATTTATAGTTTTAAAGCTTATAAAGTATACAAGAACGTTGGTTGTGTAAAGCTAGGGAATGGATAGTAAAGGCCTTATCTAGCTTTTTAAACAATAACAATTTGTCAGTAGACTTTCCCTTTAAAGGGCCAGCCAGCATACGTAGATTTTAAAGGGCCAGCCAGCATAAGTAGATTTTAAAGGGCCAGCATACGTAGATTTTAAAGGGGGCCAGCATATGTAGATTTTAAAGGGCCATTATAATCAGCGGCGCTAGTTCCACAATTGAGTTGTGCAACTACTGCTGCTGAGCCAATCAGCTTTGCTCTGCGAGTCCCGAGCATTATTTCTAATGTTTGTTTAAAGGGACAGTCAACACCATAATTTTTGTTGTTTTTAAAGATAGATAATCCCTTAATTACCCATTCCCCAGTTTTGCATAACCAACACAGTTATAATTATACACGTTTTACCTCTGATTACCTTGTATCTATGCCTCTGCAAACTGCCCCCTTATTTCAGTTCTTTTGACAGACTTGCATTTTAGCCAATAATTGCTCACTCCTCTGTAAATTCATGTGCATGAGCTCAATGTTATCTATATGAAACACATGAACTAACGCCCTCCAGTGGTGAAAAACTGTCAAAATGCATTTAGATTAGAGGCGGCCTTCAAGGTATAAGAAATTAGCATATGAACCTCCTAGGTTTAGCTTTCAACTAAGAATACCAAGAGAACAAAGCAAATTTGATGATAAAAGTAAATTGGAATGTTGTTTAAAATTACATTGTCCTATTTGAATCATGAAAGTTTTTTTTTTTTTTTTTGGACTTAACTGTCCCTTTAACTCCTGCAATGGGGTTGAACACACAGTAGGTAAGGGTTAATAGTTTAAAATTACCAGCTCTAATGGATTAGATCATGAAATGTTTTTACAATAATGATCCTTTTATGTTACATAATAATGAGCAGAATTCTGTAACAATAACCTAGAGGTACCTATAAAAAAAAAAAAAAAATATAATAAAGAAAATTAAAGATTTAAAATTTACTTGCATACTTTCATCTCCGTCCTCTTCTGTTCCTTTTTGCAAAACCGCTTCACCGTGCTGTTGTACTAAATGTAGTGCGCTCTCACCTTACGTAAAGCTGTCGGCTGATTTATGTGCAGAATTATGTAACAATATTAACTTCATCTATTGTCCGTTTAAAGGGACGTTACTCACAAGCAATATGAATTGAAAGGGATGCAGCACGCAGTCCATTGCTGAGCCCTCTAGGTATACTATTTAACAAAGGATACCAAAAGAAAAGAGCAAATTAAAAGTCAACTGGAAAGTTGTTGTAAATTGAATGCTCTATCCAAAGCATTAAAAAAATGGGTTTCCTGTCCCTTTAAACTTATGTGAAGATGAACACTTTGACTAAAGAAAGAGAAGATATCAAGACACCTATATATATCTATCAGAGCTCAAAATTTCAAGTCCTAAGCTCGCCACTTCTGATCCCATATATCACCTGCCTGTACCACACCCACTACCCCAGCCTTTGTTTTCACGTGTTTAGCCATTGCAAAGCATCTTATTGTGCGGTAACTTTTCATATTTTTTTAATTTAAACCATAATAAATTAACTGCTAGATTACGAGTTTTGGGTTAGCCTTAAAAAGCAGCGTTGAGAGGTCCCAACGCTGCTTTTTAACGCCCACTGATATTACGAGTCTGGCAGGTACAGGTGTACCGCTCACTTTTCTTCCGCGCCTCGAGCTTACCGCAAATCCCCCTTACGTCAATTGCGTAGCCTATCTTTTTAATAGGACTTGCCTAAAGCCGGTATTACGAGTCTTGGAAGAAGTGAGCGGTACATTCTCTCCTGTCCAGACTCCTACCGCATTTAAAAGTCAGTAGTTAAGAATTTTATGGGCTAACGCCGTAACATAAAACTCTTAACTAAAGTGCTAAAAAGTACACTAACACCCATAAACTACCTATTAAAGGGACCCTAAACACCTTCTGGTTTCTCATATTACGTTTTTTTTTTTATAAAATAGTTACTGATTTGCATATTTATTGTGTTTTTCCTTTTTTTTTTTTTTTTTTTTTTTTTTTTATTACCCTTTTAATATTTATTTCTGTTTTAAATAGTTACCTAAACCACCGCTTATTAAAAGTAATGATCGCCGCCATCTTGTAACGCACGTTACAGCTGATGCCTGTCACGTGATGTGCGCACCCATTTCCACTACCGCAAATACAAAGAGAGCAGTCTCCACAGAATCTATGAGGCTCGTACTCGGCAACCTTCTGAACGAGCTTCATACATTCAGTGGAGCCGATGTTACTGATTGACAGCTGTGTTAGAGGACCGGCTTGTCAGAATTTACGTTCTCTGAAGCTAGCTGTAAGAATCTAGGGAGAAAACATAATTTATGCTTACCTGATAAATTTATTTCTCTTGTAGTGTATCCAGTCCACGGATCATCCATTACATGTGGGATATTCTCCTTCCCAACAGGAAGTTGCAAGAGGATCACCCACAGCAGAGCTGCTATATAGCTCCTCCCCTCACTGCCATATCTAGTCATTCGACCGAAACAAGACGAGAAAGGAGAAACCATAGGGTGCAGTAGTGACTGTAGTTTAATTAAAATTTAGACCTGCCTTAAAAGGACAGGGCGGGCCGTGGACTGGATACACTACAAGAGAAATAAATTTATCAGGTAAGCATAAATTATGTTTTCTCTTGTTAAGTGTATCCAGTCCACGGATCATCCATTACTTGTGGGATACCAATACCAAAGCTAAAGTACACGGATGATGGGAGGGACAAGGCAGGAACTTAAACGGAAGGAACCACTGCCTGTAGAACCTTTCTCCCAAAAACAGCCTCCAAACAAGCAAAAGTGTCAAATTTGTAAAATTTTGAAAAGGTGTGAAGCGAAGACCAAGTCGCAGCCTTGCAAATCTGTTCAACAGAGGCCTCATTTTTAAAGGCCCAGGTGGAAGCCACAGCTCTAGTAGAATGAGCTGTAATCCTTTCAGGGGGCTGCTGTCCAGCAGTCTCATAGGCTAAGCGTATTATGCTCCGAAGCCAAAAGGAGAGAGAGGTTGCCGAAGCTTTTTGACCTCTCCTCTGTCCAGAGTAAACGACAAACAGGGCAGATGTTTGACGAAAATCTTTAGTAGCCTGTAAGTAAAACTTCAAGGCACGGACTACGTCCAGATTATGCAAAAGACGTTCCTTCTTTGAAGAAGGATTAGGACACAATGATGGAACAACAATCTCTTGATTGATATTCCTGTTAGAAACCACCTTAGGTAAAAACCCAGGTTTGGTACGCAGAACTACCTTGTCCGAATGAAAAATCAGATAAGGAGAATCACAATGTAAGGCAGATAACTCAGACTCTTCGAGCCGAGGAAATAGCCATCAAAAACAGAACTTTCCAAGATAAAAGTTTAATATCAATGGAATGAAGGGGTTCAAACGGAACTCCCTGAAGAACTTTAAGAACCAAGTTTAAGCTCCACGGGGGAGCAACAGTTTTAAACACAGGCTTAATCCTAACCAAAGCCTGACAAAATGCCTGGACGTCTGGAACTTCTGCCAGACGCTTGTGCAAAAGAATAGACAGAGCAGAAATCTGTCCTTTTAAAGAACTAGCTGATAAGCCTTTGTCCAAACCCTCTTGGAGAAAGGACAATATCCTAGGAATCCTAACCTTACTCCATGAGTAACTCTTGGATTCACACCAATAAAGATATTTACGCCATATCTTATGGTAGATTTTCCTGGTGACAGGCTTCCGAGCCGGTATTAAGGTATCAATGATTGACTCGGAGAAGCCACGCCTTGATAGAATCAAGCGTTCAATCTCCATGCAGTCAGTCTCAGAGAAATTAGATTTGGATGATCGAAAGGACCTTGTATTAGAAGGTCCTGCCTCAGAGGCAGAGTCCATGGTGGAAGAAATGACATGTCCACTAGGTCTACTTACCAGGTCCTGCGTGGCCACGCAGGCGCTATCAGAATCGCTGATGCTGTCTCCTGTTTGACTTTGGCAATCAGTCGAGGGAGCAGAGGAAACGGTGGAAACACATAGGCCAGGTTGAAGAACCAAGGAGCTGCTAGAGCAACTATCAGCGTTGCTCCCGGGTACCTGGACCTGGATCCGTAACAAGGAAGCTTGGCGTTCTGGCGAGACGCCATGAGATCCAGTTCTGGTTTGCCCCAACGATGGACCAGTTGAGCAAACACCTCCGGATGGAGTTCCCACTCCCCCTGATGAAAAGTTTGACGACTTAGAAAATCCGCCTCGCAGTTCTCTACGCCTGGGATGTGGATCGCTGACAGGTGGCAAGAGTGAGACTCTGCCCAGCGAATTATCTTTGAGACTTCTAACATCGCTAGGGAACTCCTGGTTCCCCCTTGATGGTTGATGTAAGCCACAGTCGTGATGTTGTCCGACTGAAATCTGATGAACCTCAGTGTTGCTAACTGAGGCCAAGCTAGAAGAGCCTTGAATATTGCTCTTAACTCCAGAATATTTATTGGGAGGAGTTTCTCCTCCTGAGTCCATGATCCCTGAGCCTTCAGGGAGTTCCAGACTGCGCCCCAACCTAGAAGTCTGGCATCTGTTGTTACAATCGTCCAATCTGGCCTGCGAAAGGTCATACCCTTGGACAGATGGACCCGAGAAAGCCACCAGAGAAGAGAATCTCTGGTCTCTTGATCCAGATTTAGTAGAGGGGACAAATCTGAGTAATCCCCATTCCACTGACTTAGCATGCATAATTGCAGCGGTCTGAGATGCAGGCGCGCAAATGGCACTATGTCCATTGCAGCTACCATTAAGCCGATTACTTCCATGCACTGAGCCACTGACGGGCGTGGAATGGAATGAAGGACACGGCAAGCATTTAGAAGTTTTGATAACCTGGACTCCGTTAGGTAAATTTTCATCTCTAGAGAATCTATAAGAGTCCCTAGGAAGGAGACTCTTGTGAGTGGTGATAGAGAACTCTTTTCCACGTTCACTTTCCACCCATGCGACCTCAGAAATGCCAGAACTATCTCTGTATGAGACTTGGCAATTTGAAAGCTTGACGCCTGTATCAGGATGTAGTCTAGATACGGAGCCACCGCTATGCCTCGTGGTCTTAGAACCGCCAGAAGTGAGCCCAGAACCTTTGTAAAAATTCTCGGGGCAGTGGCCAACCCGAAGGGAAGAGCTACAAATTGGTAATGCCTGCCTAGAAAGGCAAACCTTAGGAACCGATGATGATCTTTGTGAATCGGTATGTGAAGGTAGGCATCCTTTAAGTCCACTGTGGTCATGTACTGACCCTTTTGGATCATGGGTAGGATGGTCCGAATAGTTTCCATTTTGAATGATGGAACTCTGAGGAATTTGTTTAAGATCTTTAGATCCAAGATTGGTCTGAAGGTTCCCTCTTTCTTGGGAACCACAAACAGATTTGAATAAAATCCCTGTCCTTGTTCCGTCCGCGGAACTGGATGGATCACTCCCATTACTAGGAGGTCTTGCACACAGCTTAGGAATGCCTCTTTCTTTATCTGGTTTGCTGATAACCTTGAAAGATGAAATCTCCCTTGTAGAGGAGAAGCTTTGAAGTCCAGAAGATATCCCTGAGATATGATCTCCAACGCCCAGAGATCCTGAACATCTCTTGCCCACGCTTTCTGGCCTGCTTGCCCTTGTTCCAGGACTGGTTAGGTTTCCAGGCCTGTCTGGAATGAGCAATAGTTCCCTCTTGTTTTGAAGCGGAGGAAGTTGATGCTGCTCCTGCCTTGAAATTTCGAAAGGCACGAAAATTAGACTGTTTGGCCTTTTGATTTGGCCCTGTCCTGAGGAAGGGTATGACCCTTGCCTCCAGTAATGTCAGCAATAATTTCCTTCAAGCCAGGCCCGAATAAGGTCTGCCCCTTGAAAGGAATGTTGAGTAACTTAGACTTTGAAGTCACGTCAGCTGACCAGGATTTAAGCCATAGCGCCCTACGCACCTGGATGGCGAATCCGGAATTCTTAGCCGTTAGTTTAGTCAAATGAACAATGGCATCAGAAACAAATTAATTAGCTAGCTTAAGCGTTCTAAGCTTGTCAATAATTTCATCCAATGGAGCTGTATGGATGCTGTATGGATGGCCTCAAACCAGAATGCCGCCGCAGCAGTGACAGGCGCAATGCATGCAAGGGGCTGTAAAATAAAACCTTGTTGAATAAACATTTTCTTAAGGTAACCCTCCAATTTTTTATCCATTGGATCTGAAAAAGCAAAACTGTCCACAACCGGGATAGTGGTACGCTTTGCTAAAGTAGAAACTGCTCCCTCCACCTTAGGGACCGTCTGCCATAAGTCCCGTGTAGTGGCGTCTATTGGAAACATTTTTCTAAATATAGGAGGTGGGGAAAAGGGCACACCGGGTCTACCCCACTCCTTGCTAATAATTTCTGTAAGCCTTTTAGGTATAGGAAAAACGTCAGTACACACCGGCACCGCATAGTATTTATCCAGCCTACACAATTTCTCTGGAATTGCAACTGTGTTACAGTCATTCAGAGCAGCTAATACCTCCCCAAGCAATACACGGAGGTTCTCAAGCTTAAATTTAAAATTAGAAATCTCTGAATCAGGTTTCCCCGAGTCAGAGGTCACCCACAGACTGAAGCTCTCCGTCCTCATGTTCTGCATACTGTGACGCAGTATCAGACATGGCTCTAACAGCATTTGCGCGCTCTGTATCTCTCCTAACCCCAGAGCTATTGCGCTTGCCTCTTAATTCAGGCAATCTAGATAATACCTCTGACAGGGTATTATTCATGATTGCAGCCATGTCCTGCAAGGTAATCGCTATGGGCGTCCCTGATGTAATTGGCGCCATATTAGCGTGCGTCCCCTGAGCGGGAGGCAAAGGGTCTGACACATGGGGAGAGTTAGTCGGCATAACTTCCCCCTCGACAGAACCCTCTGGTGATAATTCTTTTATAGATAAAGACTGATCTTTACTGTTTAAGGTGAAATCTTAAATTTAGTACACATTCTCCTATGGAG
Organism: Bombina bombina; assembly: GCF_027579735.1. NCBI lineage: Eukaryota > Metazoa > Chordata > Amphibia > Anura > Bombinatoridae > Bombina > Bombina bombina. The sequence goes on from NC_069505.1 coordinate 578,652,581, forward strand.
CTCCACCATGGCTTTCAAACATAATGAACAAGTAGGTTCCTCTGTGTCAGACATGTTTAAACAGACTAGCAATGAGACTAGCAAGCTTGGAAAACACTTTAAAACAAGTTTACAAGCAATATAAAAAACGTTACTGCGCCTTTAAGAAACACAAATTTTCCCAAATTTTGAAATAACAGTGAAAAAATGCAGTTACACTAACGAAATTTTTACAGTGTATGTAATAAGTTAGCAGAGCATTGCACCCACTTGCAAATGGATGATTAACCCCTTAATACCAAAAACGGAATAACAAATGACAAAAACGTTTTTTAAACAGTCACAACAACTGCCACAGCTCTACTGTGGCTTTTTACCTCCCTCAATACGACTTTTGAAGCCTTTTGAGCCCTTCAGAGAAGTCCTGGATCATGCAGGAAGAAGCTGGATGTCTGTGTCTGTAATTTTTGCTGTGCAAAAAAACGCCAAAATAGGCCCCTCCCACTCATATTACAACAGTGGGAAGCCTCAGGGAACTGTTTCTAGGCAAAATTCAAGCCAGCCATGTGGAAAAAACTAGACCCCAATAAGTTTTATCACCAAACATATGTAAAAAACGATTAAACATGCCAGCAAACATTTTAAAATACACTTTTATAAGAGTATGTATCTCCTATTAATAAGCCTGATACCAGTCGCTAGCACTGCATTTAAGGCTTTACTTACATTACTTCGGTATCAGCAGCATTTTCTAGCAAATTCCATCCCTAGAAAAATATTTTAACTGCACATACCTTATTGCAGGAAAACCTGCACGCTATTCCCCCTCTGAAGTTACCTCACTCCTCAGAATATGTGAGAACAGCAAAGGATCTTGGTTACTTCTGCTAAGATCATAGAAAACGCAGGCAGATTCTTCTTCTAAATACTGCCTGAGATAAACATTACACTCCGGTACCATTTAAAAATAACAAACTTTTGATTGAAGAAATAAACTAAGTATAAAACACCACAGTCCTCTTACGACCTCCATCTTAGTTGAGAGATGCAAGAGAATGACTGGGTATGGCAGTGAGGGGAGGAGCTATATAGCAGCTCTGCTGTGGGTGATCCTCTTGCAACTTCCTGTTGGGAAGGAGAATATCCCACAAGTAATGGATGATCCGTGGACTGGATACACTTAACAAGAGAAAAGGGTAATTTGCAGCCACATAAAACTTATACTGCAGTGCTTGGCTGTCTCTGTCTGGTCGTTTATCCCTGTTGTGTACGGAACAGGACTACATTCTTTGGCTGACCTTTCCCTACCCCTAACAAAAGTCAAACAAAGCTTTCCCTACAGTATCTGCTCTGATCTTCCTAATGCCTATTCCCTATCACATGCGAGCACAGAGAGTGTGAGCTGCCGGGCAGAGCCGCAAATCACAGCCTAGGAATGCAACAGATTTGCATAAGGTCCGATCAGCAAAGACTCTGACAGGCATAGGAAAGCAAAATAATTTATGGCTTGAACGGAGGGGGGGGGGGGGCTTGGAGAGAAAGGTGAGGGGTAAGAAGGGCGGCACACAACTTATTGTTTCAGACAGCAGACAAGATTAGGACACAGCAGCTGCCTCGCTGGGCGACAGATCCCTAACCCATCCCTCTTTCCCTTGCACCACAAGAACTAAAATAAATGATACTGCTTAAAAATCTATTATTGTGCAAAAAAAAAGCAAAAGATAATCCATATATATATATATATATATATATATATATATATATATATATATATATATATATAGCAGCAGAAGTTTTTTTACTTATGCTGTGAGAGCAGGGCCGCCACTAGAAATTTTGGGGCCCCTGACTTAACCATTGATCAGGGCCCCCCCCCCCTCCTTTGACATGTGCAATTTTTGACCAAGTGACTAAAACGTATATGCACTTTATTCTTAAGTGTCTATTTAAACTTGGAAATGTTGTAAAGGTAGTAACAAACACACAGACACACTCATACACTGAAACACACACACACTCATACATAAGGATTCACATATAGACACTCTAGCAGACATGCAAAGAAACACACTCAGACACAGACACCCAAACAGAAACTCAATACTTGTTTACATTGACCTGACAAGTAATGAGGTAAACTACAGTTTTGTAAAAAAAAGGAGATTTAGAAAATAAAATATGGAGTTCTGATTATCTTTTTGTAAAGGAAGATGCCAACTAAATGATGACAACAGCATGCGGTTGCTGAAAGGAAGGGCCCTGAACTGCCTAAATGGTTAAATAGTAGATTGGTGACTTCAGGAAAGGTCTCATTAGTCTCAAAGTCTGTAGAAAGATGTGAATAATCAGTAGTAAGGTCAAAATGTCCTAAAAAGGAACAATCTTAGTCTGAGAGTATAACATGTTATGCAGATTTAAAAATCTTAGATACAATGCCTACTTGCATCTGGAATGTCCTTGCATAAAGGGGCAGTAAACTGGAATGTAATTAATATGTATATGTGTGTGTGTGTATATATATGTATATATGTATATATATATATATATATATATATATATATATATATATATATATATATATATCTATATCTGCCTAAAGGGCACCTACCATTTGTGTATTGAGGAGGAAACATTTATGCATGGTTTTAAATATAGAATTTCTACAGCATTGTCAAATAATCATAAATACACTGCTGCTAAAAAAATGTGTTTTTATGGATCCCTGGACCCACCATATAACTACTACCACACTGAAGTTACAATCCGAAATTGCACAAAGAAATTAAATACATTTGCTAAGTAAGTCCTACCTCCTCTGCAAATGAAAGTGATCTGCTGTCTGACTCACACACTGTACAAACAAAGTGCCAAGTCTGTCTCACACTGTGTATAGTGGTTTAGTGCACACTCAGAAATCCTCTCAAATGCTAATACTTTACTCCGTGTAATAACATTTCCCATGCTCAATTAGCACTATTTGCTGTAGTACCCACTGGTGGCTGCCAAAATTAAAAAAAATATATATTTTTTTTTAGTTCTGTCCTCATGGGGGCCCCCCTGGCCCATTGGGCCCCTGACAGGGGTCACCCCTGTCACCCCCTGATGGCGGCCCTGTGTGAGAGCAATGTCTACATGCGTGCATGCTCACAGCAATAAGCACAGACTTCCACCATGTCTGCACAGATTCGTCAGGGAGCAGGAACAAAGCACAAGTAAATGTAAAAAAAAATAGGAACACCTATAATGAAAAAAAAATGCGATTTGCATTTTAAAAACTAAAACGGCATTATGACTAAAAAAAAAAACAAAAAACCCTAATGACAAGTGTTTAATGTCCCTTTAACCCCTAAACCGAGGCCCCCCCCCCCCCCCCACATCGGAAACACTTTATTAAAGTTTTTAACCTCTAATCTGCCGACCGGACATCGCCGCCACTTTTAATAAATATATTAACCCCTAAACCCCCACACTCCCGCCTCGCAATCACTAGTTAAATTTTATTAACCCCTAATCTGCCGTCCCTAACATCGCCGACACCTACCTACTTTTATTAACCCCTAATCTGCCGACCCCCAACGTCGCCGCAACTATATTAAATTTATTAACCCCTAAACCTAACCCTAACACCCCCCTAACTTAAAGGGACAGTAAACCTTAAAAATAATGTTATATAATTCTGCACATAGTGCAGAATTCTATAACATTATATTAGCCAAACTTTCTAAAACCTAACGTATACCCTTTTAATTTTTTTAAAAAACAGCTGTTTTACAGACCTGCTCTCTGTACTCTGCTGAACGGGTCTGTTTTTATTCCACAGCGCATCGGGCCAGCTGTATAGTCACAGCCCGGCCCGACCGCGCCATAACACTAAGTGCAGCTTGCTCCTGCTGTCAGACAGATCAGGAGCGAGCTGCACTTAGTGTTATGGCGAGGTCGGGCCGGGCTGTGACTATACAGCTGGCCCGATGCGCTGTGGAATAAAAACAGACACGCTCAGCAGAGTACAGAGAGCGGATCTGTAAAACTGCTGTTTTTTTAAAAAAAAATTAAAAGGGTATATTAAGTTTTAGAAAGTTTGGCTAATATAATGTTATATAATTCTGCACATAGTGTAGAATTATATAACATTATTTTTAAGGTTTACTGTCCCTTTAAATATAATTTAAATAATTCTAAATAAAATTACTACAATTAAATACATTTTTCCTATTTAAAACTAAATACTTACCTATAAAATAAACCCTAAGATAGCGATTTTCCCTCCTGACAGTCCCGCGTCTTCACTTCCACACAGACTAGACTGACATTCTTAAGCCGTAATGACTAACCCAGAAACCAAGCTGCCCCCACCTCACACATTTACTCGCCACTGCATAAATTTCACTCACCAATTGCGAGTGGGCGAGCGCAATTTTTGATATATATATATATATATATATATATATATCTGAAAATTTCCACTTGCCCTTGGTGAGTAGAAATTGAACTAGGTGAGTAGAGCGGGTGCTAAATACAGTTTATACAGTGCCAAATGTGTATATATATCTAATCATTTTATTAAAAGAACTTACACCAAGATTCCGAGTTTTGCGGTAACAGGGGTGCGTTGCTAACGAGCTTTTTTTTTTTTCCAACGCTCCCTTTAGACAACGCTGGTATTAAGTTTTTTTTTTTAAACCCGGCGCTAGCCTCAAAAAAGTGAGCAAAGATCAAAATTTAGCTCCACATCTCACTGTAATACCAGCGCTGCTTACGGTAGCGGTGAGCTGGCTAAACGTGCTCGTGCACGATTTCCCCATAGGAAACAATGGGGCTGAGCCGGCTGAAAAAAAGTCCAACACCTGCAAAAAAGCAGCGTTCAGCTCCTAACGCAGCCCCATTGATTCCTATGGGGAAAGGAATTTTATGTCTACACCTAACACCCTAACATGAACCCCGAGTCTAAACACCCCTAACCTTACACTTATTAACCCCTAATCCTCCGCCCACGACATCGTCGCCACCTACATTATAATTATTAAACCCTACTCTGCCGCTCCGGACACCGCCCCCACTTATATTATAGTTATGAACCCCTAATCTGCTGCCCCCAACATCGCTGAACCCTACATTATATTTATTAACCGCTAATCTGCCCCCCCCAACGTCGCCGCAACTATATTAAATGTATTAACCCCTAATCTGTCGCCGCCACTATAATAAAGTTATTAACCCCTAAACCTAAGTCTAACCCTAACACCCCCCTAATTTAAATATAATTTAAATAAATCTAAATAAAATAACTACAAATTAAATACATTTTTCATATTTAAAACTAAATACTTACCTATAAAATAAACCCTAAGATAGCTACAATATAACTGATTGGAACAGCCAATAGAATGCAAGCTCAATCTTGGATGACGTCATTTAAAGGAACCTTCATTCTTCGCTTGGACTTTGTTTGAAGAGGATGCTCCGCGTCGGCTGGATTGAAGATGAACCCGATCCACTCTGGATGAATGAAGATAGAAGATGCCGCTTGGATGAAGACTTCTGCCCCTCTGGAGGTCCACTTGTGCCCGGCTGGGTGAAGACGTCTCAAGGTAGGGTGATCTTCAAGGGGGTAGTGTTAGGTTTTATTAAGGGGGGATTGGGTGGGTTTTAGAGTAGGGTAGGGTTGGGTGTGTGGGTGGTGGGTTTTAATGTTGGGGGGGGGGGTATTGTATTTCTTTTTTTTTACAGGTAAAAGAGCTGATTACTTTGGGGCAATGCCCGCAAAAGGCCCTTTTAAGGGCTATTTGTAATTTAGTATAGGGTAGGGATTTTTATTTTTTGGGGGGGCTTTTTTATTTTATTAGGGGGGATTAGAGTAGGTGTAATTAGTTTTAAAAAATTGTATTTTTTTTTTATTTTCTGTAATTTAGTGTTTGTTGTTTTTCGTACTTTAGTTTATTTAATTTAATTGTAATTAATCGTAGGTAGTTTAGGTAATTAATTTAAAGGGACATAATACTCATATGCTAAATCACTTGAATCTGATGCAGTATAACTGTAAAAAGCTGACAGGAAAATATCACATGAGCATCTCTATGTAAAAAAGGAAAATATTTTACCTCACAACTTCCTCAGCTCAGCAGAGTAAGTTCTGTGTAAAAAGTTATACTCAGCTGCTCCCAGCTGCAGGTAAAAAAATAAAATAAATGAAGAAATGAACAGCAGCCAATCAGCATCAGCAGTGCTGAGGTCATGAACTCTTACTGTGATCTCATGAGATTTGACTTAACTCTCATGAGATTTCATAGTAAGCTTCCTTTACCTGATTGGTGAAATAATGAGAGTGCACGAGGCTCATCCTTTCAGTTGTCCTAGGACAGACACACTAATATGCTGCTTAGAAATCCTTTACAATGGGAGGTGGCTACTGAGGTATTTTTGAGGTAAAATATCTTCCTTTTTTACATAGAGATGTTCAGGAGATATTTTCTAGTCTGCTTTTTACAGCTATGCTGCATCACTTTCAAGTGTTTAAATATTTGGGTATTATGGCCCTTTAATGATAGTGTAGTGTTAGTTGTAATTGTAACTTAGGTTAGGATTAATTTTGCAGGTAAATTTGTATTTATTTTAGCTAGGTAGTTATTAAATAGTTAATAACTATTTAATAACTATTGTACCTAGTTAAAATACAAAGTTGCCTGTAAAATAAAAATAAATCCTAAAATAGCTAAAATGTAACTATTAGTTATATTGTAGCTATCTTAGGGTTTATTTTATAGGTAAGTATTTAGTTTTAAAAATGAAAAATGTATTTAATTTGTAGTTATTTTATTTAAATTATATTTAAATTATGGGGGGGTTAGGGTTAGGGTTTAGGGGTTAATAACTTTATTATAGTGATGGCGACAGATTAGGGGTTAATACATTTAATATAGTTGCGGCAACGTTGGGGGGGCAGATTAGGGGTTAATAGATATAATGTAGGGTTCGGCGATGTTGGGGGCGGCAGATTAGGGGTTCATAACTATAATGTAAGTGGGGGCGGTGTCCGGAGCGGCAGAGTAGGGTTTAATAATTATAATGTAGGTGGTGACGATGTTGTGGGCAGAGGATTAGGGGTTAATAAGTGTAAGGTTAGGGGTGTTTAGACTCGGGGTTCATGTTAGGGTGTTAGGTGTAGACATAAAATTCCTTTCCCCATAGGAATCAATGGGGCTGCGTTAGGAGCTGAACGCTGCTTTTTTGCAGGTGTTGGAATTTTTTTCAGCCGGCTCAGCCCTATTGTTTCCTATGGGGAAATCGTGCACGAGCACGTTTAGCCAGCTCACAGCTACCGTAAGCAGCGCTGGTATTACAGTGAGATGTGGAGCTAAATTTTGATCTTTGCTCACTTTTTTGAGGCTAACGCCGGGTTTAAAAAAAAAACGTAATACCAGCGTTGTCTTAAGGGAGCGTTGGGGAAAAAAAAGGCTTGTTAGCAACGCACCCCTGTTACCGCAAAACTCGGAATCTTGGTGTAAGTTCTTTTAATAAAATGATTATATATGATTATATATATATATATATATATATATATATATATATATATATATATATATATATATATATATATATATATATATATATATATATATATATATATATATTTGGCACTGTATAAACTGTATTTAGCACCCGCTCTACTCACCTAGTTCAATTTCTACTCACCAAGGGCAAGTGGGTGAGTGGAAATTTTCAGCCGTGTGTGTGTGTATGTGTATGTGTATATGTATGTGTGTGTATATATATATATATATATATATATATATATATATATATATATATATATATATATATATATATATGTGTGTATGTGTATATATGTATGTGTGTATGTGTGTATGTGTATGTGTATATATGTATATATATATATATATATATATATATATATATATATATATATATATATATATATATATATATATATATATAATTTCAAGCGATGGTGTAAGTGCACTCTCACCAACTTTTGCAGCTTGTCAGGGTGCTGTGAGATAATAAATAAATTGTAACAAAGAAGCACTCACTGAACGGTTCCAACTGTGACAAAAAGTTTTAATTCAAACAAGTGACGTTTTGGGACAGTAACAGTCAGAGGAAGGGACTGTTACTGTCCCGAAACGTCACTTGTTTGAATTAAAACTTTTTGTCACAGTTGGAACCTTCAGTGAGTGCTTCTTTGCTACAATTTATATTTATATATTCTCAAAAATTGCACTCGCCCACTCGCAATTGGTGATTGAAATTTATGCAGTGGCGAGTAAATGTGTGAGGTGGGGGCAGCTTGGTTTCTGGGTTATTCATTACGGCTCAAGAATGTCAGTCTAGTCTGTGTGGAAGTGAAGACGCGGGACTGTCAGGAGGGAAAATCGGATCCATCCTTACTTCTTTTCAGCGAGTAAGTCAGTAACTACTACAGATCCAATCATTAATGTAAAGCAAGGCAGCAAGCATGGACTCTGAGGGGGGGCTCAAGCAGCAGGTCCCGGTGCTCTGGCCAGCCAGCGGCTCACTTGTTGCAGTCACTGAGTACCCAGGTCAGGGTTGATCACAACTACATTCCCCCTAAAGCATCACAATAAAAATAAACCAAAAAGGCGCAGTGTAAGTTATTTTACTATGATATTAGTGACTGTATTAGGGCTCAGACGCACACTGACATTTTTAAACAGTTGCGCACAGTTGTATGTTTTTCTTTGCTGTCCGCAGCTGTTATACTAAGACCTGCTGCTTTTGCTTTTTTAACCTGGTCCCGTAGCTGCTGGTGACCCTCAGCACTAGACTGTAGTAGAATCCTCCGTTCTGGCTGTGTGAATATCCCTCCCCTAACAGACC